>NC_062265.1:26707263-27016549 GCF_916048215.2 Malus sylvestris
TACGATTTGATCTAATATGACCTTGCAGCTTGCAATGGCGATTGCAATTGGGAACTTACTGAGATTTTGGATGTGCGCAGCAGTGCGATTGTGGTTACGGGGCTATGCGATTGTGAAGATATGTGAAAGAGAGACTGCGATGGCGATTTTCAGAGTCTACGACGGAGACGTATGTGGCGACAATGACGACGACGGAGATTTGTGATGGCGACGGCGACCAGGACGACAGAGAGAGTGTGCTCTCTGAGCTTACACGAAACTATTTTTATAATCGAGCTTCTTTTTTCTTAGAAGCTACCATGTTTCTTTGTTAGCATTAAAATTTATTTTAAAAAATATATACATATTTAAACTTTTGATAGTGTAGGAACGCTATATTCAGTTTTTAAAATGCTATTAAATGTTGTAACGTGACATTTAATAGCATTTTCATAAAAATTAAAATAAAAAAAAAAAAAAACGCTATACAACATGCTATTAAAAGCAATTTTTGGTGTAGTGAGCCCAACCTGTTGGCGTTTGATTCCAATTTTTTATTCTTTTAGCAAGATTATAATTAAAACAATCTAATTTGTATAAATACTCTAACTTACGGAGAGCAAAGTTTGAGCTTGAGTGCAAGGGAGACAGGAACATTTTCTTCACTAACTGGCCTAATTCACATATGAGCGATTAGATCATATTTTTGTATGAACAAACCATATAAACAAGTTGAATATCAGAGTGCGACGTAACCAAGACTACAAAATGATAGAAATATTATTAAACAAACAAGAATGCCGAAACGGCAACAAAATCTCAAGAGGCTACATCGTGACTAATATTTTCTCGACTGAATAACAAGCATGCTATTTATAATAAACTAACTCTAATCCTAAAAGGTAAGAAATCAAAACCCTAATACTAACTGGTTAAGCCCAAAAAACCATGGCGATATACGACATGGGTTTGCAAACAAGCAGATGCGGACTGGCACACATGCAAACTGGACTTGACTAGACTTGTCGTGACTGGTGAACTTGACTTGATTGGCAAACTTGACTTAACTTAACTTGCGAACTTGACTTGACTTAATTGGCGAACTTGACATGACTTGACTGGCGAACTGGACTTGATTGGATTGGCAAACTGATTATGGCTGGCAAACTAATTCAGGTTCAGATTAGCTAGTGTTGAGAGTATGGAAAAAACCCATCACTAAATAGACGAGATTTTTATATCTCAGTTGTAACAACAAACAACAAAAATAAAAAAAAACTAATATCACTCGAATGATCATAGGTCTAAACAGTCGAGTGACGGTTACAAAACAATTCCAAGTAGGCTAACAACTTGCATGGGCCAAAACTCGCTTGACCCTTTTTTTGCCCTTTGCCCATGTGGGCCAAAACCTCAAACAATTTTTTTTTTAAACTTTTTCCTTTTCTTTTTGTTTTCTTCTTTTTTTTCTTTTCTTTTCTTTCTAATAGAAAATTAACACAGCAAAAGCAACAGTGGGTACAGTGGGTACTGGTGAATGGTTCAGACGAACGGCTGGGACTGGGTCGGGTTGCAGCGAGCCTGTGCGAGTCGGGTTGATCAGATGTGTGTCTGGGTTAGAGCACCAAACTAGTGCGGGTTGAGTAGGTATGGTGCATGTATGGTTCTGTCTGTGCTGGTGCTTGGTGGGTGCGAGCAAGTGCAGCAAGGACGGAGAGATTTAGGACTGAATTCAAGCAGGTGGTGAGACTGGTTCGAGGCGAGCGAGATGCAGGTTCAATAGGTGCAGATCAAAATGGTGCAAGAGGATCTGGTACGGCTTGACAGAGATGGGTCAGGTACGGATTGTTCAGTCGTTGTGCCCTGAATTAGGGTTTTATAGTTTGAAAAAAAACAAGGAATAAAAAAGGAAACTAAACCAGTTGCTGAACCAACCCTCTGCCCCGTCGTCGCTTGGCCATCGTACCAGACCATCACCATCATGCTGCCGCAGCAACTAGAAACCCAGAACACGACCTCCTGCAACCGGCCTCCGCAAACCTGTCGTCCCTCTGTTTCAAAAATCTAATCGAAGTCTATATCCCGACTCGCATTCCGATGCTGCTCCAGACCGTGTCGCACCTGATCCGTCGCCATCCTTGCTGCACCGCTTCTGTCCCGCATCACTGCAATTAGTTCTCGCCGCCACCGTCCATCACCACCCGTTGCCAGACCCGCCTGAACAATCCGCTCCCGACCCATCTCTGTCAAGCTGTACCAGATCCTCTTGCACCACTTCGAATATCAGAGTGCATCGTAATCAAGACTATAAAATGATAAGAATATTATTAAATAAATAAGAATGTCGAAACGATTACAAAATCACAAGAGGCTACATCGTAACTAACATAATCTAATAACAAGCATACTATTTATAATAAACTAACATTAATCCTAAAAGGTAAGAAATCAAAACCCTAATAATACCGCCCACAAAACCCAAACATTCAAATAAATCAAAAAGCTAATATTTTTCAACATGGTTGCCATGGTTACCTATGTTAAAGTGTCTGTTACCACCTTCGTTAATCATGCCCTGATTGTCTCTTCCAGTCCCAGATTCCAACAAATCTACCACTACTGCATTTCTCACTCTGATGCTTTATACTTAAAGCATGACCCCATGTAACAAGTTCCCTTGTAATATCCAGACAACTAAGACAATTGAAATTTTATTTTTGGTTAAAGTTAATGCTGTTGATCAACTTCGTATATTTTCGAATAAATTGACAAGATATATTGTTCGGTATTATAACCACAACACAAGCATGAGAGTTGCAGTTTAAGCATCCAAAACAGTCAAGCCGCAGCTTGATTGTTGCACCTTTTCTAGTAATACATACATCGTTTCACGGTAAAAAAAAAATGTTTACCACATATATAGACAGGGTTCCCCCATCAGACTATCATGAAATCTGTGAGCGATCATATATATTGGGAAATCTGCATATAGTATAAAAAATCAAATAAGTGTGAGATGAACGCATGTGATTTTAGCTCGTCGCAAACTTTGATCCACTACCGTCCGAATCCGCATTTCTTGCTAGGGTTTGAGTGGCGATCACCGTTTTCAATCACCAGCTGCAAATTGTGATGCTATGCATACTCATAAAATGTACCTCTAGACATTTTATATATACATACTGCAGTATAGTCACATCAAAATGCATATCCAATGTATAGTAAAACGACATCAGTAGAGACTTAACTCCATATGCATGGAAGAGAGGAAAGTCTAGCATGAAAGATAAGAGCCAGTCAGACAAGCCGAAGGACAACTTGCTTATCTAGAAATCCTAATAGATATAGGCTCAAGCGTTAACTTGTCAGTAACTTTTGCACATATGAGATCTAATTAGGCAAGTCATCCCTGGCTACCAAACATGGCTCTTCACCTTCATACAAGACTTCTCTTCCTCTGAATTTTAATTTGTTGCCTATGTTCTCCATTGTTAAACTAAGCTTCTATTTATAGGTAACACATCGGAGGCTGCCTAGTCATGCTGCAACTAACTATATCAGTGCAGAAGATATGGATCGAATATATTCGTTCCTCCAATTAGAGGCTAGCAAATTGTATCCATTTGATCTTCATGCATGTGCTGCAACTTATGCGTGTTGATTTTCGATGTGCTAGCAAGCTCATCCTGCATGGATAAGTACTGATGAGTCTCAAAATTGATAAGTCAAAAGGTACAAATTAAAGGTTTCACTTTTGCATATCACGCCACAATAGCAAATAGAATATGTTGGTCGTCGGTGGTCAAGCAACTTGCACTGAATTTGTTCTCAATCTTCATTTGACCTTTCAGTATTATCTGTGCTATTTCATGAAAAATATTTAGCTTGCTACAATTAAGAAGTCGCTACGATTAATCTAATGTTACATATGTATATGAATTTTTCTTTTTATGATTTTCGATGAGATATTTTCGTAAGTGACTAAATACGATTTGCAATTAAGTAAAATGACATTAATTTATAAAAATTCAAGTTTTATTCATACAACATTTGTGCATGCAGTCTAATTCTTCGTATCTTTTTAATCTTTATACCATTTAGATTACTTCTACTCACAAATTTGACTCCTTTACAAACTCCAGTTAGCTAGACTTACTATAAAATGGGGCGAAGGCCACCGGTTTCTTAGCCACAAGTCTAACAACTGTGACCTTTGTTGCTTAGGCCATAGATAGTCTGCATCTGAGGCTACTAATTAGTCTCTCATAGATAACATATCGAAATGCATTATTACATAAGTAGCAGATGGTAGTTATTGTAGGTAGTTGATATATGCGAGATGCACAAATCAATCAAAGATTGACAAATACTCATGTCGTTGTGGACAATTGCACTCGTAAAGCTCTTCTACCTATTGAATACTAAATCGAAGGTGCATCGATAAATACTCTTAACCAGAGCTATAAGTTTTTTAGTGAAGCTGCAATTTGAAGTCACAAGTATATAACATTATAAGTGGTGAGGTGGTTACAGTCTTCGTCTTCATCTTCAACTCTTCTCAACCTTCTCCTAATATAAATGGAGGATCATATATTTCTTGGTTGGCAGTGAGCCATCCAACCCAATCTATTTCCAATTTCCTCATTGACATTCTCCTAACTACAAAAAGGACTGCAAACAAAATTGTTTTGACCTTGATTGATAAATCACATCCGGCATCCTTAAAGATAAGATCTGATAGGATTTATGGTATGAGGTGACACGACTCTCCTTGACCTTCTTTTATGATCCCTTCGTGAGCTCGCTTATTCCAAAGTTCCTCACCTGCTGTATGATAGTAAGATCTCAACCGCCATGTCATATTCCCACCCAACAAAAGAGGAAAATAATGGTAAAACCATCCAACTTAATCACCAAATTCTGTTTACAATAATATTCCAAGCTTGTTACTCAAAAAAGCAACAAGTCCCATCGCTTCACTTGCTTCAACTTTATTTGGTTTTGGGTTCTTCTCGAGGGCAATTACAAAGAATACTTGTGCCCGTGGAATGGTGGATGTGTTTTGGATTGATTTGATTCTTCTTGGTAGACCGGCCGGCTTCATGGCTTGAGATGATATACAAACAATTTTTCGGAAGCAAATTAAATGTTAGGGAAAATGCATTCTCGTACGGATTGCTTGGATAATTAGAGTTTACCTTCATTGTGTTTTATCATAAAAGATTTGGAGTTATATTTAACCACGTTTTTAATGGGCGATACATGCAATGAATTCCACATTAGTAACCTCTTGTTTTTCAAGTAACAAAAGACTCATCATCAAGTCATGTTAAGTCATGGTTAGGTTACGGTCTTTTCACGATTGGAACAGTCCAGTTGGGGTCAAGTCTAGTTGGTATTCGAAAGGAAGTTGCTCTAATACAATGTCAATATTTCAAAGTTGGGCCATCGGCCGTTACTAATTATATCGATATTGTCGCAACCACTTGCACAACCCGACATGTGTTGCATTTTATCACACAAAACCTCGATGTTATTAGTAATGAAACCATTCATTTATAGATAAAAATATATTCTTTCATACTTAAAATAATAGCATCACGTGATAGCATGAAGATCACACTTGGATATCTTCGGGATTTACAGCCTTTACGGCGGGGGGCAGATAGATAGAATTCATCTAAGTTCAACTTGCATTACGTCGGTCGTAGAGGAGAATCTTGATCACAACTAATATATATCCTCTTCCCAAAACAAGAATTTTTTTTTTTCCTGTTGAGATATGAGTAGTGCTACATTGAGCATTTATTTGTCTCATCATGTCCATTTCTGTTAGACATATGGTACAAATAGATGGTTAAAATGACATTTTTGTTCATCTAATTTCCTCTACCACCTTAGGTATAGTAATTGATCTATGTGGATTAAGTTTTATAACATGGTGGAAAATTATATAGGCAATAAATTGGTTATTCTTTTTCACAATGCATCTTAATATTTACCGATTCGACATGAAAAATGAGGTTTTTTCCCTCAGTAAAACTGGGATGAAGTTGACCCAATATATTCAAGCAAAATTCGCAATGAAACGTCAAAACAAAGAAAAACATAAAATTTATACAAGGTAGCGATTTTCTCACTTCTCTATTTTAATCATCTATGTATGCCCGTTAAAAGAGCGCAGAAGACTAACAAACGAGTGCGAAAAAATCCCTACACAAACAAGCAACTAAGCAAAAAATCAACCTCTCCCATGCATATTGAACCAAATCAAGCCATATCAACATTGAGTGGAGGGCTTGCAGAGCTGCCAAGATTGCTGTTTCTCACATTGAAAAGCTACAAATAGTACCCCCTGACTTTTATTATAAATTTTGAGCTCTTGATTGCTAGCAAAGATATCATATCATAGCAACTTGTTATATATGACTAGCTAAGAGATTGTTTTCATTTCTCCAGTGTAAGTAATGAGTTATTTTGGTGGTTAATTAAGGTATTTTCCTTCAACTTATTGCGGTTTGAGTTTAAACTCTCATTTCTTTATGTAATGTAAATTACACTTGTATTATTGTTTGTATTAAAAAATTTATCCCTTAATTAAACTTTAGAGTAAAATTGTCGCTTCTACTAAGACAAAAAAATATTTTAAAATTAGTTGACGGTGCAAATTGGGAGAGTGGACATAAAATGAAGAGATATAGGAGAATATAATCGATTGCATGAGTTTTTCATTTATTTTGGGTGGAAAGGAAGGTTGCATGGGTTTGACTTTATTGGCATACATGGTAACGTAATTATTGATGCTAATCATTGACTTTATCAAGAATATGAATACTAATCATTTTTCTCCATTTGACCCAAAAAAATAATGAAAATAATAAAATTTATGATAAAACATGGAGAAATTCTAAGGAGACTCTCAAATTTGGATTTTTTGTGGATTCTCCGCAACCTCACATTTTAACGTTGATTTTTATGTCAATATTTATAAAATATTATGCAAAAAATTTGAGATGACAAAGAGACCAAGAAAAGTCTCGCTTTTGAACGAGTCTTCTAGCATTTCTCAAAAAGAAAAGAAAAGAAAAAGAAAATAATATAGAAAAATGTTAAGGAGACTCTCGCAAAGTGTGACTCTTTAAGAACTTTTCGCCACCTCATGTTTTTAGCACAATTCTCATTATAAAACATTGTGCAAAAAAATGAGATGGCATGAAGCCCCACTTTAAAAGTCTTCTTAGCATTTTTCCATATTACATATTTTATATTAAATATCATCAAATGGAAGGCATCATAATTTTTTATTTGTAGTTGCTATTTTAGTGCATGATGCCAACATCAACATGATCGAGATTTCATTCAACATTCATGATAAATAAGGTTATGTTATTGCAGCTAGCACCAATTAATATTAATGGTTACGTACGTGTACTTGACTACTAATTAAGTTTCCATAAAACAACTCCTCTTTAAACTTCCATGCACTACTAATCTTGTCTTGCCAGTGCTTTAAGATGGTAATATATTTAAATAAAAATGCGAGGAAACAAAAAATATATTAGTTAAAAACAATAAGCATCTAGAATTCTTGCCGTGTAAATGGAGGTGATTGGACCACGATTCTTATTTCTAATGCATATTGGTTTGCATGAAAAAATTAATTACAAATTTTACGTATAAAAAGGGAAAACAAAATCTCAAACAATCACATTTTCGATTATTAATATTGGGGTAGATAATTGACCAATAATAATAAATAAAAAAATAATTGACCAATAATCCCCAAAGTTTCACGAAGGAGTAGAATTTTCTGAATTTCTTCTCCTCTCCTCCCCCTTCCTCTTACTTTCATATTTTTCTTTCTCACTCTATAAAGAAGACGATACAAAATATTGACGTAACTTAATCGTGACCGTTCAAATAGAAGAAAATTATAAAGAAACGAAATTTGGAGAGAAGATAATCCTACTCCTTAGTGAAATGGTGGTCCTTAACTTCCAGTTGACATGGAATGGTGGAAATGAAGTTAATTTGTTCGTATTTATATTTTGTTGGGACTTTATGGGCTATTCATTTGGAAATTAGTATTCGTGGTTATACTTTTAATTATGTTTACTGTGAAGTGAATATGGATTGTGGCAGTAAACGGGACGAGCTTGATTTTTAATTATAATTATATGATCACTTTTGTGTGTGTGTGTGTTTTTTTTTTTTGAACAAATGATATTATTTATGAGTAAATTATAGCTATGGTCCCTTAACTTTAACTCAATTAGAGCAATGGTCCCTCAACTAAAAATTCATTACCATTGATCATTTAACTCATCAAAACGTGTAGTTATGGTCCCTCAATTAAAAATTCATTACCATTGGTCCCTCAACTTTAATTCAACTGGAGAAATGATCCATTAACTTTAACCCAATTGTAACAATGATCATTCCAACATAGCTCGTTTTGACAAAAATTTTGACGTAGTTGACGAAAATGACCATAATTACACACTTTGATGAGTTGAGGGACCCTAATTGTATAAATGGTCATTCCAACATAGCTCGTTTTGACAAAAATTTTGACGTAGTTGACGAAAATGACCATAATTACACACTTTGATGAGTTGAGGGACCCTAATTGTATAAATGGTCATTCCAACATAACTTATTTTGACAAAATTTTGATGAAATTGATGAAAATGATTATAGCTACACATTTTGATAAGTTGAGGGACCAACAGTAATGGATTTTTAGTTGAGGGATCATTGCTACAATTTACTCTTATTTATATTAAAAGGATAAGAGAGTGAGTTAAACTTTACAATTAACTCGCAATAATATGGTTCAAATTCGCATTTGGCCAGAATCGAACCTAAGAGTTTGATTTAATGATTTTTTCAATGTAATTTTATAAAAATTTGATCTACAGTTTAAGGATTCGTGAAAGATTTTCTTTATATCTTTTCTATATTTAAAAAAAAAATTATTCTTGCTTAGCTATAAATCATAATTGAATTTTAAAATCAAGATTGCTGAAGATATATTTTAGTGTAATATTTTTATGAATTTTTTTTTATGAAAACAAGTGGGACACGGACTGCAACTCCCCAATAAATAAAAAATGTAGAAGGTCATGGGTTCGATACTCCGAGTTTGGTGAGTCTGATTGATTGTGACCATGGGGAGGGTGAAAATTCTCATTACCTCTGAAAGCCATAAAGGGGTGGATAACCCTGGTTTGCCACAAGTTGTCCCTCTTTTTAAAAAAGAAGAAAAAAAATGAAAACAAAAAGAATAAAATTTGAGTAAAACAGATAGAGCACACACTAATAAACTTAACATTTGTTGCAAGTGACCATTTTCCATTGTGATGGAAATAAGTTGCGCTTTTACATTCCGACGTGGATTCGAACCCTTCGGCTTCCTAATCTAACATCTAACCACTAATGCTATCGTCTTATCAAAACAAAACAAAAACTTAATATTTGTTTAATAATTATTTTGTTTTCAGCTTTATTTATTTATTTATTTATTTTGAAAACTTGCAATCTTGTGCTATAGCTACTTTTAATTTTCAATAAAGTAAAAATGAAAACGTCTCCTTAACTAAACAATTCCAATAATTTCATTGCAATTTCCCCCTCAATTTAAATAAAGTTCATAAATAAAAGGGCAATAATAAATAAATGGTTAATTACCAAAATATAACCAATAAACAAAGGGAACTTTAACGAAAAGCTCCCGGTACTGTTCACTTTAACGAAAAACCACATTTTTACACTAAAAAGTCAATCGTGATACTATTCACTTTACCCTTTATTTTGTCCTTATCGTTAAAACTCAAAGTTTTCAAGCCATTTTCTTTAGTTTTCCTATAAACAAAATAACTTTAACGAAAAACTCCTGGTACTGGTAAAAGTATCTTTCAGTCGCTTTTTTTCCTTAAATATCCAGTGAGGTAGACGCGGTGCTTTTACTTTCCAGAGTCATAAACACGTACATATATATATATGGTCAGACTATCCCGGCAAAAAGTCACATGCTTAATGTCCAAGCAACTCGTCAACCTCTCCCGTCACGGCGCAATCCCATTAGCCAAGCCCAGCATTGACTCCGACTCGTAATCCAATCCAACGGTCCAGAAGCGGCTGTGACGATAACGGTGAGAGACAACTGGAGATTCCGAGTTCCCGGAAAGACCAGGAGACTTGGGACCTTTCGCTTTCCTACCTGTCACTAAAACTTTAAAAAGCAAGTCAATTGACGAGGGCAAGGGTTAGGGGTAGAAATTTTATTTATTATTATTATTATTTTTTTTTGCTAGCAAATAAAATTCATTAAATATCTATAAACAGGCATATGATATTCCTTCAGAGGTAATAAGGACATCGATTAAATATCTATAAACTGGCATATGATATTCTTTAAAGTTTCATTTTAAATGCCCATGTTTTTATAGCAAATTTTCATCGAAGATAACTGATCTCTATATTAATATATCTATCGATATTTCTATAAATTTACATATTGATATTTCGAGTACTGATATTCTAAACATGAGTTGGAAGAGATTAGGGCATAAAAGTGCTCAGTGGCTAGTTATTATTAACTACTTTTTTTTCTTGAGTTAGATTTTTTAAGAGCTTTAAACTTTGAAGGCCTGAGCTATTTCAGCCTAGACCAAATATATATTAAAAACTAAATTTTGTCATGTGAATGCCTATACTTATTTGAATATATTACATATGAGATTGTATTATTCACATATTCATTTTTTATTTTTATACGTCACTTATTAATGTTTTAATTTTTTCAATTCATTCGTTATACAAATAATCAAAATAAAAAAGAGGTATGCGTGGATTACACCACCTAAATAATATGATCTAATAAAATAGGGGTATAACTGAAAAGAAGGTGGGACCGTAATTTGGCTCAAGTCCCGAGTATTATAATCTTATTTTTCAGTCGAACCTGCTACGAGGGCTAGTTGCTTCTTCACGTGCCTTGTATCTACGTGTGTTGCACGTGGTAGTAAACCAAACGGCGCGGACCGCGTCAGCGTTTCCCTCCACGTTACCTTGGTTGGCTCCACTCTAGTAAATACTATATATATTGGGCAAAATTTAATCAAATTCTTTATTTAGGGTTTGGCTTTATTTTCACAAGTTTATAAAATTACAATTGTATGCATGTAGATTCATAGTTTAGGATTAAAGTATAATTTTATCTATTTTTTTCAATTAACAACACTACGAAAGGTTGAGCAAAATAATTATAAAGAGAAATTAGGTTTTCATCCTTCATTTTACTACTTCATTGATTAAAATCTTATTCATTTTCAATTTTTGATCAAGATCATTGGGTATTAATAACATCATTAATTATTTTAATAATAAAATATTTTTTTATTTCTAAATATATTCATTTAATGTTAAAAATGTTACAATTAGTATATTTATATTTATGACTAAATTTTTTATCATATATTTTTAGTTTTAGTTTGTACCCATTTTTAATTTATAATTCTTTTTTAACTTGTACCAATTTTCTTTTCAGTTTTAATTTGTACCCATATATTAATTTCTTTTTGTGCCCATATTTTTTAAAGTTTATTTGTATTTGCACCCATATATTTTTTTTATTTGTACTTTTTATTTTGCTAAATGTACCCTTGCTAATTATATGTACCCATTCATGTAAAACTTTTTAATCTTAAAATGTACTCATTCTTAAATATACCAATTTGTTATATGTAAAATGTACCTTTTTTTTCATATAAAATCTATTCAATTTTTTTCTAATCCATTTTTAAACTTATATGAGTACATTCTTTTTTCTTTGATTTTAAAATGTATTCATGTCAAGTTTAATCGAAGAAATTTACTAATGTTATTAAGCCTAATTTTTTTTTTTTTGAAGAATGTACCCATGTTTTGATACAATAAATTTTTTGGTTAATTTTGATGAATGTACCCATGTATACACACACTCAATAGTATATTTATATTTTTAATCCCACAAATTATGTTTTTTATATTTAAAATCTCATTTATATAAACAAATAAAATTTATAATTTATAATTTAAAAAATATAGTAACGTACAAAGAAATAAATTATCACATTAATGTCAGGGACCTCGATAAAAAATTAAAAATCAACAAGGTTTCAATCAAAGAATATTCATAATTAAGGACCGCATCCAAAGTCTCTCTAATTATAATTATGCCAACATGTCATTGAAAAGTTAAGCAAAATAATTTTTAGTTCAGTGAAATTATATAGACAACTTTAGTTTTACATTACAAAGGCTTTGCGTGAAGATTGACGTCAATACAAATTACATCTAATTCTTTTTACTTAACTCTATATAGTGATTTATGTAGTCGTGGATAATAATAACTGTTGTCGATAAATTAAGTTTATAAAATGAAAAATTCAGTAGAATGTTTATGACGTCATTAACATGTATGAACAAACTAATGTTAGATATTCAAAAGTTTTCTTTTAGCGAACACGCAAGTAAGTGAATATATTGTTGTAATTTATTCGATGTTTTTGATAAAATAAAATAAAATAAAAGTTTTATTTTAATAAAATGTTAGATAAAATGTTTACATCTTGTAACTTAAAATACGGTAGCCTAATCCGAGTCCGTTAAAGGCGCGCGAGACCACTCGCGGCAGTTGCGTGTGCGCCGAAGCCGCCAGTCAAATTCCACGTCACCCTCCACAATTTCTTCTCCTTCGCGACCACCTCCCCTGCTCGTCGTCATTTACTCCAACATTTCCCTCTCTCTCTCACTCGTCTCTCTCCTCTGCAAACCCTAAAAAGCAAACCCCCAAACTCTCTCTCTCTCTCTCCTCACTTTATCACTGTACAGAGAGCCAGCAGAAGCCATGAAAGAACCAGAAAACGATCCAATCGCATCGTCGACCCAGCTCATCTCTTCACTCTACGACCAAATCCCACTCATCCAAACTTTCAAAGGTAAATGGGCCTTAATCCGGGACAAGCTCTCGGAGCTCCGGGCCCAGCTCGTCGACTTTGCCGACCTCCCAACCTCCACCTCCCACCCCCTCTCCCTCCACCTCCTCCTCTCCGTCTCTCAAACCCTCAGCGACGCCGTTTCGCTCTCCCTCAAATGCCAGACCGCCAATCTCTCCGCCGGCAAGCTCCGCACCCAGAGCGACGTCGACTCGATCCTGGCCCGCCTCGACCGCCACGTCGCCGACGCTGAGATTTTGATCAAGAGCGGCGTCCTCCTGGACTCCGCTGTCTCGTCCGTCAGCAGCTCCTCCAAGAGGGAGACGGTCCGGGCCGAATGCCGGAACCTGGTGACTAGGCTCCAAATAGGAAGCGCGGAGTCGAGGAACTCGGCGATGGAGGCGCTTTTAGGGCTTCTGCAGGGGGACGACAAGCACGTGATGATCGCCGTGGCACAGGGGATCATTCCGTTGCTCGTGCGGTTACTCGATTCGAGCTCAATCGAAACCAAGGAAAACGCCGTTTTCGCGATATCGATAGTGTCGATGGTGGAGAGCAGCAAGCACGTCTTGATTGCGGAGGGTTTGTCGCTGTTGAATCACCTGATGCGGGTGCTAGATTCGGGAAGTGGGTTCGCGAAGGAAAAGGCTTGTTTGGCACTTCAAGCTCTGAGCTTTTCGAAGGAGAACGCGAGGGCAATTGGGTCTAGAGGTGGGGTTTCGTCGCTCTTGGACATTTGCCAGGGTGGCACGCCCGGCTCGCAGGCTTCGGCGGCAGGTGTGCTGAGAAAGTTGGCTGGGTTTGCCGAGAATCAAGAGAATTTCTTGGAGGAAAATGGGGTTGGTGTGCTTTTGGGGCTTGCGAGTTCCGGGACGGCTTTGGCTCAAGAGAATGCGATTGGGTGTTTGTGTCATTTTGTTTCTGGGAGTGAAAGTTTGAAGCTTTTGGTTGTTAGGGAAGGTGGGATTGAGTGTTTGAAGAATTTCTGGGACTCTGGCTGGAACAATAACAATCGAAACCTCGAGGTTGCGGTCGAGTTCTTGAGGCACTTAGCTTCGTGTTCTCCGATTGCTGAAGTGCTTGTTTCTGACGGGTTTGTAGCTAGGCTTGTTGGGGTGTTGAGTTGTGGTGTGTTAGGAGTGAGAATTGCAGCAGCTAAGGCTGCTTATGAACTCGGGTTTTGCTCAAAAACTCGAAAGGAGATGGGTGAGTGTGGCTGCATTGACCCATTAATCAAAATGTTGGATGGTAAAGCCGTTGAGGAGAAAGAATCGGCTGCGAAGGCCTTGTCAGCATTGATTTTATACGCTGGTAATCGAAAGATTTTTAAGAAACACGAGGGTGGAATTGTGAGTTCAGTTCAGCTTTTGGACCCATCAATTCAGAATCTGGATAAGAAATACCCTGTTGCCTTATTGGCAGCGCTTGCACATTCAAACAAGTGTAGGAAGCAAATGATTGCTGCCGGTGCGCGTCTACATTTACAGAAACTCGTCGACATGGAAGTAGAGGGGTCTAAGAAGCTCTTGGAAAGCCTCGGTCGGGGTAAGATTTGGGGTGTTTTTGCCAGATCTTGACGATGGAAGACTTGACGAATGCCGAATTTCGGAGTATAGAGGTACACGAAGATGATTCATTCATCTGTATGTACAAAACTTGTGATTACTTATAGTTTTGGCTTTGTTTTTCCTGTCTTTTTTCCAACCATGTTTATCATTGCTGTTCATTCATGCTAGAAAACTTAAATTAGCTTCACTGTATCTAGTTTGGGTGACCTAACTGGATAAGAGTTCTTTGTTTTCTCAACAAAAGGCCAATGATTGATGTTGCTGCCTGATTGCGAGTTCATACATGTGTAGTAAACTTTTTGCGACTTCATTGACTTAACAATCTAGCCAACCATAGTTAGTAAAGATTGAGCCTTGTATAGATCGAGGGATAAAAGAAAAAGGGAGAAGTCAGAAGGGAAAACCGAAGTGCGAAAATCATTACCTACCAACGATTTGTAAGGTTGAATTTTCTGTGTTATCTCATAGTTTAATGTTAATTTTTGTATCAATATTTTGAAACATTATACAAAAACGTGAAGCGGCGGAGAGTAAAGTTTTCTCTTGTCAAATTTCTGAGTATTGGTCAATTCATGAAAATGAAGAAATTTGCAGTTAGGTCCCTGTTTACCTAATCCTTGATTAATTTGATGAAAGTTTTGGACCTGGAGGACAATTGATAATTATATGATAAAACAAGAGTGGGGCCAGAACCATGTGCTAGGACCCTATTACTGGATTATTTGCATTACTGTCTCTATTATGTTCCTCCCCTGTAATGCCAGCTTCTTGTAATCTGGTATGCCCCATTACCCATTATCACCCTAATCATCTTCTGCACTCATCTCTCGTCTTTTGCAAGTGTCAAATCTGTTTGGCTCTTGGCTGCACGTTGTAGACAGTCTATCTATATAATGGGTTGTATATTCCGTCGTGTCTATCTTTCTGGCGTGACAAGTAGATAGATACGAGAAGATATACAACCGTAGATAGCTAAGATTATCTCTCGGGACTGATTTTGTAATTGAGTAGCGTTCATCAGATTGCCGTACAAGTTATAATCTCAATTCTTTCAGCTAATTTGATGGTTTAAAGTTTTGTGGTTAAGAATCATGTGGCTTTGTTGATGGAGCATGTGCTTTTGTTCTATCGGTTGCCCAATTTTGCACTCCTGTGTTGGCAAATCTCCTAACCATTATTTGCCATATATATATTAATACACACACACGCAATTCCAGGTGGCAAATCAACCCAATGGATAACTATTAAAACCCGTTAAGTGTAATACACAGTCGGAATGAACTAATTTGGAAAGAAAATGACTATGATTCTGTTTGCTTTGTTGGATTGTTCCTAATTGGAAATGAAATAAGACAGCTAGTGGGTTTTGGTGGCCCATCTTTAAATTCTTCACCTTCTTCTTATTATTATTATTATTATTATACTCTCTAATGGAATCTTTGGAAGAAATAAGGTCGAAGTGTGATTTTTAGTGATGAAAAGATGTAATATTCTCACTTAATCCAAAACAAGATACTTCTATGTGGCTTTTTCTTAATTATTTTTGACAAACAGTATTCTAATAGCGTGAAATGACATGAATATTAACTTAACTAATTGACTTAACTTACGTAAATTGTAAGAGATATGCTTTGATTTGCATCATCTACTTTGGTACTACAATGTCCCATTGCCACCCCTTTTTCTTATTGTCCTTTTTCTTATGGTATTTGGTTTCCGGTGTTGTTCAAGTGTAGTGTTCCTTGGCTAAGGCCTGTTTGGCTTTTTTTTGTCATGTGGGCTGCTAACTGTTGGAAGGGAAAATCTTTATCATCGATAGTGTTGAAGTTTTGTCTTGTAGCTACTATGAATTATGCATGGAAGAGCAGAACAATCGTAAATTCAAGAACTCGTGTCAACCCGCTATGGTGGTTCTCAACTCAATTGAGTCCATTATTAGACTTAGGTTGAGTTCTTTAAAAATCGTCCATTCTGCTGAGAGTTTATTTTACAAAAAATGGAATATCTCCAAGAATAATTAGTGTTTGTTATTACTGCTTTGGTGCAGCGTTGTTGGCTTGGTTGCTGCATCTTTTTTATGCTTGTTTGTATTATCTTTTCTCTTAAATGTATTTTATTTATCAAGAAAAAGAAAAACGCAGGGTACTGTTTGCTGAGCTGAAAGATAAGGGAAGGGAGTTGATAGACATTGCCGATATTAATGGAGTTTGGGTTGCGGTATAGATGTTGCGGCCCATATGTATCAATATGTGTATTCCGCTCTGTGTTCCAAATGGATAAATATACTTTGTTAATGATAAGAGCAATCCCCTTAATAGTCCCCTGAAAAATCTAGAGGACACCCTACCAAATGCCAATCATTTAACATCCGTCTGGAAGTACTTTTAAAATAATTAAATGAAGTACTATAAATTAACAAAAGACATGGTGCTAAAATCGAGCATAGTAATGTTCTAGTATTCATATAGCTGACTCACTTAACAAAATAAGGCTTAATAGTTGTTGTTTTGTGCTTTCAAATCACCAAAAACGTTTCTAGTAGTGTTTTGGTAGAAAAAGGTCAACGTGTTTCTCGGTTGAAAATCAAGTGCATTATGAAAGTATCACTTGTTGTGGCTTCATGAATAGAGCACTTCAATTGCATTTTTAGGTGCCATTTGCATTTTTCTGTAAAAGTGTTTCTTGTAAGTAGCATATGTTGCATGCTTCTTTCATGGAGCACATCGAGTCTTTGTTTAGTGGGCACTTGAATTTCTCTTAAAAAATTGGTGTACTCCAAATACTAGAAATGCTTCTGACCATAAGTGACTTTTAAAAAATAAGTATTTTCAAAACGAGCTCTTATTGTAGCTAGTTCCAAATGAGAATTATAAGATTTGGTAATGTTAATACGAAGTAAATTCAAAAAATGAATTCTACAGTTAAATCCAAATATATTTCTTTAGTACTTAACTAGTGTATTCCCTTTGTTAACATTAACAGAAACACTTTTGAATTAAACTATAGAAAGAAGAAATATAAACTGTTAAGTATCATATGCAATAATAGTCAAAAGAAAAAGAACAAAACTTGAAAATATGAGACACATGAATTAAACTATAGAAAAGAAGAAAAACACTGCACGTATAAACACCAGATGCAATAATAGTTGAAGGAAAAGAAGATCGAAACTCAGAAAGGAAAAAAACATTTAGACAATTTCTCGATTTATGCGTGTCATCCATGCACAAGGACTATGCTAATCTTCTCTGTATCGTTCCAATTTTATCGGATAGCCCCGAAGGAAAAAACTTACTTGCAGGTGAGTGCTATATAAAGCCTAATGAAAGAAGTCTTTTGGCCGAGGTGGGACTGTTAGCTCACCTCCGTGTCCTCGAAACAGCACTCATGATATTATCGTTTATGTGCAATTTACAAATTTGATTGATTCCATACATACTTTTAAAACTAACCCATCTTTGTTTTTATTTATATTAAGATGATATTTTAAATTACTCTAATTTATGAAATAGAGAATTCAAATTTTGGTTAAACTGATGAATATTGTATTTACCAACTGATTCAACTCTAGAAGTCACGAAGGAAGTGTTTTTGATAAACCCGTGTTAGCGGAGAGGGTTAGATAAAAAGAGGACTCAAGTTCAACCAGAGTTGTCCCAAAGGCGAGGCGACCAAAGACATGTACCATAGTCCTCAGTTTGAAACAAACCTCATATTTTTTTCATAACCTAGATGGTAAAATGAATTAGAAGGTTTGATATATAGTCTCACTAATTTATTAAAAAAATGTATTAATTAAGTTAAGATATTAAATTAGGAGTGCCTCATTAAACTCTCTTCATAGGCCTCAGTTTGCATTGGGACGGCTCTAGCTCAACATTTTCTTATATATCACATTGCAACTACGTCCATCACGCTCAACTTCTTTTACAACAACAACAACTTAATTAGAAGATCTAAACCTGAATCTTTCTCGACTTGGTTGCAGAGCTGATGGTGAGCATGAGCAAGAAAACGAGAGACAAGTAAGAGAGAACCACAGAATCAGTCCCTCTTTTGCAGAACTTCCCAAAGTGATCACAAATTGGCGCCCAGCCCGAGTGGCTATTCCCATATTGCCCCACGTACCCTATTGCAGTTGCAGCTGAGCATCCAGCCATCAGCAAACACAGCATTACCTGTCAGACGAAAGAAAGATTCGAACTTGAGACATCTTTAAAAAAAAAAGGAGAAAACCCTGCTAGACTAATAGTTCGTTGATATACAGTAATTTTATGCTTGTAAAGCCGAGCTGGCATACCAAATTGTGTAGGGACAAGATATTGCGGTCTGAACCAAAAGATTCAAACTTGAGACCTCTTTTTGAAAGAAAAAAAAAACGCAGAGAACTCGGCTAGACCAATAAATATTGGTAATAAGGAAAATTATGGGTGGAAAATAAAAACCGAGTTGGCATACCAAATCGTGTAGGAACAAGATGAAGTAGTTGGTAGGATTCGAGCCATGGCGATGGATAAGGAAAAGGAGGAACAAGGAAAGCAAGCAGAAGGCACTCACAACAGCATTTGCATAAGCAAAGAACCTGCAAAAATACATAATATGTATGAAAAATTAATTAAACAAAATGAGAAAAAAATTATTTTTACTTTTCGGGGGCAAAATAAAATTGGTTTTATCTTTCATCTTACTTGAAGGTAGGTGAATAATAATATCGAGCATCAAATTCTATGCCAATAATCTGACTGCTTTGCTTGTTGGTGACCATCACCCATGTTGCAGCCAATGTAGCAGTCATTGTGACAGTTCTCATGAAGATTTGGACTCCAAGAAAAATCTTTTGGGTTTTCAGAGGTGGGTTTTGCTGGAACTTGGAGTCTGTGCTGGCCATGGTGAAAAGTTCTTGGGTTGCAGAAAACAAGGAACAGAAAATAAGAGCTGAAGGGAAACGATAAGGGGCAGATATTGAGTAGTGTGTGGAGATAAGAGGAGCATTTATACAAGAAAATGGTGATAGGAATCTTTCGAGAGTGGAGAGTTAAGGTGTTGGTGTGACTTGTCGACTCAACCGCAAATTAAATTTTTGGGTTTCCATTTTATCTCATTTGCAGAATTTTGGCATGGGCAATTACATGGTTTTTCTTATTTTAAATGCAAGGATATTAAGAAAAAAAAAAAGATTCGAGCACAGGACTTCTGGCGAAAGAATAAACGTTCTTAACCATTTAAACTATTCTTTGACAATTACATTGATAAACTTAAACCCAACGATTCTTTTGAAATTTGGTTTAATATTTGCTTAAGGTTATTTAGTTTGATTTTTTTTTTACAAACGATAAGATAATTATATTAATTTCATTTAAGGTACGGAGGGAGAGAGATTCAAACTTAAAATCAAATGGTAAAATATATTACTCTAACCAACTTGACTATACCTAAATTTACGACTTAGTTTTTATTATTACCGAGTTAATTTAACTCAATTACCCGAGTGAGTGATGATGCTCCTAGAGCATTGAGAAGTTCAGAAAAGTTTGTCAGTTTTGGAAGAGAGAATTACAGCCATCTTTTGGAAGAGAGAATTACAGCCATCTGCCAACCATGTTCATGTCATGTGAATGGTTACTACTTTTAACTTAGTGCTGAGCTAAAAAAACAAATTATCAGTGATCTGTAATTCAGGATCTCATATGTTGAATTGGAGTAATTATTTATTCCCCTTCTTCCATGTATGGTTTCACAGTTACTACCAACCAAGAAGGTGGATCAAGAAATTTTTTTTTACTAGTAAGATGTTTATGTTGTTAGACTGTGCATCTAAATTATTCATACATGTTGTTTTTATCCGTATGTGTGACCTATATTCAAAGTCTGGCAACATAAGTATTTGTGTATACTTATATTTGACAACATAAGATGTTTATACTGTTAGACACGTTACTAAACTATTAGCTATGTTGTGACCTGTATTCAAAGTCTAACAACATAAGTATTTGTCGGATAACATTAGTTTGACAAAAACAATCTCACTGTGAAATCTCAATCCCGTATTTACACACTAATTCAAAAGTTTACCTTTTGTTCAAACATGGCATTTACTTCATATATGTACAACTTTAAGCTTTGAACCCATAACTTGTCTATCGATTTTTTCCACTCGTTCAGTAAAAAGTTACAAACCCTTTACTGGAAAACCACGATTTCTCTTGCAAAATTTACTGCGGCCTAGATTTGGATAGCCAAACTGTGCAACATTTTTGTCTTTAAATCGATTGAAATCATGTAAGTTTGATCAACTTTCCAACCTTTCAGATAAAAGGATGCTTCCAGGATGGGAGTTTTCTCAAAAGCTGCAACCAATATAAATAAAAAGAGGTCGACACGACACGTTTTGGGACTCAGGATACGACCCCCTAACCATATTCAATGCCATGCATGTTTTTTTAAGTTACTAGGTTGTGGTGGCCACTCCTATCATATTTATCTATGTACGAGGCCAGGTTTGGCATGTTACATTATAGAGACTAGACGGAACCAAAATATATGTATTCATGTCGAATAATAAATTGCTTAAGGGGTTGGATAATGCTATATGAATCCTACCACGTAATTCATTAGGATAACGTTTTCTCATCAGAGTTTACATTGTTAGGCAAATTTATGCTTAATTATGTTGTTAAACTGTTGTGGTATGATAATATAAATACTATGGGCTCATTTTTTAACAAGTGTTTGGTGTTTAAAATTTGATCGGATTGCTTAAAAGATTGAATAATACTATATGATGAATTCTATCACCTGCTCCATTAGGGTAGTGTTCTCTATTTTTATGTTGTGGGGCAAATGTATGCTTATGTTGCGAGATTGTTGTAGTATAAAAACAAGGGAACTTTAACGAAAAGCACCTGGTACTGTTCACTTTAACGAAAAACCACATTTTTACACTAAAAAGTCAATCCTGGTACTATTCACTTTACCCTTTATTTTGTCCTTATCATTAAAACTCAAAGTTTTCAAGCCCTTTTCATTAGTTTTCCTTAAAAACAATTGGTTTGTCTTTGTATGAGCTCATTTAGTGCCTAGGTTTAGATTTAGACTAGATTGCTTAAAATATTGGATAATATTATATGATGAATCCTATCACATGCTCGTTTAGGGTAATGTTCTCTATCAGCTTTATGTTGTGAGACGGTTGTAGTATAAAAACAATTGGTTTGCCTTTGTATGAGCTCATTTAGTGTCTAGGTTTAGATTTAGACTCGATTGCTTAAAATATTGGATAATACTATATGATGAATCCTATCACATGCTTATTTAGGGTAATGTTCTCTATCAGCTTTATGTTGTGAAGCAAATGTATGCTTATGTTGTTAGACTGTAGTCATTTGACAATAGAAATACTATGGGCTCGTCTTTCTGTGGGATTAGGCTATGATTAGATTGGATTGAATAACTCACTGTTATTTAAAATATTTAAGGAATAAATGAAGATATTTGTCCAACTTAAAAATAGATGATGTATAATTCATAAATAAACTTATTCCTTTTTGGCTACTACATCCATTATAGGGGAGTGATCTATGTTCACCTCTTTCTACCTTCTGTCTTCTTAGCATTTCTCTCTTCCTTTTTTCCCCTCTTTGCCACTATATATTGGTTATGTTGTGTATATCCTTCTGCAAGCACTTGAGACACATTTATTTCAAAATCTGGTATAAATTAACATCTAACGTACCAATATAGTATCCAACTTCAGGATGGAGGTAAAAGATCCAATCATATTAGACCATAAATCTGCAATCAGTGTTGTAGAATCCAACATATATAGGGTGTGTAAAGCACTAGGGAGGTAGATTTGCTGGCTAGGTTTCACTATCAAGGTGCAATTTTCACTTTCCACATCAAGAAATTAGGTGGGTTTTGAAGTAATACCAAAATTAACGGAGGGCATAACTACCGTCTGAATTTTTCAAAATGGCCAAATCAAATCAATTTGGCGGTTCAATAAGTTTTTACAATTACAAAAATATAATCTTGAGCTGAGCCGACTAAATTCCTGTTTGAAATTGCTTAAACTGAACCAAACATAACCAAGCTTAATTTACTTTCATTAAAATGAAATAGCAAGCTCCATCATGATAAGTTGGCCAACCTCAGCCTCACTCATTCTTTGGGTCCGGTCTATTTTGACCAAACTCCATCTTCTTGTAAGCAATTGTTATTTTTGTGATATTTCTGGGGTCTCTCGACCTCACGACATTATTTTATAATTTCTCTTTTGTCGGTCTATTAGCAAAGAAAGTCCAATCAATACTTCATTTTGATTCTCAGGGGTAATTAACTCTTTATGAAAAAACTATGAGACTCCTCAATTTGTAGCACTTTTTTTTACTTCCTAAATTCAAATTTGTGCTTTGTTATTTTTAACAAAGCATTTTCTCCAATTTAGTAATCAATTATTTTGCTTATTTTCTCGTAGCTGGACCACTTCTTATAATTGTAGACGAAGAAGAAGACGGTTCTTTTTTCTTTTATTCAGTTGGAGATAGCAGCACCTGTTCACTTAAGTACACGCATATATGTTCTAGCACACACCGCATAATTTTACGGTATTTATCGTTGCAGACGAATCACAATCCGACTTGGGTGCTTATAATTTTCTATTTGCGATTTCACTGAGTTCCAACAATCTCGCTCCATTAAGATTTTTGTTACCTTGCTCGCACATCTTCAGTTTAAAGTTATCTCATTACAACTGCACAACTTGAATCGCATTGTTTTGCGCTTGTAAACTTAATATAAATTATTGACTCATTCCTTGACAGCTTAAGCTAGGTAACAAAAATCTTTTTAGCTAAAAGTCCTAAGTTCGATCCTCATTCTCTGCTTCTTTATTGCTTCGTATACGAACTAGGATTAACTGACCCTGTCAGATGACACTAATCTTGATTCTTTTCTTAAAGGGTAAATCGCCAAAATGGTCCCTGAGATTTGCATAACTCATCACTTTGGTCTCTGAGATTCCAAATTGATAAAAGTGGTCCCTGAGATTGTCTACCATCCATCATTTTGGTCATTCCGTTAAAAACTCCGTTAAGTGTCCTGGAGCTCTTGGCTGGAAGTTTGGGCAATTTTTAAAGTTTCGTAACTCAATCGTTTCTTAACCAAATTCGACCCATAATATATCAAAATGAAGATATGAAAGTGTAGAATAAGATTATATCTATTTTGAAGCCCAATGGTTGCCAGTGATTGCCGGAAAATAGCCTCAAAGTTGACTGGTCCGAGTGAAAACTTGAAAACTCGCCGGAAACTGGGTAAACTTCTTCAATACTCAACGAAATCAAGTGATTCAAAAAATAAAATCATACTTCTCGACGAGACGAAGAGAATGGTACCTTTTTCGATGCTAAATCACCTTGGTTTGGCTAGAAAAATGCTCAAAAGTGGCTAACTCGAAACCAAGACAGCTACTTTCGAGCCATTTTCCGGCCAAACCATGGCGATTTAGTCATCAAAAAAGGTACCATTCTCTTTTTATCATCGAGAAGTATGATTTTCTTTTTTGAATCACTTGATTTCGTTGAGTATTGAAGAAGTTATGAACGTTTAAAGTTTACCTAGTTTCCGGCGAGTTTTCAAGTTTTCACTCGGACCAGTCAACTTTGAGGCTATTTTCTGGCAATCTCTGGCAACCATTGGGCTTCAAAATAGATATAATCTTATTCTACACTTTCATATCTTCATTTTGATATATTATGGGTCGAATTTGGTTAAGAAACGATTGAGTTACGAAGCTTTGAAAATTGCCCAAACTTCCTGCCAAGAGCTCCGGGACACTTAACGGAATGACCAAAATAATGGATGGTGGACAATCTCAGGGACCACTTTTATCGATTTGGAATCTCAAGGACCAAAGTGATGAGTTATGCAAATCTTAAGGACCATTTTTCATTTCTTAAAATAACCCCTTTTTACATGGACAAAAAAATAAAATTACAGTTTGGTGGGTGGTTGGAGGGGAAGAATGATCGAAAAGTGAAATTCATTTGGTTTGGAATCTTCTTTTTACCGTTCTTTTGAAAATTACTACATTTTAGGGAAGCCTGTGCAGTGCCCCCCCCCCCCCCCCCCCCCCCCTCCTCTTCTCTCTCTCTCTCTTCATAAGTACTAGCAATGGCTGAATTAGCTGACATAGAAACAAATTGCTCTCAGGGTGCCTAGTTCAAGTCCTAAACGAAAACTCCAAGCTTTAGTCTCATCGACGAGTTAAGGACTCGTGAGGTTGGTTTGTATTCCAGTTGGTTAAGACCCTTCACCTGTGCGCTGGCTATCCTGCATTCAACGACTCCCCTTTTTGCTTACATTGCTTATAAAAATAAATTATATATGAAAAAAGGAGTTAAGTACTAGATGGAAGTGTCTATCAAAGTGATCATAAATCTACAAGCATTTAGAACATATTTAATCGACTAATTATTGATAATTACAATTATTTACAGATTGAATGGGGAATTGCCCCAAAGATGACTGGGAGATTTGAACTGAATTTACAGCTATCTATTTTAGCAGAGAATTCCTACGCCTTTAGTTGCTGATATCAAAGTATTTCGGATCGGAAGGAAAGTGATATTCCACATGTAACTGCAAAACGAAAAACAAAATGCGTAGTTGGATTACGATAAGGGTCTCAAGACTGTTTCATGCCTGGAAACAAAGTGAAGAACTAAGATTTATAAACTTATCGAGACCAAAACACAGACAGGTTACGCGTAGTTGAATGCTACATTGTTCTATTTACTTCCGCGGATAAATACGAATCATGCAAGATTACATGCACACCAACATGGAAAACATCTATAATGCAAATCAATATATAAGGTGTGGTGTATGTACCTTGCCCTCATCAGCATCTGTCTGGCGTTGAGGGAACACGACCCTCAAATCATTATACAAGTAGAAGCGCCTCTCCCCTTCGACATCGATACTGTTTGTCGCTTGTCCAGATGATGGATCTAACTTGCATCTCTGGACTGACCTCGAACATTTCTTAGGAAATAGGCATGAGAAACGAAGGTGAAGAGCATAACGCAGAACGCCAGCACCAGCAGTTTTCTTGCTCGTCTTTAAAGGGCTACGCACAGACCTACTTTCACTAATCTCACTGGTCTTTTCAGACGTACAAAGGCTACAATCACTGGGTTCACTGTGATAACAGGCCTTTGTGCGTTCTCCCTCTCTTTGGTACTGATTAACTACATCCTTAAACTCGTTTGAATCCGCATCATTGTCACTAAGCTGCAAAGAATTTGCAGCATCTAGGATCGAAGATGGTTTGGCATCATTTTCTTTAGCAGGATCTGCATGTCTTCCATTCCCGGCCTTAGAGGTTGTTTCAGATGAGGCTAGAGTGATCTTTTGGCGCAAAAACGTCTGTATTTGATATGAAAAAAAAAAAAAGAGAGATCTCAGTCAAAGAAAAACCTAACAACTGAAGCAAGCATATTACATGTAAAATTCTACAGAAGCCAAAGACTGAGCTAGAAGAAAGTCTTTATTTATGCTTCATATGTAATACGCATAAGCAACAGCATGAATTTCTTTTAATTATACACCGACATGTTCAGCCACAAAATCCTCCGTTTGAGCTACAGACTAACATGCCTTGGCTAGCCTGTTCACAAAATATGCAGCTTGAGCCATTTCAAACCAGCTCACATACAACGGTATATATAGATGGTAGCTTACAACAAATGATGACAGATTTATGTTATCAGCTTAGCGAGATCTTACCACCAATATAAACATATAATGGTTGGGTTAGTTAAGGCATACTGGGTTTGGATATTCCATGAAAAATTGCATTCAGGATGGACTCATGTTGGGATCTTATAGTCGTATTGCCCGTCTGAGCTTGGGACTGACCAAAATTGGCCTAGAAGTCACCTGAACCCCTTCAAACCCTTTTGCTAACTAAATTCTAATTTGATTCACGCTCTTGCATTTTTGTGCTTTCCCTACCTCTGTATATTTCCTCATACACAGTCAAGTGGCAGCACTCATATCTGACTACTTCAACGAAGTCAAGTAGTGTCAAGAGACCAGTTCCTAATTATACGACTCCAAATGCTTTTACAAGTCACGCAAGGCCCTATTAAGGAACATTATTGATATCCTATAACAGGTAATACCTGTTGGAAAAACCTTGCCATATCCAATTCCATATCAAAGTGCAGATTCACTCGAGACAGGTTTAACTTCAAATCATAACTAACACATTTATCATGCACAATAATTGTAAAAACGATATATAACGATTCCCCTCTACTTCCGAATACCTTGGTTCCAGCTGGCATGTCATTCAAATCATAATTACAGAAGAAGGTGTGAATAGGTGTCTTCTCTGGATTGCTGAGAACCTGCCATAAACAATTCACATTCATGAGTGTATGACCAACCATCTCTGGTCTGACTACGACCAGATGTCATTTGATATGTACAACTATAAGGAATTATTTGATAGACATAATCAATATGAATATGATCATCCAAGATTTCAAGGCAGACAATCCATGCATCTATATTCTTATTCTTATCATTCATTTTGTTAGAAATAATTCACCATCCAACGTCATTTTTTCCTCAAAATCAAATTCCATAGCTTAAGCCCATGAGAGTGACACATCCACAGCCACACAAACAACTATTGATGATAACATAAATTGTAATTAGTATATCAAGAAGGGAATTGTTAGTAACACTCCAAAAATGTCGTCATGCATCCACCCCTCTTTATCTTTTCCACTATGGAGGAGTGCATGATGACTTTTCTGAGGTGCAAATAGCAGCTCCAATCAAGAATATTAAGATCTTCTGTTATTCTAAAAAGTTCCTAAATTCAATGCATTTCCGTGGATAGAACTGAGAGTCTGAGACCAACTGAAGTTTCCAATACTTAATTATATTTGGGTTAATATTCTAATTACCAGTTGTATACGGCCTTTCGTAGGTATTCTCAGACGGTTCTTGTTTGCCCGTGAATCATCCATGCTAAGGCTCCTCTTCATCCTGGGGCTTCCATACTTGTTTGGTGTCGTACTTTCAGCAAGACCGATTGATGAATAATATAGTAGATAGTTATCTCCATCCACACTGGTCACTGAAAATGGAAGTTTCTGAGGTTTTGGCGAGAAATTCCCCCCAGTGACATTCAGAACAGCAAGAAAACCATCAATTCTCTGCAAATGGGAAATTTCAAACACGAAGTAAAATCAATAACAAAAATTGATACACTATGGAACTCAATATATATAACATTACTGTTCAGATGAAAGCGAACCTGACTAACCTTTGTAGATAATAATCGACCAGACAACAGGGATTCCTCAAATGAACCAACCAATGACCTTCTAACAGGCAATCCAGTCGGTGATCGTACTAATTTAACACATTTAGGATTAAGTTTCAAGTCCTGACTCCAGTGCTGCCTCATCCCAGGAGTAGTACTCTCAGAACTAAAGAGGTCAAACTTTTCCTGCAGAACATCAACGTCTTCTGATGATTTCCTTAGCCACCTAAAAGCGTCCTCTTTCCAGGATGAGGAAATGCCTGCAATCGTTCCATTAAGTGACTGTTCTATGTCCTTCAGGGTTATATTGTTATCTAACTTTGGTGTACGAACCCTGCATGATTCTCCAGGTTTAACTCTTTCAGGAAACTTTGGACCAAGAGGAGATAAAGAAAGTGTAGGCAACACAACTTTACTTGAAGATATGTCTACAGCGCTTGATTGTGACCTCACCTTAATTGTTTCTCTAGAGTAATCAAGTCCGGATGACGATATCAATTGATTCGGAGATCGTGACTCCTTGTTTTCAAGCAAAGGACCATCAAATACAAAAGAGGAGTTTGTATTGCAGTTGTGATCCGGTGATCTCTTCCACTCCAGGGAACAAGATGCAGACCAGATTGTAGAATTGCAACAACTGGAGTTGCCAAGATGAGCTTTCTTATGCTCTTGCAACATGGGATCATTAGAACTACCATTACAACCCCAGGAGCCACTCTTATGAACCCTGTCCACAATCTCTAGAGAATCACCATTACACTGATCCTGGAGAAGCATTCCATTCAAAGGAGACAATAACCGCCTCCTGAGTACTGACCCAGCAGCCTCAGTTGTGTCCCCTGTGACAGTCAACGCACTTGAAGAGTATTGGTCTCCATTAAAGAAATTAATAGGGGAATCTAATATTCTTGGTTCAAAACCAACAACCCTAGGAACAGGTGTCTGAATATTCTGCCCACATCTCTGACTTAACCAGTTTTTTTGTTCTGAAGAGTTAATCTTCAATCCATGCATGCTTGATCTACTACTATCTTTACGAGAATTAGAAAACTCTGGTTTATTTGGAATCTCCGTGATGGATTTCCTATGGAATTCTCCAAAAGAAGAGCATGTGAAATCCACCTGCATATGGTTTCCCAGGTTTGCTCCGTGCATCCCACTTAAATCACAAGTGCTCATGCCAGCAACTCTAGGTTGAGGTTGCATAAATGTGCCCAGTGATGCTGCCACTTCCTCGGCAACGCTGCTAGAAGACACTTGAGGCAATCCCATCTTCAAAAATTTTAAGGTGAAGTGCTTTATTTAACTCGACTTTTTTTATGTTGTGTTCTCTTTTCCTGCTTTCTCAGTTGCAGTCATGCATAAAAATCAAACTGCATTTCTGTGTTCCGAGTTACCAAATCGTTCCAAGTTGCCCAACCATTACCGTGCTACCACAGACATTACCTGCCTCAGTCCCCCCCAACTAAAGACGTAGTTATAAATTTCTAATACCAGAAGCTACGATACTATCCCTACCACGTGCATCTGTATCTCAACTATTTCTCCATCAGACATATGGGAAATCAAGCAGAAATGAGGATCTCAGACGGGGCAGGTAGAAAGCCATGTTTTCTTCACTCCAGCTAACGATGGGAAATAAGTAGTTCATGGCTTTCCATAAAACCAATGCAGCGTCCTGGAATTATCAGCTCGGTTAGAAAGTGGCAATTGACAACCAAAAGGCATAACTACACATTCATACTTCAGATTCTTTTATCTTTTGCCCTTCCGGCTTATCATTTCCAAAAAACAGACAAATAAAATATAGTGATCCCCCAACTTAACAAAATACAGAAACATAAAACCAGAAACCAATCAAATGACTGAGACTCCAAGAAGTATATCCTTTGAAATCCTCAACAAAATAGAAGCACTGAATAATTTTAATGTGGCCAGCTTTGATTCATACAGGATTCCACATCCAGTGAGCCAATGAAGAATCTCCGAAAACACGTACTCGAAAATAAGCAATTTTCAACAACACAAATGTCAAAAGGCCATTCTTATAGAAATCTCAACAAATAAGTGCTACAATACAAGAAGTCAACAACCCAACAAATTCCAGCTACAATTTTCATATGGGTCCAATTGGTTGCTCAAGAATTATAGAAAATCAAACAAGATATATCTCCATACATAACTGATTATTTGTATTTTTAGTACCTAGAACTTTCTCAAAAGTTTGATTCTTTAACTGTTATAAACAAACAAAGAAAAAGCTAAAACCTTTCTTAAGCTGATCAATCCAAAACAACTATTTCTTTTCAAATTTCAATACAACTACTAAAATCTCAACAACCCAAAAGAAATACAGGAAAAACACATGAACCGAGAATTAAATTTCATACCTTTCCCTCAGAAAACTAGAAACTGAAAAGCCAGACGCCAAAAGCACTTATTGGGGTTGTATCAAAAATCAGCAGGCTTATCCTTCTTTCTTCTTGTCCGAAAATCTTTTGTTTTGGTTGCAATTCCTCTGGTTTGCATCTGTTTTCCTTTCTGGTGTGAGAAAATGGATGTTGGGTGGTGATTGAAGATTTGGTGTTGGCCTCCCAATTTTGTTGAATAAATAACAGAAAGAAAAAAGTAAAAAAATTATTGTGGGTCATGAATATCGCTTAATCCCGAATTTTCTGACTGGGTGGCTGCGGTTGAAAACCAAATCACATGTTGGTTTGTTTTCTTTAATTTCCTGTGTAATGTTGTTGGCATGGAATTGTTTGTGGGCAAATCCAAACCTCAAACGCCAAAGCCAAAAGCCGAAAGCCGAAAGCAGAAACCAGGGGCTCTCTATGAATTCATGCTGCGGCTATCGTTCTCCCGTTATTACATCACATGTCCTGTCTACCTCCATGGACCGTGCCAACTTTGTCTCTGTACAGCTTGGTCTCTCTCGGCTGCCCAAATTTTTAACTTTTTAACTTTTTATTTTTCAGAACTTTATATATAAAGATAAAAACTTTTATTATATTTCAAGAAATTTCACTAATTTATAAACGTAAAAACAATTAAACCCTAGCCTAAAAATATGAAAATAATATGTTCAAAATACCAATGATACCCCTATGGCTTTAGGGCTGTTAATAGAATCCAACCCCTACAACTCCAACAAAATTAATATATGTCATAAGCTCAACTCATCATCGATTATTTCTGCATAATCAGTTTTGAAATTATATTTATAATCAATTTGTATTGTTTATTACTAGAATTAGTTCAACCCGTTCTCGATCATTTTTGCAGAATCAGATCAACCCGTCTTCGACCATTTTTTGTAGAATCAATTCAACCCATCTTCAATGATTTTTCCAGAATCCTTTCAACCCGTCCTCGATCATTGTTGCATAATCAGTTCAACTCATCTTCAACCATTTTTGCAGAATCAATTCAACCTTTCTTCGAACCTTTTTGCATAGTTCAACCCCTCTTTGACCATTTTTGCATAATCAATTCAACCTGTCTTGGACCATTTTTGTAGAATCCGTTCAACCAGTCCTCGATCATTTTTTGCATAATCAGTTCAACCTTTCTTTGACCATTTTCGCAAAATCAATTCAACATTTCTTCGACAATTTTTGCATAATCAGTTCAACTCGTCTTTGACCATTTTTGCATAGTTCAACCTGTCTTATACCATTTTTGCATAGTTCAAACCCTCTTCGACTATTTTTCCAGAATCCGTTCAACCTGTCCTCGATCATTTTTGCACAATCAGTTTTACCCGTCCTCAATCATTTATGCAAAATCAGTTCAACCCATCCTTAACTTTTTTTGCAGAATCGGTTCAACCCGTTTTCGACTATTTTTGCAAAATCAATTCAACCCTTTGCAAAATCAGTTCAACCCGTCTTCGACCATTTTGCAAAATCCATTTCAACCCGTCCTCAAACATTTGTGCATAATTAATTCAACATGTCTTTGACCATTTTTGCATAACGAGTTCAACCCGTCCTCGATTAGATTTGCATAATTAGTTCAACCCCGTCTTCAACCATTTTTGCATAATCAATTCAACCTATTTTTTTACCATTTTTTGCATAATCAATTCAACCCATCTTCGACCATTTTTGCAGAATTAGTTTGTATAAATTTTTGATAAATTTCGTTAACAAAGGTTGAAATAAAACCCTTAGAGGGACTATGGTTGTGAAATTGTGTGCAATCTAGGCATGGTATTGTGAAGGCTACCATGAGTTAGAACTTAGATGACGTCCGCGTTGTTTTTTGAGTTTCATTGCAATTTTTTTCAGCATCAACTAGTTGAACAAAATTAACATAACTGAAAATTTCAAATATTTAATTTTTTCTCTATCTTCCTCATTCACACCCTACCCGATGAATCCAAAAGCTTGGCCTTTCAAACTTCTTCCCAAAATTCTAGTTGATTTTCTAGCTGACCCGGAACCATGGCTACCATGTTTAAGAAACTTAATAGAAATTATCTCCATTAAGTCTGTTAATGCACAAAATCGGAGGGGCCTTAGAACAACGTAAATCCGACTGTGAATCTGCAAGAAAGTAAAGAACACAAGATGTATCGTGGTTCACCCCAATGTTGGGGCTACGTCCACACTGATGTTGATATTGTTTCACTCTGAATGGTGAATATACAATAAGGCTAGAGGCAGTGTGCTCTCTAGCCTATTTTTTGTGTTTGCCCTCTCTGAGATGTTTTCTCTCTTCCCATGGCCTAAACTTGGACCTCCTCTAATGAGAAGAGTGATGAATCATTTTATAGAATAAGGGCTCCTCACTTTTTACATGTTTACCCCTTCATTTATTACATAATTACATTTGAGTCCCCCGAGTATTTATACGAGGTCTAAATATGGTACAAACAGTAGTCCCCCAAGTCTTCAGTCAAGAGAGTCTTTTGGCTGGAGACTTGAAATTCAGTCCATGTGTGGGCCGAAGTAACTAGATGTCGTCTAGAACTGATACTCGATATGAGGCGATGCTCACTGTGAAATGATGCTCAACTAGAAGTAGCACATGTTGCGAGGTTGCTCTGCTTGTGGCTTATGTTGCCTTGGTTGGCTCGGCTTGTGGCGTTGAAGGTGAAAGAGTCATTTTTATAGAATAAGGGCTCGCTCTTCAATACATAAATGATGGGCTAGAGTTGATGCTCGTGGCAAGGCGATTGCTTAGCAGGCGGTGATGCTCTCTAATAATGGTGAGGGAGTCCCTTTTATAGAATAAGGGCTCGCTCCTCAATACATAAGTGATGGGTTATGAGTGATGCTTGCGGCGAAGCGATTGCTTAGCTGGCGGCGATGCTCTCTAATGAAGGTGAGGGAGTCCCTTTTATAGAATAAGGGTTCGCTCTTTAATACATAAGTAATGGGCTAAGAGTCTCTCTAATGAAGGTGAGGGAGTCCCTTTTATAAAATAAGGGTTCGCTCCTCAATACATGAGTAATGGGTGCTCTCTAATGAAAGTGAATGAGTCCCTTTTATAAAATAAGGGTTCCCTCCTCGGTACATAAATAATGGGCTAAGTCCCCCAAATACTTTTCATGAGGCCCAGTTGCGGAAGCCTAATATATGGTACATAGTGTATCTTCCAAGTCTTCAGTCAATAGAGATTGTTGGCTGGAGATTTCAAATTCAATCTATGTATGGGCCAAGTGGCGGTTTTTCGGAGGCGGTCTTTGTATACCATGCACTGAAACTTTGTAGGTGAAGCTTTGAAAGTAAAGTTTTATAGGTGAGGCTTTGAAAGTGAAGCTTTGAAGCTGAAGCTTTTATAAATGAAGCTTTAAAGCTGAAGCTATTATAAATGACGCTTTGAAGTCGGAGCTTTGTAAATGAAGCTTTCAAAGCTGGAGCTTTTGTAAATGAAGTTTTCGAAGCTGGAGCTCTGTAAATGAAGCTTTCGAACCTGGAGCTTTCGAAATGAAGTTTTCGAAGCTAGAGCTCTGTAAATGAAGCTTTCGAAGCTGATTGACATGAGTGATGCTCATGAATGTTTATGTTGATTGACATGAGTGATGCTCATAGATGTTGATATGAGTGATGCTCATGAATGTTTATGTATGATTGACATGAGTGATGCTCATGTATGATGGTGATTGTCATGAGTGATGCTCCTGTATGATTTTTTGGAGGACGAGTTGTACTTTTGATCACCTGGTTGGTGATAATAATGGTAGGTTGCTGAATAATCTTGGAGTACTAGACGTACTTTTGATCACCTAGTTGGTGATAGTAGCGGCAGGCTGCTGAATAATTTTGGAGTACTGGACGTACTTTTGATCACCTGGTTGGTGATAATAAAGGGTGAACCTTAAGTGGAGGGATGAAGGTTGGAGTTTGAAGCCATAGGGCCTGGCTCTTTTGGGCATATGGGCCTTCGCCCTCCACATAACATTCCAGCCCACTATTTTGGGCTTGCCGACATTTTCCCTTTTTTTTTTTTGGGGCAAACTACCTTCTTTCTTTGTTTATGATTACCCTCTAGTGGGGTTATACAGATGTCTCCAAAAGATAAAAAAAGTAAATCACATCATTAAAAAAAAAAAGTTGATGGGACTTGGCAACATCGAGATTTCTCCCTTCACATCAACCTCAGGGGTCCAGCTGTTGGAGGAAACCTTCACGTGGAGGCAGGTTTGGTCAGCATGCATGGTTTCTCCCACGGACGGCGCCGAATGTTGATGCACAAAACCGGAGGGGTCTTGGAACAACATAAATCTGACCGTGAATCTGCAAGAAAGTAAAGAACACAAGATGTATCATGGTTCACCCCAATGTTTGGGCTACGTCCACACTGATGTTGATATTATTTCACTTTGAATGGTGAATATACAAGAAGGCTATAGGCAGTGTGCTCTCTAGTCTATTTTCTGTGTTTGCCCTCTCTGAGATGTTTTCCCGCTTTTCATGGCCTAAACCTTGACCTCCTCTAATAAGGAGGAGAGTGAAGAGTCATTTTATAGAATAAGAGCTCCTCACTTATTACATGTTTGCCCCTTCATTTATTACATAATTACATATGAGTCCCCCGATTATTTATACAAGGTCTAAATACGGAGGCCCTAAATATAGTACAAACAAAGTCAAAAGATTTAAATCTGTAGCTAGAAAGAAAAGCACAAAATTTGAATCAAACCCATAATTAATTTGCTTCTATGTTTCTCTCTCCCAAATGGCATTACAACATCATCAAAAGTTTACCAACTAAACCCAATAATCATCGTCCAAAACCGTAAGTGCAAAAGTAAATTAAAAAAAAAATCATGACATAGGTGTTATAATTTTGTCTCGGAGTGTGCTATCCACACACCTCATTTTACTTTTCACATACCCCTTGATAATTTATGTCTGTTGATCTTCTTCAATTCATCCAATCCGACGGCCAAAAATTAAAAATGTGTGTGAGAAGTAAAATGGGATGTGTGGATATCACACCCCTTTTGTCTCTCCTTGAAATGATTAAAAAGTGTTGTCTCAACTTAAAATTAAGTATTAAAAGTATCCTCTATGTGTAATTTTTCCTATTATAAGGGTATTATCTTAGTTAATTTTTATTATATATTTTTTGGTTTTTATCTAATGTACATGTAAATGTGAAGTAACTAAAAAATGTACACAAGATTGCGTGACAAATATAAATACAAAAAGATATACATGGGAATGCAACAAACTTTTTCCCTCGTCGTAAGGGATTGTGTGTTCACATGCTTGGAATTACAAGAAGAATAGGTAGCAAGTTAGTTATTTGTACTCAATTGTTGTGGCTGAAGATACTCTCAGTATCGAGAAAGACTTTCATAGTACGAGCGCATTATCATTATTTTAACGATATCAACTAATTATACAATGTTTGTGTGAGTTTCTTTATATATATATAGCACATGGCTACGTCACCCTCATGTGACGGCTAGCATGCCTTGATCTAGGTCAGGGTGTGTCAATTATTCTCCTCCCAACTCCTTGACCGCCTCCCTAACATTACCCCCTCTCTTTTCTATGTCAAAACTTTAATCATTTTTCAGATTGGAAGTTTTATCTCTTATATGTGTTATTTCTCATTGATTTGCATTTTTATGTAAAAAGAAAGAATAATTATATCTCATATAGTTTTTCTTATGATTTTTTTAAAAGAGATTTTTTTTTGTCAAACGATAAATTTTGTTAGATTAGCCACCGATGTGGTTTGAACTTACGCCGTTATGCAAGGGCTCAACACTTTTCCACCACTGTGGTAAAGGGCCACTTGGCTTTAAAAGAGATTGAACGAAATGTCCTTAATTGACTAAAATAAACAAACACGAGGACTAAATTAGTCAAATAAAAAACACGGAAACTAAATTGACTATATAACTATGACACAAATGGATCATTTTGACATTTAAGCCAAATTTGAATGCACAAAAGAGGCGAAATTAATGTGTACAAATATAGCCGAATCAATGAATGAAGTATAAATTAATTACATATTAATATGAAATATGAGAATTAATGTCCTAAAAAACTTTACGAATTACAACTTTTTATATATTGAATGATTTTATTACTCTAAACGATTACAATAAATCTTGAATATTATGCTTATTCTCTCAATTTAATTAATTAAAAATAAATAAAGAATCAGATATATGTGTGAACACGGAAAATTCCTGAAACGAAAGAAACAAGAACGACGTGCACAAACAAATATTATGTATTTGATGATTTTGGGTTACAATCTCTCTCTAATTTGATCCTCTGATTCGATCTCCGTAAGGTGTGTATTTGTGGATGTGTGATTGATCCAAAGGGCCGTTGGGCTTGATCTAAGGATGAACGTTCTTCAAGGGCCGTGGACTTGATCTTGAAGGTGGATTTGAGCGGATCTTCAAAGGGGCTTTTGGGCTTGATCTTTGAAGAACAGTGATGAACGGATCTCCAAGGGCTTTTGGGCTTGATCTTGAAGAACAGTGATGAACGGATCTTCAAGGAGTTTTGGGCTTGATCTTGAAGAACGGTTGGATTTGTGGATTTGTCGACGTTGTTGATCCAAAGGGCCGTTGGGGCTTGATCTTGGATGAACGGATGATGACCGATGGTGCTTTCTTCAAGGGCCGTCGGGGCTTGATCTTGAATTGGTGGATGGTTGATCCAAGGGGCCGTCGGGGCTTGATCTTGGAAGAACGATGAACGAAGAACGAAGAACGAAGAACACTTTCTTCAAGGGCCGTCGGGGCTTGATCTTGAATTGGTGGATGATTGTTGATCCAAAGGGTCGTTGGGGCTTGATCTTAGGATGAACGAAGAACGAAGAGAGCTTTCTTGATTCTTTGGGAACCTGGATGCTTGAGAGCTTCGGAGTTTCAGAGCTTCAGAGCTTGCTTAATGATTTTTTCCTCCTCAAATGAATGAAATGGGCTTGTATTTATAGAATTTCCCAAGACCTAATTTTGAATATAATATCCCAGATGAAATAAGTCGTTTCTGCCAGGTGTTAACACGTGTCATATTTGATGACTTTTCCAACTCATTTCAATTTTTGTTGAGTCACACGCTACGTGTAAAATTTATGTAATACATGAGCGTTGACACTTTGATTTATCGGTCAACATTTATTTACCAAAATTTCGATGTCTACAAATGCCCCCACTTCAAGTCGCGTCGTGTACATGTGCTTGTCACGTGTAGGAGATGCGTTTTGAAGTTTCTTACTGTAGACGTCGATCCAAGGGCCGTCGAGGCTTGATCTTGAATTCGGCTGGAGATTTCTTCAAGGGCCGTTTGAGGCTTGATCTTGAATTGGGCTTGAGATTTCTTCAAGGGCTGTTTGAGGCTTGATCTTGAATTGGGCTTGAGATTTCTTCAAGGGCCGTTGAGGCTTGTTCTTGAATTTTTTTGTTTGAAATTTCTTCAAGGGCCGTCGAGGCTTGATCTTGAAGGTTGAAATTGGACCACAAGTAGCTTCATGTGGTAGATGATCTTTGGCTTTGGTAGTGGGTGAATCGGCACATATTTTGTTGCGCTTGTTGACTTTCCACAGCTTTGATCTTGAACTAGGTTGGAGGATTTTCTGGATTCCTTCAATTGTTGATTTTCCACAGCTTATTCTTGAACTAGGTTTTGATTCAGGGGTGGTAGACACTTAATCTTGAATCGGACTTGTGATTTCCTCAAGGGCCGTTGAGGCTTGATCTTGAATTTGGCTGGAAACTTCTTCAAGGGCCGTTGAGGCTTGGTTCTTGAAGGTTGACTCGAACACATGGCAAGCAGGCACGAGGTAAATGTGACAACCTGTTTCTTTGTTCAATCTTTCTAATTCACACCTGAGCAGTTTGGTCAACGGTATGATCTTCAAGATTGATGGGCTTTTCTTCCAGTTGGTGACTTGATCTTTAAGGATTCGATTCAAGGGTGGTGAATCGGCACGTGCAGCCCACAACGCCTAGTAAGTCGACCCAAGAATTTGAGGGTCAAAACGAGTTCTTCATCTCAGACTCTTTCTGCCGAGTTGACTGAGCATGCTGCATTCTTCTCTGCTTGTTTCTTCAGGCAGATATGGCAGCTTCTTGAGTTCTTCAGCTCGGACTCCTTCTGCTGAGTTGACTGTGCAGACTGCATTCTTCTCTGCTTGTTCCTTCTGCACCTTGTCTCCACATGCTGCAAGGTATCATTTTCACTTGCCTTATCTGTTCTCCAGGCAGATGTGGCAGCTTCTTTGGAAGTACAGCAGCAGTGTGAAACGAGTACTCGAGAACAGTGCTAGGTAGGCAATCAGGGAAGGGTTCCAAGCAGTCGGTTCCTTACCCGAGTTTGAGTGGAAGTTCCGGCATATTGTTTTCTTTATCCTTGTCTTTGTAGGTAAGAACAAGGACAAAGGAAAGGACAGGGAGAACGCATGATATGAGATACTCTTGCTTTCTACCCTGGTGATATGAGATACTTTTGCTTTGGAGTCATTGGCTTGCAGAGGTACCCCAAGGAATAAGGAACATTGAATGACTCGAGAGGCTTCGTTGGGAAAGCATTTTTTTGGAGATGAAGAAAGGTTCTGTATGTCTGCCTTGCTATGGAAGGTGAAGGTAGACAATTATAGGAAGTTCTTTGATACCTGTAGAGGTACTATTATTTCACTCGTGTCGGCAACCAATGCGTGATTGATCAGTATGGCTTCACGTGTTTTCTTCTTTATCAGAAATCTTCGACAAATTGTCCGTAATTTTCGTCAAGCTGAGTGTGTATGTGATAGGTGCTGACGAGGCTGAAAAAGACTGGCGCCTCTTCGATATCTGGGATCGGCGCTTCGACAAATTGCCCGTGATTTCCGCAAAGCTGAGTTTGCGTGTGACGGTTGCTAACGCGTCTGGAAAAGCAAGATGCTTCTCCGATTTCTGAGCTTGCCTCTTCGATTTTTGAATCGGCATTTTCGAACTCTGAGCTCACCTCTTCGATCTCTGAAATCCCGTCGAGTGCCGATTTTTTTTTTTTATAGAGGCACGCAGTTCGTTTCAAAGCACACTTGAATTTTCGCTTGGAGAAACTCCCATCTTGCACTTCTAAGATCTTGATCTGTCTGACCTCTTCTTTCTTCAACACCTTTGAAAATGTCTGGACCCTCCGACCGTCGTTTTGATTTGAACCTTGGTGAAGAGGCAGTCCCGCCTTCTCCCGACAACATATGGCGCCCATCATTCATATCCCATACTGGTCCTCTTACCGTTGGGGATTCAGTGATGAAGAATGATATGACCGCGGCGGTGGTGGCCCGGAACCTTGTCACTCCCAAAGATAACAGACTACTTTCCAGGCGGTCTAATGAGTTGGCTGTTAAGGAGTCTCTGGCTTTTAGTGTGCAGTGTGCGGGTTCTGTGTCCAACATGGCCCAACGCCTATTTGCTCGAACCCGTCAAGTTGAATCATTGGCGGCTGAAGTGATGAGTCTCAAACAGGAGATTAGAGGGCTTAAGCATGAGAATAAACAGTTGCACAAGCTCGCGCACAACTATGCCACAAACATGAAGAGGAAAATTGACCAAATGCAGGAATCCGATGGTCAGATTTTACTTGATCATCAGCGGTTTGTGGGTTTGTTCCAGCAGCATTTGCCTTCATCTTCTGGGGCTCTGCCGACTGCTGAGGTTTCAAACAGTCAACCTCCGGCGCCTCCTCTTCCTGGAGCTCCGCCGAGTTGTGAGGCGCCACCTGATCGTCCTTGAAGATCCCCTCTTGTAAATTTGATTTGATTTGATTTTTTTTTTAAGGTATGTATAATGCAAATTTATGTAAAATTTTCAGAAAAATAAATAAAATGGACTTCTATTTCTCTCAATGCTTTTTTTTTTTCTTCTTTTTTTTTTTTTTTTTTTTTTAGAAATCAATAAACGAGCTTTATTTCCTTCAGATGTACATATATACATATATAAATATATATAAATATTATTTTGTTATATATATATATATATATATATATATATATTTTACATAGTGCTTCCGGTGCCATGTACATATATATAATATATACCCACACAATGTACATACACACACACACCCACCTTTTTCCTTTTGCTTTTCGGTGGTGTTCACATCCACCATCATAACTTAACTGATGGCCACTGCTTGTCTGACACAACTCCACAAATCATATTTTATATATAACAAATGTATACACACCTGTCACCACACCTCTTTGCCGTCCACTATCCCCAAATTTTTTTTCTTTATGTTTTTATATATATATATATATATATATTTTTTCAGGATGGTGGCTGATGCACCAAGATTCCACCATTTCTTCTTCTTTCCAGACTGGTGTGTCCTTTATATATATATGTTTTGATGATGGGCAGAAGATGGAGCAGAGCTTCGGGGCACCGGTGTTTCAGCAATGGAGGGCACGGGGTCGAGCTTGGAGTTGAAGAGCCCTACTCGTGACTGCTTGTCGCCGCTACCCTTTGTTCGCTGCTGTGAAGGAAGGTTGAGCGTGGCATGCTGCAAGGGAGGAGTCTTGGTGCTGGAGGGTCTGGAGCTTGACGCGGTGGATGTGAGAGGGCGGAGCCAACAGCGAATAGGTTGCGACTTCAAGGATGTGGATGATCAAATACTGAACTATCCAAGCTATTATGTCTCTTTTCACCATGTCACCTTGCATGCAGACACCGAAACAAACGAAACTTATGCTCAGATGACACTTCTGCTCGTGTCATCGTTTGTCAAAAATGCCCTATTGAGATCATACCTTGTGCTCAAGACAACTAAACCTCAACCAGAGTTTTATTTTATTTTATTTGACAGCAAGTGATACAAGCACTCATGGAGGTTTCTCAGTGCCCTGACGTGCAGCAGAAAAGATTTCCTTCATCTTGATGCAACCACCAATCCGGAAGACAGTCCAGGCATGAACCCAGGACACGGAGCAGTCGTGATCGAGCCAGTCACGTGTAGCAGAGAAAGTCAGAAGTGGCGGAGAGCTTGGTGGAGATCTTGGCGTCACGTTGCTTGGGGCGCGTTTCCTGCGACGACGGCGTCCTCGCACTCGGCGTTGCTGAGCCGGGTCTTCCCGAGAGATCCGTTGCTATCGCTGGCTCTTATGGTGGACAGGCGCTGTGGCGACAAGGCTCTGGTTGTTGAATAGGCTTGAATCATCTCCGAGTTTCCCAGCTCGAAGATCATCGTTAGCTCTATCATCTTCGATCGCAACACGGCAGCATTGGTGCTCGTATTAGAATGTGTAACGGGAGGGCAGAGTGACAACATCCCACTCGAGGAAGTCCCAGATGAGCCTTGTGACTGCTGCTGTTGCTCAGGTCGGCGTCTTGGACCATGGTAATACCCACTTAAAGGAGATTGCAGCTTTGAAAGATCAGTGGCAGCAGCCGAGGGGGTGAAGTTGTTGGAGTAAAAGATCAGTGAGCGGCGAGAGCCGCTTGGAGTTGAAGATGTGGGTGATGTCGGACTTCGGGTCGAAGAACCGAATTGGTTGTTGTAAATGACAACACCGGCGCTGGAGGAGAGAGATGGCTTGCTTGCTGGGTTTGTCTCATATTGGGTCGAGAAACTGGCGCTAGCATGGGCTGTACATGGTCTTTGGGCTGTGTTCCTCAGCTGCTAAGACCTGTGTGTAGATGGGCTCGCAGATTGGTGACTGCATGGTGTTGGGCCGAGACGTATATATATATGTTTTTTTTTTTTTTTTTTTTTTTTTTTTTTTTTTTTGTAAATACATAATAACATATGTATTTTTTTTTCTTTTCTTCTTTTTTGTAAATACATATATCTCTTTTTTTTTTCTTTTTTTTTTTTGGTACAAAGAAATTGTAATAGCATTAAAACTTTTAATAAAATTTTTATTCCTTATTTTGGTGTGACTGAACTCAAATTTTGGAATATTCGAGCTGCCTACGTACCCCTCCAAAGAAGAGATCAAGTCGTAACGTAATTCAAATACATATATATATATATATATATATATATATATATATTTTTTGGTATTTTCTTTTGGTGCCGTTTGCAGTTTCAGCTCATGCAGGCAAGGAGCGTTGGTGTCGCCTTTTATGCTCGTGCAGACCAGGAGCGTTGGTGTTGCCTTTTATGCTCGTGCAGACCAGGAGCTTTGTGCCATGCAGTTTAGACTCGTGCGGGCGAGGAGCCTTGGTTCATGCAGTTTAGGCTCGTGCGAACAAGGAGCGTTTGTTCGTCAAGCGATCTGAGAGAGTCGTTCCTCGCAATCTTCGTAGCAAGGAGCCTTGACTGAGTAGTTGAAGAAGTCTTCTGGGAAGATGTCACGCATCGTGATGGGGATGGATGATCTTCGTGTCAAAGTTTCATTATCTCCAACACTTTCACACTGTTCTAGAGGTGAACAGGAGTTGTTTTGCCCCCTTTCCCATTGGTGAGCTTGTGGAGAAGACATATGCTTCTTGTGCAATTTCTTCGGAGTGACATAAGTCCATCCTTCAACTTCACTCGGCTTGACTGGCATGTTTTTGGAGCATACCCCCAGCGATTGAGGTGAAAATTTTGAGTTGACAGAGCCGGAAGTGACGTCTTTTTCCAGGATTTCGTCTTCTTTGTCTTCTTGGGCCTTCTCTTCAGTGTGGTCCTCTTGGGTTTGTTGCCATGAAGATTGGCCGGTGTAGATGATGATGCGCCTCCTTACCTTCAGTGGTCCTTTTGTGTCGACTTCCAAAGTTGCTTGGCGCTTCATCCTTGAAGGAATCAAGCTTTGAACATCGTCTTTTCCTGCTAGACTGTCGAGCTTCTCTCCTTTTGGTGTTGTCTTCCTGTTTCTAGAAGGCTTCTTAGTTTCTTTAAGTCTGTCCAAAGCCGACCGTTGCGGAGGGGATCTAGCTGTGCCGCTTTGTTTCTTGGGTTTTGATAACCTTTCAAAGACTGATCTTTGAGGTGTTGGCGTCTCAAGCCTTTTGGAGACGGAAGTTTGGTCTCGACCACTGATGCGATCAAGTGCTGCAATTCTAGGTTTTGAATAATTCAGCCTTTCGAAGACTGAAGTTCGAAGGGCGGGTTTAGGCTCATCTTTTGGCCTTATGGCTTGTGGTCTTGGCTTCCTCGTTTTTTTGTAGGTCACCGATGTCCACCCTTTCTTATCACCAGTAGATGCATCTTGGTTGCTTGCCCCTGGTGATGGTTGTGTAGGAGGTGCCATGTGACTTGAACATTGACGGGAATGGTCATGCATGCTTCGGAGATGCACAGGATCGAGTGATTCAAACACGATAGTAGTAGTGTGTGCCGCAGCCGTGTCTTCGAGGTCAAGCTCGATTTCCCCTTGTTGTGCTAGCTTCAGGATGAGATCTTTCAGTACGAAGCACTTTTCCGTTGGATGACTGATGAAGCGGTGGAATTTACAGTATCTTGGGTTGTCGGTACGATTCATCTCTTCCGGCCGTCTGCACTCAGGCAAACTGATCACCTTCTTGTCCAACAGGTCTTCTAACATGGCAACCACATCAGAGTCGGGGAATGGATAAGTTTTCTCCTCAAGCTCCTTCAAAGTGCGTCTACGCATCTCTTGATCACGAAAGCCTTCGGCTTGAATCGCCTTGCCTCGTGTAGGGATTTTGACGGGAGCTGTGTTGACTGTCATTGCTTCTTTGGTGGATTTCCACGTAGCCTTCTCCACCTTTGGCCCAAGAACTTTGTCGTTCTTGTAGTCGGCGATCGGTTCCTTCTTCCCATGATGGGCGATGCTTAACTCCATGTCATGGGCATGGGTGGCCAATTCCTCGAAGGTCCGTGGTTTAATGCCTTGAAGGATGTATTGCAAACCCCATTGCATGCCTTGGATGCACATCTCGATTGAAGAGGTTTCCGAGAGCCTGTCTTTACAGTCGAGGCTTAGAGTGCGCCACCTGTTGATGTAGTCAATGACTGGCTCGTCCTTCCACTGCTTTGTGCTCGTTAGCTCTAGCATGCTCACAGTGCGGCGAGTGCTGTAGAAGCGGTTGAGGAATTCCCGCTCTAATTGCTCCCAACTGTTGATGGACTCAGGCTCCAGATCCGTGTACCACTCAAAGGCGTTTCCTTTCAGCGAGCGCACAAACTGCTTGGCGAGGTAATCCCCTTCGGTTCCTGCGTTGTTGCAGGTTTCAACGAAGTGGGCAACGTGCTGTTTCGGGTTTCCCTTTCCATCAAATTGCATGAACTTTGGTGGTTGATAACCCCTCGGCATCCTTAAGGCGTCGATCTTCTTTGAATACGGCTTTGAGTACAACCCGGAGGTATTTGAGCTCCCTTCGTACTGTGCCTTGATGGTGTTGGTGATCATCTCCTGCAGCTGCTGGATAGAAAGAGATCCCATGAGTGCCGCTGCTTGGTCCGGCTCCGGCTTCCCATCGATTTTCTTCACCGGGGGTTCTTCGTCTCCGCCAGCTCCTCCCTTTAGTGGATCATCCTCTGGGTCGGGTTTATCGCCGTCCTGCGTCTCCAGTCGGTTGACTAGTGCTGCGATTTGCAAGTCTTTTTCTTCCACAGTTCAGGTTAGCCTTGCGATTGCTTCATTCATTTGAGCCAGCTGCTCATCGATTGAAGTTGCTCCAATGGTCATGACTTGCATGGCTGAACTGTCGCTTGAATCGGCATCGGAGAGTATGGATTCGGAGTATTTCTTTGGGCTTTCCCCCCTTGGTGCCCTTAGTGAGGCTAAGGTGATCAAAGGCTCGTGCCTTGGGTGCTTTTGTTCCCTTGGCAGAGTTGATGCAGAGGTGAAAGAGGCGGCAGAAGTAGTTCTTGCCATGCTTCGAGTCGTGATGCCCAAAGTGACACCAGTTGCGACGAGGACGCTTTTGTTCTTTGCGCCGGTTGCGGGAACAGTTTGAGCCTTCCTTGATGCCATTAATTTTGGAAGTGCGCTTGAATTTCTTGAACGGAGAAAGAGATGAGAGGCAGAGATTGTCCCACTGGGCGTGCCAATTTGTGAACACGGAAAATTTCTGAAACGAAAGAGACAAGAACGACGTGCACAAACAAATATTATGTATTTGATGATTTTGGGTTACAATCTCTCTCTAATTTGATCCTCTGATTCGATCTCCGTAAGGTGTGTATTTGTGGATGTGTGATTGATCCAAAGGGCCGTTGGGCTTGATCTAAGGATGAACGTTCTTCAAGGGCTGTGGACTTGATCTTGAAGGTGGATTTGAGCGGATCTTCAAAGGGGCTTTTGGGCTTGATCTTTGAAGAACATTGATGAACGGATCTCCAAGGGCTTTTGGGCTTGATCTTGAAGAACAGTGATGAACGGATCTTCAAGGAGTTTTGGGCTTGATCTTGAAGAACGGTTGGATTTGTGGATTTGTCGACGTTGTTGATCCAAAGGGCCGTTGGGGCTTGATCTTGGATGAACGGATGATGACCGATGGTGCTTTCTTCAAGGGCCGTCGGGGCTTGATCTTGAATTGGTGGATGGTTGATCCAAGGGGCCGTCGGGGCTTGATCTTGGAAGAACGATGAACGAAGAACGAAGAACGAAGAACACTTTCTTCAAGGGCCGTCGGGGCTTGATCTTGAATTGGTGGATGATTGTTGATCCAAAGGGCCGTTGGGGCTTGATCTTAGGATGAACGAAGAACGAAGAGAGCTTTCTTGATTCTTTGGGAACCTGGATGCTTGAGAGCTTCGGAGTTTCAGAGCTTCAGAGCTTGCTTAATGATTTTTTCCTCCTCAAATGAATGAAATGGGCTTGTATTTATAGAATTTCCCAAGACCTAATTTTGAATATAATATCCCAGATGAAATAAGTCGTTTCAGCCAGGTGTTGACACGTGTCCTATTTGATGACTTTTCCAACTCATTTCAATTTTTGTTGAGTCACACGCTACGTGTAAAATTTATGTAATACATGAGCGTTGACACTTTGATTTATCGGTCAACATTTATTTACCGAAATTTCGATGTCTACAATATGATACACGTAATTGATTGCATTGTCATGTTTTCAAATTTGCATAAAATTAGGCATTTTAATTTTATTTTCTTAGCAAATTTGAAATATGAAAAGACACTAATTTTGGGTTTCTTGCTTCTCCCAAAACTAGTGTATCTCTAGTTCTATATATATTTGGACAAGTTTATGAGCAGTATCTCACGTTGGGTGTTTTTTTCTTTCTATATTTTTATCGTTCATACCTGAGTCCATTGCATTTTTCCAGTGGTTGTGTTACCGAGTGAAGGTGACGTTGGTGTTGATGGGGAAGGGTCTTCTGGTCGGAATTGGGATGGTAATACACTTAGTAATACCAATGATTTTTGTGGAAAATATGTTGCACTACCGCCAAACATATCGATCTCATTCGCGGAAAATCGATATTAATCGGTTGGTCAAAGGTTTAGTCGGAGGGGGTTCCTTGGTTTTAGAGATAAACTCTAAGTATTTCAGTGAAAAAGGGTTTAGCATTGTAATTTCTAAAAATGAAGGGGAGAGGGTGACAGCCGAGTGTTTCAAAAAATTGTCTAAAGGTTGTCTGTGGCGGGTGCATGCCTTTTTGTCCTGCTAATGTTTTTTTTTTTTTATATTCGTACTTTGAATAATGAACATATTTAGTAGTGGTTTAATTCGTGAGTAGAAGGGTGGCATGATGTCATCGAAAGTGGTGTTATCCGTTCTAATGGAGCAAGCTTCAAACTAACGTTGAAGCCAACTGAGATTGTAAAGGATAAATACAATCTCAATTGGCTTCAACATTAGTTTGAAGCTTGCTCATTAGAACGGATGACATCACTTTCGATGTCATCATGCCACCCTTCCGCTCACGAATTAGACCACTACAAGTATATCCATTATTCAAAGTACGGATATAAAAAAAATTAAAATAAACCATTAGCAGGACACAAAGTGGCATGCACCCGTCACGGACAACCTTCAAAAAACTTTTTGGAACACTCGATTGTCACCCTCTCCTTTTCATTTTTTTTAAATACAATACTAAACCTTTTTTCAATGAAATACGTACAGAGTTTCTCTCTAAAGCCAAAGAACCTCCAACTAAACCTTTGACCAACCCGATTAATATAGTTTTTCACGGGTAAGATAGATATGTTTTGCGGTGGTGGTGCAACATGTTTTCCAAAGAAATCATTGGTATTACTGTATCTCAAAAAAAAAAAAAAAAAAACGCAATGGATTCAAGTATGAATGATAAAAATATGGAAAGAACAGAATGTGACATACTGCTGATAAACTTTTTCCAAACTTATAAAGAACTAGAAATACACTAATTTGGTAGAAACACATGCAGTAAAAGCAAGAAACCCTAAATTAGTGCCTTTTTTCATATTTCAAATTTGGTAAGAAGATAAAAAACTAAATTAAAATACCTAATTTTATGCAAATTTGAAGACATGACAATGCATCCAATAACGTGTATTATATATCTGATTCTTTAACTTTTTATTAATTAAATTGAGAAATAAGCATAATATTCTTGATTTATTGTAATCGTTTAAGTTAATATAATTATTCAGTGTATACAAAATTGTAATTCGCATAGTTTTTCCAGGACATTAGTTCTCATATTTCATGTTAATATGTAATAATTTGTAATGCCTTCCATTGCTTCTTCTATATTTGTACACATTAATTTCGCCTCCTTTGTGCATTCATCTCCAAGATTTTGTGCATTAGTCTTTTATTTTTATTTTTTATTTTTCAAAATCATTAGCTCCCCTTATAAGAATTAATTGTATATATCAAACATGCAATAATGGTATTTTCGGCACCCGAAAAATGTAAAATGTGTAAAGTAGAATATAATCAATGAATTGGCTTATGTAAAATCCTAGTCGCCAATTTTTTTTTTATAGTAATATTTTCAGTAAAAAATTACTCTCCCCATTCTCACAGGTCAAAAATTACTCTCCCCATTCTCACAAGTCATATTGCTATGTTTATTGATGTTAATTTTATTCTGCCAAAGTTATTTCCTCCCAGTTTGCCACTTGCATGGTTCCCTAAATTCTTTGTCAATGCTTGAATTTGTCACCAAAGTTTAGCATTTAAATCCGCCAAAAAAAGAAGACCAAATCCCCACAAAGCTATGTCAAACGTAAATTACGTAAAGGTGATTAAACCCTCCAACCTTTCTTGACTACTTTCTAAGAGCATCAAAAGATAAATGTCAAATATTAATTTGATGACTGATGTGGTAATGTCGGATTTCTCTTTTTCCAACCGGTATTTTTTATTGTTATAAAGGATATTTGTTGGACCCATTTTAAAAAGAAATCAATTAAAATAAATTTTCAAGATCTATAATTGGTGCATTAATGAGACCCACATAATAAAATAATAAAATATTATTTGACATCACTTTTTTTTTTTCAACTAACATCACATTTTCTCATATGTCAATTCAAATAGGATTAACATTTCGATTGAAACTTGTTCCTGCCTTTAAATTTAATTATATAACTTTCCACTTAAAATTTGACTATCTCATTTAGAGATGGTCTTACCCATCACCGGCATAACATTCTTCAATTATCTAGAAAGTCCACGAAAAGTCAAGGAGACAATGGTAATCTGGTACTTTCACGTAGATTGTAGAATGTTCTACATAGCAGTCGTGACCAAAAACTGTGAAAAAAACCCTAGAAACCAAATGCCACCGCAAAATCAGACGCACTGTTGTTTCATTGCAGCATTGTGGCGATCGAGGAAGCCACGTCCATTTCTCGTACTACTTACCACAATATGTGTGGAACAAGAGAACCCCAGTTTTGACTGGGAAACCCTAATGAGGACGTACGTGTTGCCAAATTTTGCACCATTCATTCCTCCACTTGGCACCTAGGGCCTCAAGGTCACTCCTCTATATAATCCCACTCCAAGTCTCCAAAGCATGCAACTTCCACAGTCCAAAAACACACACTTTACAGCCCTTCTTAAAAGTGCATTAGTTGATTAATTTTCCTACTTAATCCTGTTTCATTAAGAAACACAATGTCTGCAATAGTTTCCATGCAATCAATCTTTACAAGCGCTTATGGAGTTGGTAAGAGCAGAGTGAACCAGCTGATTGTTTCTGCTAATTATCCAGTTAGTCTACGTAAGCATGCTCACATGAGAGTAATCTCCATGGCCAAGGTAAATTTTTACTCTATATATGTCTTTGGTTAATCTAGCATTATGCATGTATTAGGGTCAGGGTTTTCATCACATTTGAGTTAATTGCAGGATGATCAGAAGGAGCAACCAACCAAGTATGCATCAGAAAATTCAGAACCAGCTCCTTCATCACCTTTACCTCCTCGTCCTTCTCCTAAGGTAACTACTCCCTCAACCTATGTAAGGAAGCTTTCTTTAATTTGTCAAATTTAATTACTTTGTCCGACTCTATTAAACCACACATTTAGCGGCTACTAATTTTGAAATCAGAGTTCAAATTCTGCAAGATAAGCATTTTTATTATATGCTACGAAGCAATTTGATGAGAGAACATTGTGGGTGGAATTAGGATTGAATCATAAATAAAAATTATAAGCTCATGAAGAGATATTATATATGTATAGATTCTCAAGGATATATACATGACAAACATATATGTGACATGTATACTTCTCTTTGTGTGCAGGTTACCCCAAAGATTTCAGACGTGCTTGCATTTAGCGGGCCAGCACCGGAGAGAATCAACGGCAGGCTAGCAATGGTGGGATTTGTTGCAGCTCTAGCAGTGGAGCTATCCAAGGGACAGGATGTGTTTGCTCAGATATCGAACGGTGCAGGGATCCCATTGTTTCTTGGCACCAGCATTTTATTGACAGTGGCATCCCTGGTTCCTTTACTGAAAGGGGTGAGTGCGGAGTCCAAATCAAAGGGGCTCATGACTTCAGATGCTGAGTTGTGGAATGGAAGGCTGGCAATGTTGGGACTTGTAGCTTTGGCCTTCACTGAGTATGTGAAGGGTGGGACCCTAGTGTAGAGTAAATATCTTAAAAGAATGTAACATATTGTAATTACAATTTACAAATTAATATAAATATATAGAAGAAAAGTGCTAAGGAAATTATCTCGAAAGTGAGAGTTTGCATAGACTCTCACCTCATGTCTTGACATTATATTTTATAATGTTTTTATGAGAATTGATGTTTATTTTGAAATGTAGAGGGTTCATAAAAAGTCTCATTGTGAGAGAATAACTTTGACATTTTTCTAGGAAAGGGATCCTCTCTGGATCTCTTCCTCTTAATCCACCAAGTCCGGGAATCTAGACAGTTGAAATTTAATTCAACAGCTACAAACAGGGGTTCACTTTAAAAATTTAACGGTTGTATCAAATTTCAATGACTCGGATTTTCGAACTTGATGAATTAGAATGAAAGTATCCAAAAAGGATCCCTTTTCATTTTTCTATATAGAATGTCACATTTACATATTCCACCATCCCAATATATACACACACTTTTTTGCTTTTTCCTTCATAGAATTTTTCTAAGGTGAAATGTGGTTTTGAATGCAAGGCAACTTTTAGATCCATGGAATTTGACTTTAGTAGACTTAATAATTGCGATACTTCCATTAAAATATTTAACTTTTAACCTTAATTAATTGAATAATTAATTTAAACTTTTAAGCCGCCCACCACAGTAAGGGCTGGTTTGGTATTGCTGTGCTTTGAAAAAAAGCTGCTGTGAGAATAAGCGGCTGTGCTGTGAGAATAAGCGGCTGTGAAATAAAGCCAGTAGAGTGTTTGGTAAACTTTTTTGTGAAAGTGCTTTTGGAAAAAAAAGCAGGATGATAGTGTGTCTTTTCATTAAAGGAGCACTGTAGCTCCGTGTGCTTTAAAAAAACTGACTTTTTTTCAAAGCGGCAAATAGCAGCTTCAGCTTTTCCTTTGATTTTCAGCTTATTCTCACAGCAGCTTCCAAAATAAGCTCTTTTTTTTCAGTTTACCAAACACAAAAATGACCCTCAGTTTTTTTTCACAGTGGCTTTTTTTAAAATCACCTCAATCCCAAACGGGGCCTAAATATTAACTATCAATGCTTCTTTATTTATTTTGCCACTATCAAATTGTTAAGGTCTACGTTTGACCAAAAAAAAAAAAATGTTCAGGAGATTTTCAAAAGTGGAACTTTACACAGATTCTCTATAACTTTATATTTTTGCATAATATTTATTGACACAAGAATTAACGTTAAAATATGAGATGACAAATAATCTATAAAGAGTACTACTTCGACAAAATTTTCTTAGCATTTCTTAAAAAAAGAGTGTTAAGGTCTACAATTACTTTTATCCAACTCCAAGAGCCTAAATATATTAACTAGTCAAATTCTTAGATAAAATAAATCAAGTAGCGTCAATCGCAAATGAGCACATAATAATATAGGACATGGCTTCTGCCCTCTCAGTTCTCATACATTCTCATCCCCTCCTATTTGAATGGTCACGATTAAGCCACGTCAATATTTTATATCATTATTGTTTTTTGTCTTATTATCTCTATAAAAAAATCAATATAAAATGTTAACGTGGCTTAATCATGACCGCATAAAATAGGAAGGAATGAGAGTATATGGGAACTGGAATGACAGAGAACCCGGGTCCAATAATATATTGATCATTGGTATGTGTGAGACTCGTGTGAGTATGATGTAATGTCAACCATTGATGATCGTACATGACTTATATGGGATCCGAACAATGAATATTTAAACTACGTCACATGCCCATGAAGAAATTAGTGTTAACATATTTTGTAAATGAGATTAAATATCTAAAATTGTTATTGTGTAAATAAAAGTTCTTTTTTGAAACCATGATATTATACTTTAATCAAAACAAAAAGGGTGCACATTCAATTGTCTGAATTTTCAATCGCTTTAAAATTTTAGAGGAAGACACATAATTTGTTAAAAGCCTAAAACATCGTGAAATTCTCTCAAAACCATCAAAATCCTTCACTTTATATATTTTTAAAAATAAAATCATAATTGAATAACCCATTTAAAATACAATACAGATTTGTATTAATTTATTTAAAATCTTGGTTAAATATCCTTGGACTTTCATATATTCGTTTAAAATGCTAATTACGTACTCCTAAAGTTCTAATCGCTTTCAATTTCTTTCAAAATCTAAAGATTTAAAGTACTTCCGTAATTTATGAAGGAGATTAAACTCCAATGAGAAGAAAATAATTCTAAAAATATCATTTAAATAGTTGTCATTGCACTCCAAAAATTGTGCACTCCAATCATGTAGAAATATAAAGAAATTTTTTTACACATCAAAGGAGTGTGGAATAATTTTTTTGTAGTGCCAGCAGCAATAACCTTTTTTTTTTTATAATAAAAATATTTTTTAAGAGAAAAAAAAAAAAACCTTTAACTGGTTAGTTGATTTTGATGTTTTTTTTTTCCCTTCCAAAAGTTGATACTGAAATTAGATTTATCCTCTCTCTCTCTCTCTAGAAGTGCAAGCATAGCATCAACAGAGAGCGACAGAGAGACAGTTAAAGGCGAGAGCTTTATTTGCCGTACCGCCATCTCCCATTCCCCTCGAGTTCTTCGGCTAATTCTCTCCGAGCAATTGAAGATGGTAGACTTTGCTAGGGTTCAGAAGGAGCTTCAGGAATGCAGCAGAGACATGGAGCGCTCAGGCATCAAAGTCATACCCAAGAACGAAGCCACTCTTGCCCGTTTAATCGGAACAATTCCCGGCCCAATGGGTACCCCTTATGAGGGTGGCACCTTTCAGATCGACATCGCCTTGCCAGGTTCAATTCTCAATTGCCCTTTTCACTGTTTGCTTCTGTTTTGTCATTTTTACTCGTAATTTTGATGTTTTTTTTTTCTGTTTGTTTCTCGAGAAAAGGTGAGAAGGTCAATTGGATTGTTGAAAAATTGAAACTTTTTTATGAAAGAAGGTCGTTTTAGTAAATATGTTAGTGGGTTTTAGGTGGGTTTGAATAATATTTGCAGGTAAAGAAAAAAAAAAGTTAATTTGTAATTTTTGGGTTGATTAATTTGGAGGTAAGTAAGTTTGTGAGTATTAATTTGTTGAAATTACACTTCTTTTCCTTGTTCTTGTGTGTTCTGGCTGTGTGGTGTTTGATAATTTGGTTTGGGTAGCTTTTGATTGCATTAATATGCAAATATAGTTTAGCTGGTTGCTTGTAAACATGGGTTTCCAGTCGTAAAGAATGAGAAAGGAATATGCTAAAATTAGTACTAACACGGCTGTCAACTGTCGAATTTCTTCGTGCAGATGCATACCCTTTTGAGCCTCCCAAAATGCAGTTTACAACCAAAGTTTGGTAGGGCGAATTTATGTTCGTATCTCAGCCTCTAGTTCTTTGTCGTTTTATTTTGCTTGTTCATTGACCACACACTGAGTATCATTGAAATGTCTTACATTTCTGTTTAGATTATATAGTATACAATCGGAAAATAGACTTTAAATTTCTGTGTTTGATAACACTGAAAAAAGAACCCATTAACAATAAAGCATGAATGGAGAAGTCATAGTGACTTTTGATTGGGAATTAGAATTCCTTTACATTATGTTTGGATGATGGAAATAAACTTGGGATTTTGACAAAAGTCAGATTTTATAAATTGACATGCACCGATTCCCTTGTTTGAATTCATAAACCTAGAAATTTGGAATTTCCACCTGAAAAAAGAACTTGGAATTTGGGACCTTCAATTCTCAAGTTTAAATTCTATGTAGATAGGTGTCATTTCCCAATTTCCATGAGTGAGAGTTTAAAAATAACAATTTCCGTATTCAAAATCCATTGTTCTTTTAGGTTACCCAAATAAGAAAATTCACAATTCTGGATAACAAAATTCCGTCATTTCAATTTCCATCATTTTAAAATTATTTAGTAATCTTAAATTTCCTCATCCAAACAGATTGTTAAGTTTTACGTCTTTATGTAGTCAACCGAGATTGAAGTACACTGACAATCCATTGCATGTATGTACCATGGGTTGAAGACAAGTATTTTGTAATTCTTGATAACATGAACTGCAAGTCGGGGATTTGATTGAATTTTCTTGATTTGGCTTGGAGGTCAATATTTGATCCCTACTATATCATGTTGACTGCACTTTATAATGTTACGTAAAAACAGTTTGCATTTCCGAACAAAAACAACCAGGTGCCACTGTGTTTGTAAATACAATTTCTAAAGTAGATGAATTTGAATACTCAAAGAAACAATATTCATAGAGAGTCTTCATAATTTTCTTTTGTGTATGTATGTCATCTGTTGAAGGCACCCTAATATTAGCAGTCAGAGTGGAGCAATTTGTCTTGATATATTGAAGGACCAATGGAGCCCAGCTCTCACATTGAAGACAGCACTTCTATCTGTACAAGCTTTGCTTTCTGCTCCTCAGCCGGATGATCCTCAAGATGCTGTGGTGGCACAGCAGGTCTAAACCTGCTTTTGTCCTTTATCCATTGATTCTGGTTTAGCAACATATGCGTCTATGACCTGATGTTAGATTATGTTTAGTGAATGTGTAGTCCTCAGAGAGTATCAGACTCGCAATGGATTGCTGCTAATCTGGCCCTGATGATGCCTCTTATGTTTTTATTCATAAAATTCTTCTCTTTCTAAATCACTACCTCTATGGTGATATTGCAGTATCTGAAAGATTATCAGACCTTTGTTGGCACAGCTCGGTACTGGACAGAAACATTTGCTAAGAAATCATCTCTTGGGATTGATGAAAAGGTCAGTGTGATCCCGCCTTCTCTTTGATGGAAAGAAAACAGAAAATGTTCAAAACATAATTCACCCAAAGTACTCCTTTGAAAGAAAACTCAACAATTTTACTATCTTATTAATAACTTACAATGAAGAAATTATCCTCAAATCTGGAGATCTATTAAGCTGGTGGATCCATTACAGGTACAAAAGCTTGTTGAGATGGGCTTCCCCGAAGCTCAGGCAAGGAGTACTTTGGAAGCCGTTGGTGGGGATGAGAACTTAGCCCTCGAAAAGCTTTGCTCCGGTTAGCCAAAAAGAAAAGCTTTGTTCAGCACACAAATGATAGCTGCCAGCAGAGATTTGATCTTTAAGTATATAAGCTACCCACTCTAAGATGCTGGAAAGTATACTGACATCAAGGATTAATTCGATATAAAGTTTTTCTATGTTTAGTTTAGTATTTTTTCAACTTTTCTAATGCTTTGCAGACTTTGTCTCTATCCTTATTAACCATGTATGTTAAAATGTGGAACTTGGGTAAATTTTTTATTTCAGCATCTTTGTTCTTTCACCAAAATCAGCCTGGCAGAAAATTCTGGGGGCATCGGTTGGAATTGGAAATGCGTGTTTGTTTCCAGGGACGGAATGTGCTTCTCTTTGGTGTTATGTTTATCATCGATGTTGTGTTCTTGAAATATTGTTCCAATACTCACCCGAAAATTCCAAAGTTTCGGAATGTTTGTGATGAAATGGGGTGTCGGATGATTGACAAATTGGGGGTTCGATCAGATCTTTAGACATGAGTATGGTGTCTTATGTTAGTGCTTTTTTGGTGGTTCATTGTGGCTTGTTTCTGCAATACAAGTGATAGTAGCGGAAGGGGATTCGTATCTAGGACTTCCGACGCAGGGGTAATTGTTCTTAATCACTTGAGTACAAGCTCCTTGAGGTTCATTGTGGGTAGCTATTTAGTTCCCGCTTCTTGGTGGCTTTGGATCATTTTTAATTTCTCGGGTTTACTTGTTTCTAAACCGGTGTCTACTTGTTCTCTCATCTTCTGTCCCAATGACTCTCCTCTCCTTTGGAGTCGAGGTTCTGTGTTCGATTCTCTATTTCCTGGCATTGCTTCCTTTGATACGTCTCCACTCTGTCTGCTCCCAATTTTCATACCTAACACAAACGTTCAAGCAATGAAAAGAGAAACCTCAATTTCTGGTACCTACATTATTTGGGTGATATTAATAAATGAATAAATAAAATGAATAAAAAACTAACATTGCACTTCTCATTATTTGATGTGCATGGGAAGAGAAATGCCAAATGCAATTAAAAAAGCACACAATACATCTGCATGTGTAAAAACGTAACGATTTCGCATTCTTTTTTTAGTCATTTGCTCTCTAAATTGAATATTTTACAATTTTTGTTTTGCATCACAGAGTGCACGAAGCTAAAGAAAAAGCGTTTCGAAAAAAAACACGTTATGAAAAATACACGACGCGAAGAAACGAAGCACAATTTGGTATAAAAGTGATTAATAGCAATGGTAAACAGCCACTCTCCTTGAAGGAGGAGGTTGACACATGATGAAGAAGGCCATCGCAAGCACCAACGCCAGCACCAGCCCCAGCAACATGTCGTCGGAATCCGAGCAGCAGATGAAGCTTCCCATCTTCCTCTCCCTCCTTCCTTCCCACACTTCTGTGTGCTTTTTTTTTTCCAGAACTCGAAGAAATTAAATTAAATCTGTTGAAGGGTTTAAGTGGTGAGTTTTTATGCCCTTTTTATCCACCACATATCATACAATGCAGCCAATGGGGAGTGGACACGTTTTGTTCAATGATGTTTTGATTCTTTTACTTCTAGTGGTTTTAGTTTGTCCCTGCTTTGTGGCTATCAGTCGTTCTGTGGATTCTGCAACACTACATGTGCTTATAGTCAACTCTTTTCTCTAACACCACGGTTTAAAGAATATAAATTTCTCTTAATTAGTAAGTGAGATGTTTTAAATTCGACTCATATAGATAACGAACAAATATAATATCTCATTTGAGTTTGATCTCTAGTTACAGATGATGTATTGTGTTGTAATGCTTCCCCGTCTCCTTAGAGAGTATAATATCCCCTCCTCTGTGTGGTGCAATATCAAGCTTCCGATTTATGGAGTTAAACTTGAAACCTCATGCAAGTAAACAAAATTATCACTAAATTTTAGCACATATTAATGACTTGTTTTAAAGTGCTTTGAAAATGACTAAAATCACTTTTAAAGAAATATTTTTGGATTCCAAAAGCACTTGAAGTGCTTCTTCCACCAATTATGTGATTTTCTAGGATTCACTTGCGTTTTTACTAAGAATTGGTTTTAAAAACATTTTCGCCAAAAACGTTTTCAGTCATTTTTATAAATACTTTCAAATGAGTCTAAATATTTGCCATTGTACAAATATATGATGCTTAAGTCGTATAGAAAATAAAATTTCTTTTTTATTTTGGCATTTTGACAACAGAAAGTTTTTTTTTTTTTTTGAAAGAAGTACGATATTGCATAAATGAGAAGGCATCGTACAGACACGAGAATAGGGTGCTAATAATGGGCATCGATAAAAACCTTGCCAAGACTTTTAGCTCGATTCAAGGGAAAAAGAGCATCTTGCACCTCTAACTAGTAATACTATCCTCAAAAAGTAAATCAAAAATTACATCAGGTGGTTCTTCAAACCATAAAACAGAAGAGCTACAGTTAAACTCAATCTCGGGAGCCCATGTGCAACCTTGTTCGTCTCATGTCGACCAAACACAACCTTCCGATGCTGAAAGGACCGCAGCAAAAAAGAGAAAAAATCTCGACAGGCCCAGTTCACAAAACCAGAAGGTGAAGTCCAAAGATTTGGGCTTATTGATTGGACTGCTTGTAAGAAGCTTCAAAAACGTCATGTACACCCTAACTCAATGAAAAACCTTTTCGCCCTTGTTTCGTAGTTCAGTTGATAAAGAATATTTAAACATACGTTCAAAGTCCTCCCTTTTCTGCTACGATCGCTTGTACGACCCGACAACGTCACCGTTTCTTACATTTCTTCTTGTTATTAAACAAAATAATAATGTTATAATTTTGACTTTGGTTTAAGGTGTCAAACTTTGAAATAGGAACACTTTGATGTTGTGGTCATTGAAAATGAAATGATCATAGAAAATACAATTGCTTGTGATTAAATAGTGAGTGGTCAATTTATAGTTCAACAAGAATTGTTTAAAAAAATATGTCCAATAAATATACAATACCGGTCAATGGTTGATAATATTTTAAACACAAGATCATCATATGTAATCTCATCTTTGAATTCACAATCACAAATAAGTTCAATATCACTAACATATTAGTTAAATTGATCCACGTTACATATATGCTAATCAATATAATTTAAAAAAAAAAGTGATATGTTAGTTAAATTTGATACCCATTTTAGTTTCAGCATAATTTACCATCAACATCACCAACTTAATTTAACAACTGATTATTAGGTGTGAGATTTTATCACATAAAATATCGATGATATTAACTATAAACCTCACACACAAACTGTATTCAGAGGCGGATCCACCTTGGGGCAAGAAGGGTCAGCTGACCTCCCCAAGCTTAGAAATCTTCCACGAAAGAGCTAGGTGTTGCCCTTTGAAGATATGTGTTGCCCTGAAAGTTGCCTCCAATTGCTCGACAAATTATCTATGGCACTAGGCAGGGTGGCTGCTAGCCTCGTGCTTTGGTATGCTTTGCTATGGCCATCTTTCAATATGCTTACTCGACATATGTTGGCATGCTTGCTCAAATACTATTGACTTTCGTTGACATGCTTACTCAGAAGCTGTTGCCTTCTATTGACATACGTGCAGTATGATTAAGCAAATGACCTCAAACCTTTCAAAGCTCGATGAGATGCCAATTGACATGTTATTTTGCCCAAAAACTTTTTTGCACTTCCCGCACTATTCTTATTAACTCTCTAATTATATTTCCTGATCTGCCACTGACTATATTTAGTTTTATTACATCTTCGAGGTAAGACTTTATGCTTCTTTAGAATTAAGATGAAAAGAAAGGTTTGGTGAATATACTCATCACTACAAACCGATGAGTGAAGATTGATGACATCCAACCTATATTTTTAATTTGCCATTCTACCAAACTCAAATGTGACTCATGCAGCAAGGAAAAATAAATTAAATTGAGCGGAGCAATGAATGAAATGTTTATGTTTCTAGAAAAAAACTTGGCATGCTCTGTCCTTTCCTTGCTCTTTTATTATTTTATGAAAGCTTGAATCATCTAGTCAATGACAGGTCAATTTTCTATTTAATCACCGGCACTATAAGCTTGACCTTCAATTTGTTTGACTCAATACTTTTTCTTATAGATGATACTATTTAATCACGTGTCATCCTTCTCCTATCGCTTATTTTTTATTATAATGAAACTAAAAAAAAAAAAAAAGGAAAATTAACTCTTTGATAATAGTCACATATGAGACACCTAGAAATTTCCTGCCCTTCCCTCTTCATGTTCGAGGATAACATCACTAGAACCGTAGAACGTTGTGAAATCTCGTCTAGCGTCATCTTTTTTCTATTAGTTAATTAGTTAGAATTTTCTTTTCTATCAGTTAATTAGTTAGAATTTTTTGGTGTAGCTATGTAGGATGTAAATTTCGTCAGTTGAAAATACAATTCTTTACTAGTGGTAGCCATGCAAACAAACCACCACAAATTAACAAAAACTTGGTGCCTGCAATTGCAATTCTACTTAAATTCAACTGCAAGTTTTGTTTCTTTGTTTCTTGTAATAAATGTGAGTATCCAACCTATCTTACCCTTTTTAATAGGTTCGGTGGGGTTGGTAGAATTCATTTTCATTATTGAAAACACGATTAGATACATCAAATGTTATAATATAATTCGTTACAAAGTTACTAATTAATTATAAAGAAAACTAATGAAAATGATTTGAAAAATTTAAGCTTTAACGATAAGGATAAAATAAAAGGTAAAATTAATAGTATCAGGATTGACTTTGTAGTGTAAAAATATGGGTTTTCGTTAAAATGAACAGTACCAAGAGTTTTTCGTTAAAGTTCCTTTAATTATATTGTTACAATGTGAGTCGAACTGTTTCCGATACATTGAAAAATCTCTCTATTTACTGCTTAAACTATTAATTATTATTCATTCTTTATCGCTTTACTTTTGCACAAAATTGGCTTCCTTTTCACTCTAGGTCGAATTATTCAGCCGTCCAAAAGCGAAAGAACTACTTTTTGTAGTTAGAGTGGATCATTTTTTGGATTGGTGTTAATTTACAGGTTGTATTTGAAGTAGCATGAGGCTGAATTGGTGAATGTTACTTAAGCATAGGAGATATCGATGAGAGGTGTAGATCGATAAACAACGAAGAGAATGTCAATGTTATAATAACCATCTACTTTCTCGGTTCTTTTTCTCATACTGCAATGTTGTTTGATTATTAAAAGAGTAATGTTATTCATACCATGTTTTTATAACATATTTTCATACCACCTTATGTGGCATTTGACGTGGACAATCACATAATTTGAATTCATCAGATTTTTAAATTTAGTTCATTATTTAATAAACTAATAATTAAGAAAAACTGGTTAATTAAATGGTGATTGTGGTATACGAGGAGTTTTTCTCCTTCTTTTCCTTGAGTTTTGCAAATTTTTCAAATGATGTGGCTGTCCACATTAGATGCCACCTAAAGTGGTATAGAAATATGGGATAAAAACATGATATGTATAACATTACTCTTATTAAAACTATCTACTTTCTAAATTACCTTATAAAGATCAACTCTGCACAAAATAAATCAAACCAAAAATTCAACCTCATGCTACTTTACTAGCATTTCACTATAAATTCAGCCTCCCCTTATCAATCCAGCTTTTTTTTTTCCTTTTTACAAAAAATTTCGACAGTAAAAGAGAAATTTTATTAAAAACAAAAAAAGAAGTTATACATAACCACATGAACCTTACCACTTGTCAATTCGGCTATGTAATCACTAGTGGGTTCTAAGTTTTCAATTATTATCCAATTTATCATGATTACTCTAATCAAATCGTGCGCCTACTTTTCTTTTACCTAGAAATCTACTCATTATTTTAATGGGAATCCTAGAGGACTAAGATAAGTGATTCTTGTTGCACGCATCGACTCAATGTTAATTTGTTATAAAAAAAAAAAAGTGATTCTTGTTGCACACATTGAGTTAATTTGTTATAATTTGGGATAGAAAAATACGAAAATTAATAAAAATGATTTGAAAATTTTGAGTTTTAATCAAAAGGATAAAAAGATGTTGTAAGTGAATAATACCAAAAGTGATTTTTTAAAGTAAAAATGTTATTTTCGTTAAAAATGAATAATATCATGAGTAATTCGTCAAAACTCTCTAGAAAAAAAGTTGTGAACTTGACCTTGGTCCCTCGAGACCGGAGAGCAACTTTCATTTAATGATCTTATTGCTACCTTGTTGTGTCAGTCAATAAATACTGTTATGTATAACAAAACTTACATATTGTTATAAAATTAGTGGATGAATAATGAATGCCCACTCAAAGTTGTAAAGACTTAGTAATAGTGAGTAATAGTGTTTGATACTTTCAAAAGTATTATCATTATATTTTGATGGTTGTAGTTACAAGAGTCGCTCTATAAATAGAGCACTCCGTCTGCTATCAAACATACTGCGAAAGAAAGCAAGAGAAATAATATTAGTATCCCTCTATTTATCTGCCATCTTTTTTGTGTTATAGCTACTAAAGTTATAGTGTGATATTTTGCACTTGCTTCGCTCCTGTCCTTAGAAAGGTTATCTCTCTAACTTTTGCTTATTTATAACATGTTATCAGCACGACTCTCTAACCTTAAATAGTTCACATCTCCCTTCACCGAAAGAAAAAAAAGAAGCTTATTTTAAGGTTTTTCCTGTTTTTCTTCTTCTTTTGCTTCATCTGCATGCTGCATCCTCACGATGAACTGCTAGCACCATGCCATCTTCTCGTTCTAAATTTAACAATTACTTATATTTTTGATTTCTTGTTTGGTGCAATTCCTGGTTTCTAACCCAGTGTTTATTTAAGTTAATTTTACTGTAATAAAAGATGGTGCGGTACAATCGCCCATCTTGAACTACAAATTTAATTTTCACTGCGATCAAAGATGGTACTATACAATCGCCTATCTTGAGCTGCAGATTTAATTTTACTGCATATTTTAGGTGGAGCAGTATAATCGCCTACCCTACCCTGCATATTTAAGTTTGCCTGCTGTTTAATTTCATTGCCAATTTTAGGTGGTACAGTATAATCGTCCACCCTACTTTGCGTATTTAAATTTTCCTGCTATTTAAGTGGTGCGGAATAATCGCCCATCTTAGGCTTGTTTTGATGAGAATGGTGCGGTACAATCGCCTTTCTTATTAATCATGAAAATCTCGATCCTGAAGTTTCGAGTGCTTATCATTTTTGGCTTGAAGATCAAAATGAAAAATTTGTAAGAACCAAAAGTTCTAACACTATATTCCTCCATGAATACATATTATTGCAAGTTCTTACACATCTCATTTTTCTTTCAGAAAATAAAATGGAGAACTTGGCAAAACTTGATCTTGGTATCCGTTAGCTTTCTGGAAGGCCTTGAGAAACAAATACAATCACCAGACAACGGTGATTCTTCCAAGTGCTTGCTATGAGTGGACTCACCTAAGGATCCATGATTTCAAGTTAGTGGCTGAGTACAATTCTGCGTTGTTCAAAATTACCTCTCAAATGAAGCTTTGTGGGGATACCATTACTGAGGAAGATATGCAGGAAAAGACTTTCAGCACATTTCATGCCTCTAACGTGCTCCTGCAGCAGTAGTATAGAGCGCGAGGCTTCACTGAATACAACCAGCTGATATCTATGCTCTTGGTAGCTAAACAAAACAATGAGCTCCTGATGAAAAATCATCAGTCCCGACCTACTGGATCTGCACCATTCCCAGAAGTGAATGCTGCTTCCTTTGAAATGAATGCCACATCCTTTAGTAGCGATAATCATAAACAAGGACGTGGCCACAAGCGAGGTCGGTAGAACAGGAAATGAAAGAACCATGGTGGTCAGTCTCATAACCAGGTTCCAAGGCAATATTCAGGCTCGAGCTTTAAAAATGGAAATCGCCACAAAGGCAAAGCTCGTATAAATAATGCTCCTCGAAACTCTGATGGAGCCTGCCATAGGTGTGGTGGCGATGGGCACTGGGCGTGTACCTGTCGTACCCCAAAACATCTTGTGGATCTATATCAAGCCTCCCTCAAGGAGAAGAGTGTCGAGACTAATTTCCTTGACCAAGCTAGACCAATGGATATACCTGATCCAGTGTACGACTTATCAGGACAGTTGAACACAACCCACCTAGATGTCTTAGACTTCATTGTAGAAAGGGGGAATGAGGTGTATTGGTCCGAATGAATCATTTATGTTTGATGTAGAACTTGTAGTTTAAAACCAACATTTCAATTAAATAAAAGTGGCATTTAAATTTTCTGTTATAAGTTGTTTTTAACCGTGATCCTTTTTACTCAGAAAGCATGGACAAAAACTATGGTTATTCTCAAAACATGAGAAATGACGGAGATATTTGTCTTGTAGACAGCGCAACCACACATACAATACGTCGTGATCGAAAGTATTTCTCAAGCTTAATGCTTACAAGAGTAAGGTTAACAACAATATCAGGCCAATAAGATGTAATTGAAGGCTTGGGAAAGCCCAGATTATGTTACCAAATGGAACAATATTGTCCATACAGAATGCATTGTATGCTACTCGATCTAATCAAAATTTGTTGAGTTTCAAAGACATACGTTTAAATGGATACCACATTGCAATGAAAAGTGCAGAAAATGTAGAGTATCTAAGCATTACCTCTAATGATACCCAGAAGTGTATATTGGAGAAGTTGCGTGGTTTGTCGAGTGAATTGTATTATACATACATAAGGACAATTGAATCACATACTGTCATGAACCAGAAGTTCATTGATTCAAAAGTTTATATGTTTTGGCATGACCATTTAGGTCATCCAGGATCCACCATGATGTGTAGGATCATTACCAACTATAATGGACATCCATTATTGAGTATAGACATTGCTATCTCAAATGATAATCCTTGCAAAGCTTGTTCTAAAAGGAAATTGGTAATTAGACCATCACAACTAAAGGTTGATGCTGAATCCCCATCATTTTTACAAAGAATTCAAAGGGATATTTATGGACCTATTCAACCATCTTGTGAACCATTTCAATATTTTGTGGTTTTGGTTGATGCATCTACCAGATGGTCACATGTTTGTCTCTTGTCTACTCGAAATGTAGTTTTTGCGAGACTTCTTGCACATATAATTAAGTTACGAGCACAGTTTCCAGATTACCCCATTAAGTCAATCCGATTGGATAACACTGGTGAATTTACATCTCAAACTTTTGATGATTACTGCATAACATTGGACATTGATGTTGAACACCTTGTTCCTCATGTTCATACTCAAAATGGTTTAGCAGAATCATTGATCAAGCGACTTCAGCTAATAGCTCGCACTCTACTCATGAAAACAAAATTGCTAGTTTCTGTATGGGGATATGCCATCTTACATGCTGCATCATTAGTTCGATTGAGACCTATAGCCAACCACCAATACTCCCAAGTACAACTCGTGTTTGGGCATCAACCAAACATTTCACATTTACGAATTTTTGGTTGTGCTGTTTATGTGCCTATTGCACCGTCGTAACGCACTAAAATGGAACCTCAACGTAGACTGGGAATTTATGTGGGTTTTGATTCACCATCTATCATTAGATATTTGGAACCCCTGACAGGTGATATGTTTACAACTTGTTTTGCTGATTGTCACTTTGATGAGACAGTCTTCCCGCCATTAGGGGGAGAAAAGACCGTTCCAGAAGAATGGCAAGAGTTGACATGAGTTGTACCCACCTTGTATCATTTTGATCCACGTAGCATTCAATGTGAAAATGAAGTGAAAATGATCGTTCATCTTCTAAGTATTGCCAATCAAATGCCAGATGCATTTAATGATGCTATGAAAGTGACAAAATCACGTATACCAGCTGCAAATGCACCTGCAAAAATTGATGTCACTGTTGGACAAAATAAAGTGGCAGCGAATGATTCATCTGGTGCACGCCTGAAGCGTGGTAGACTCCCAGGTTCAAAAGATTCAGCCAATCGAAAGAGAAAGACAATGACACAACTAAATCTAAATGAAATCATTTCGGAAGAGAGAATGAATGACGAATCCACAATTCATGATTCTGGACTTCCAGAAAAAGAAAATGTCCTTGATGAGACACATGTCCCTGAAGAGACAACAGTACATAAGAGCAAAGAAATCTCCATAAATTATGCATATACAAATGAATTGTGGGATCAGAATGAAATAATCATCGATAATATGTTTGCATTCACAGTAGCCCCTGAAATCATATTAAGTGATGATATTGAGCCCCGCTCTGTTGATGAATGTAAACAGAGACAAGATTGGCCTAAATGTAAAGATGCAATCCAGACATAATTAAATTCTTTGGAAAGGCGAAATGTTTTTGGACCGGTAATCCAAACTCCGCCTGATGTAAATCCCATGTGTTACAAATGGGTATTCACAAGAAAACGCAATGAGAAAAACGAAAGCACGACTCATTGCACAAGGCTTTTCATAAAGATCTGGAATTGATTATGAGGATACATATTCTCCTATAATGAACGCAATTACGTTCCGTTACTTAATAAGTTTAATGGTTTCAGAAAAGTTTGACATGCGACTTATGGATGTCATTACTGCGTATCTATATGGAGAATTAGATACTGACATATATATGAAGGTCCCAAAATGACTTAAGTTGCCTGAAACAACTAACAAACCATGAGGTATGCTCTCGATCAAATTAAGGCGATCATTGTATGGGCTGAAACAATCTGGACGAATTTGATATAATCGTCTCAGTGAATATTTGATCAAAGAAGGATATATCAACAATGTCATTTGTCCTTGTGTGTTCATTAAGAAATCCAATTTTGGATTTGCTATAATGGTAGTATATGTTGATGATATGAACTTAGTTGGAACTTCTGAAGAGCTCAATAAAACTGCTGAATATCTGAAAAACGAATTTGAAATGAAAGACCTTGGGAAAACAAAATATTGTCTCGGCTTGCAGATCGAGCATTGTGTTAATGAAATTTTGGTCCACCAATCATCTTACATTGAAAAAATCCTGAAGCGATTTGGCATGGACAAAGCTTATCCACTCAGTAAACCAATGGTTGTTTGTTTTTTGGACATTAAGAAAGATCCATTCTGTCCAAAAGAAGATGATGAAATTGTCCTTAGTCCAGAAGTACCATATATAAGTGCAACAAGTGCTTTATTGTATTTAGCACAATGTATTAGACCAAATATAGCTTTTTCAGTTAACTTGTTAGCAAGATATAACTCTGCTCCAACAATTCGTCATTGGAAAGGAGTAAAAAATGTTTTGTGATACCTTCTTGGGACAATAGACATGAGTCTCTTTTACTAAAAGAAATCCACAAATGACTAGATCCTTGCTGGATATGCAGATGCTGGCTGGATATGCAGATGCTGGTTTCCTCTCTGATCCGCATAAAGCCTGCTCACAAACTGGATATGTGTTCAAGAATGGAGATACAACAATCTCATGGCGCTCAACAAAGCAAACATTAGTTGTTACATCTTCAAATCACTCAGAAATACTTGCTTTACATGAAGCAAGTCGTGAATGTTCTTGGTTAAGATCAATAATCCATCATATCTGGAATTCATGTGGTCTACCTTTGAAGGCAGACAATCCAACTGTCATCCATGAAGATAATGCAACTTGTGTTGCCCAAATGAAGTAAGGATTCATTAAGGACGATAAGACTAAACACATATCTCCAAAGTTTTTCAGTGCATATGAGCTTCAGAAAGCTAAAGTTATTGAAGTCAGACAAATCCGTTCCAATGAAAATCTGGCAGACCTGTTCACCAAGTCTCTACCAAAGTGCACGTTTCAGAAGTTAGTGTAGATTATCGGATCACGTCGACTCACTAGTAAGCTAAATTTGAAGAATGTGGAATCAGGGGAAGATAAATATCAAGGGAAGCATCCATGATACATGCTTGTTGTACTATTTTTCCTTCGACTAGGATTTTTTCCACTGGGTTTTTCCTATCAAGGTTTTAACGAGACAACATAAGCATACTTAACACTATATCAACAATCCAGGTAAAGTTGTACTCTTTTTCCTTCGTTATGGTTTTTTCCCATTGGGGTTTTCTGAGTAAGGTTTTAACGAGGCAACTGACGTTGATATGTGGGCATCCAAGATGGAGTGTTATATAATTAGTGGATGAATAATGAATGCCCACTCAAAGTTGTAAAGACTTAGTAATAGTGAGTAATAGTGTTTGATACTTTCAAAAGTATCATCATTATATTTTGATGGTTGTAGTTACGAGAGTCGCTCTATAAATAGAGCACTCCGTCTGTTATCAAACACACTGCGAAAGAAAGCAAGAGAAATAATATCAGTATTCCTTTCTTTATCTGCCATCCTTTTTGTGTTATAGCTACTAAAGTTATAGTGTGATATTTTGCATCTGCTTCGTTCTTGTCCTTATAAAGGTTATCTCTCTAACTTTTGCCTATTTATAACACATATGACAATTTATAAGGTATTATTAGATCTAAATGTATGTGATGATAAACTTATTTTATGTAAAATTTTCTCTTTATCACTAATTTTAGAAGTAGTGGCGAAGTTAGGATTTTAACTTAGGTGGGACCTAAAAGTCTGATTCTGAAATGCTCCTTGGATCTTAGAAAAATAATTGTCGTGTGGTGAGCAATCGACCACCGTCGTTTGAGTATGGTATCCCTATCATTCTCCTCTTTAAACCTAAACTCCAAGCCTCTTTGACTTTCTTCCTCTCTCCCTCCACTGATCCCACACCAAAGTCCTCCTAAAATCTCACAAGCAGCGAATATCTGTAGGAGCCACGCATCTCAAATCAAATCCGATGAAATAAGTTAAAGTAAAAGCGTTGGATTAGGAGTTTGGGACCCTAAGCCTATAAAAAGCCTTTAGAGTTACAAGCATAACACTAAAATTTTTTGCATGGAAAAAATGTCAAGATGGGTCTGGAACCATCCTGGTCCCTTCATGGCTACGCTTCTTCTTAGGAGAGTAATTTGTATTGTACGGATACACAATATATATTGGAGGGGTACACACACAACTACAATGACGTTTGGTGTCACTAATACAATATTATTTGAAAAGTAATATACAAATTTTATATTATTGGCACGAAATGCCATGAGTTGCTCCTCTTGCCCTTGTAGCTCTCTTGTAGCTTGAGAAATACCTCATGTTTTTAGTACAATAATTTATAATGTTAACACGAAAATTATATAAAAAATTATGAAACAATTCATAAAAAAATCTGAGAATATCTTCTTAACATTTCACAAGCCACCAAATTTTACATTTCATGTCACACCAGCTTTTCTGTTTTGTCCCCTTCCCTCTAACTCTCTCTCTCTCCCTCTCCCGCCCGCGGTAAATCGTAAAAATCTGCCGATTAGATCCGCCAGCAGCACCACTGGTATTTCCGTTATTAAACCCAAACCCATGGCTCAATTTTTCCCACCACCGGACAAGGATACTCTCCCCCTCTGATGACAGACACTGAACTCCATCAGACCGCTATTTGATTCCCCAGCTGAATCACAAACGCCCTCTCTCTCTCTCCGTTTGTCCTTACCGCCGTCGTTAAAACCGCCACCTCCCGCCGCGGTTTCCATTTCAGTTCGCGGACACGACGCCGTATCGGACGTCATCCATGTGACAGTCCGTTACTGTACGGTAGTACGCGAGAGCTTGAAGAAACTGCCAGCTGTTAAAACGACGCCTGACTGCGATCGACTGATATCTTTAACCCTAAATGAGTCGCCGGGGCTCCTGCAGCTGAGACGATGGGGTGCGTTTTGGGCACGGAGGCCGCGTCTGCCGGGAGTACTCGGGGTTCCGGTGAAGCTCGGCGTCGTCGCCGGAGCATCGAGGAGCCATCCGGCGCCACCGAGCGAGTCGCGGCGGTTAGGGCCGATAAAAAGGAGGTGGTAGCGAGGCAGAGGGCGGATAGAGCCAATCACACTGGCGATTTCCCGGCGATCGAGCGGCGGAAGCCTTCCCCGGCGAACCAGGAAGGTTGGCCGTCGTGGCTCTTGGCCGTCGCCGGCGACGCGATCCAGGGATGGACCCCTCGGCGCGCCAACACGTTCGAGAAGCTCGCTAAGGTGCTCAAAATCGTAACTTTATCGGGTTTGAATTTAATTTCTCTGAATTCATATATATTTTTATTTTAATTTATCTGAATTCTATTTATTTTAATATAATTTTCGTTCAGATTGGGCAAGGGACTTATAGCAATGTGTATAAAGCAAGGGACTTGATTAGTGGTAAGATAGTGGCATTAAAGAAGGTTAGGTTTGATAATTCGGAGCCAGAGAGTGTGAAATTCATGGCCAGAGAGATCAATGTGCTCAGAAAACTTGACCATCCCAATGTGATTAAGCTTGAAGGGCTAGTCACTTCAAGAATGTCCTGCAGCCTCTACTTGGTTTTCGAGTATATGGAGCACGATCTCTCGGGCCTCGCCGCCACCTCCGGGGTGAAATTCACCGAGCCTCAGGTACATTTTGGATTTCGATTCAATTAGTACTTGAAGTCGACGCTTCGTGTTGTTGATTTTGATTTGGATTGGATTGTTGTTGGGTTTAGTGTGTATAAATCTTTGAATTGTTGGTGGGTTTGGAGCTTTTGAGTTGGACTTTTGGTGTCTGCTTTTCTGGGTTTTTTTATGTGTTTTGGTTTTGTTGTCTACTTTTGTTCTTGAACTCGTGCCCGTGGGTGTCCTTTTTGTTAGCTTTTGATGTTAACCTGAGAGCTTTCTAGGCTGGATTGGGTCCCATAGTTGCTAGTTTGGGATTCCAGATTTATGATTTATATGCGTCGGGCAAGTCATATGATGTTATGGTATCATTTGGGGTAGGTGATTTCGGGCAAATTTTTGGTTGCTCGCATCACTTTATTAAAAAGTTGGAATTGGTTAGAAGCTCATGGAAGAAAGGAATGTCTTTAGTTCTTTTTATTGTTTTGATTACACGTGAAGAAAGAAGTTGAATTTAAAATTCCATTACCTACAGCTGAAGTATACCTGAAACTCCACTGAGATCAAAATTATACAAGTATTTGGTATAGATATTAGATTGGTTCAAGCTCCCTTTTCCTTTTCTTTCTTTCTTTCTGTGAGGTAGTTATGCCAAACTTTTGTTCACAAAAGATCAACTGTTTCAGTTATATTACAAAATATTTCGTAGCTTTAGGATGATATTTGGGGTTAAAATGGGGGCTTACTTGAAAAAAATTGATAAATGGCTTAAAACTGTATCTTACAGAAAGTAAGGTAGCATCTTTGTTGGGAGGCTTGTAGGTGGCTTTATGTGCCATTTGAATCTGAGTTGTGTGGCTCTTCATTTCACATGCATAGAACTATGACATTGAGAGGCTGGTTCGTTTCTCAAGATATTCGTTGTGGCAGGTCAAGTGCTATATGAAACAACTGCTATCTGGGCTTGAGCATTGTCACAACCATGGTGTCTTACACCGGGATATCAAGGGTTCCAATCTGTTAATTGACGACGAAGGAATTTTAAAAATAGCTGATTTTGGATTGGCTACATTTTTTGATCCTGAGAAGAGGCAATCCATGACTAGTCGAGTTGTCACTCTCTGGTACCGCCCGCCTGAACTTCTTCTTGGGGCCACTTTCTACGGAGTTGGAGTTGACCTTTGGAGCGCTGGTTGCATCTTGGCAGAGTTACTTTCCGGGAAGCCTGTTATGCCAGGACGGACAGAGGTACTTTGTTTATAAGTTGGTGTTCTCTTTAGGTTATCAGTTCTGTTCCTGTTGATCGGTTATTCCCGGTTCTTGAGTAATGATGTAGTGCTCCACTCATTTGGAAAATGTTTTGCATTTTCACATTTGGTCCACTTCTACTTGTAAGTCCACCAGTAAAATACAATGATTGATTATTCTTGTCTCGTGTATATGGTTTGAACTTTTGAATCTTCTTCATTGATGTTCTTGTTGTTGTCATTTTCTGTTCAATCGTGTGATTTCAGTTTGACAAACACTGTTAAGTTCTTTTCTTGTATAGGTTGAACAACTGCATAAGATATTTAAGTTATGTGGCTCCCCCTCTGAGGAATTCTGGAAAAAATATAAATTGCCAAATGCAACACTTTTTAAGCCACAGCAGCCATACAAGCGTTGTGTAGGGGAAACATTCAAGGATTTCCCACCTTCTTCTCTACCTTTAGTTGAATCTCTTCTGTCACTAGATCCTGATGGACGAGGCACTGCCACCGCTGCTCTAAATAGTGAAGTAAGTGCCCTCTATATAATTCCAATTTTTCTGAGGAAACAATAACTGTGAAGCTAAGTTTGTATTTTGAAAAGTAAAACATGACCTCCCATCAGAAGAAAAAGAAAAGAAAAGAATCATCACAGTGGTTAATTAGTTCAATGACTCTGTGGCATTCAGTGTCTACTGAAAATCTTCTTGAAAATTATGTTTCTTGCCAAAATAAAGATATATCACCGTCTTGAAGTTAGCAAGTGCTTAATGCTGACCGAGTTCTTTACAATAAATTGACCTGCTGGCTGTGCCAGATTTTTATTGTGTCTAATTGCATATTTGGTGATCTGGGTACAGTTCTTTACTACCGAACCTTTTGCTTGTGAGCCATCAAGTCTACCAAAATATCCCCCCGCCAAAGAAATGGATGTAAAGTTACGAGATGAAGAAGCTAGAAGGTTACTCTTTTACTTTTCTTCAGGTTTGCTGCTTTCTAGACTCATTTGAGCCATATGATAACAGATGATATTTGTTGTCCTCAGACAAAGAGGTCTAAGTGGGAAACAAAATGCTGCTGAAGGTCCCAGGAGAGTTAAAGCTCGTGATCGAGTAGGTCGGGCAATTCCAGCTCCAGAAGCTAATGCAGAGGCTCAAGGAAACGTAGATGTACGTGAAGCTTCTCTCTCTCTCACACACACACACACACACACACACACACACACACACACACACACACACACACACACACCCATACCCACCCACCCCTGCACACACACTTTACCCCACTCCTTCAAATTAGAAATAGCCTTATTATTTCTGGAATGTCATTTGGGCTCTTCAAAATTCTGAGTCAAACTGTATAGCCTTCTCACCATATGCCAGTACGAACGGTTGAATTGTAAGAGTACCTTTCTTAGTTGCATCCAGATTTTATCTCTCTGCGTGTCAACGACTTCTTTTTTCCCTATTCGCTGCATTATAGAGACATGAACCCGGAATTGAAATCCTCTCTAGTTTTAGGTTAGGTTTTATGAATTTTAGGTTGAGCCTGACCTTTGACGTTTCTTTATGTAGCATGAACTGAACTTGATTAATAGAATATGGTGATGATCTTTTTGACCATGTCAATTTTCTTTAATATTAAGTAATGGGGTTGATCCGATGGTATTAGATCATTACATCAGTTTATATTGGGCACCATCACCGCTATATGAACATATCAGCCACAAATTTTCCTCCCAGTTTGATATTGCTATGCTTTGGCTTTGGTTGGGAAAGAGAGTAGTCACCACAAGGACATTCAGTTTGCGAACAGTTGCAGTGTCATGCCTTAATTAAGTTTGGATAGTACTTGTCTCTCAGCAAACTTATACTCAAATCTTTGCTGATTTCCAGAGGTGGAGAGTGAAGACACAAGCAAATGCCAAGAGCAAGAGTGAGAAATTCCCACCCCCACATCAGGATGGTGCCGTTGGATACCCACAAGATGCGTCACATAAAGGCCCGCTCTCATTTCTCACGACGGATGCTTCATTTGGATCAACAATTTTCAACACAAAATCTTCATCATCTGTTAAAAGCATGGGAGCAGTTGGAGGGCCCTCAAGGAGAAAGAAAACAAATAGAGAGGACCCGTTGGCAGCTCCACCTCGGAAGTTCATCCAAGCGTTCAACCCTTCCTCGATAGGGCTATCGATGAATTTATTGTTCAAGAGTAAATAATCGATTCCAGGGGTTTTTTTTGAAAGCTTAAGGTAGAGAAAGTATCATTTCTGTCAATCTTTTTTTTTTGCCCCCATGAAATTAGGTTTCTCTGTCGAGCTTAACTTGGTTTTTCGGATTGCAATCTTTTTTGTTTTCTCCATTAATTGTTCCCATTTGTTGTAATATAAACCCTTATAAGCGTTTCGTTGTATATTCCACACAACCGAAACACCGGAAAGGAGAGTTCCACTTCTTCTGTACAGTATTTAATATCAAGTGCTTTTCTTTTTGACATTGATACATTGGAGAAACTGTTCCTGAAGCAAATGAGAATTTTGGAACAACATTTTGATCCAAGGGTTTTTGGGGGAATATAATTGCTTGGTGTTAAAGTGTTTATGAGCAGAAGTGCTGTTTCGAAAAGCGCTTTTATATGAAGTGCCGTTTAGATAAGCATTTCAAACAAGCCCGTACACTCTGCAGCTTAATTATCAAATTAAAGTCTGCACCTTTTCAAAACTAATAACCCCCTACTAGTAAGAACAAACATCATTTTTTAAAACAAACATATTATGCACCAGCAGTTATGCTCTTGCCAAAGTCAACATTGAGAAGGGAATGATTTCGACACGCTTTGTTTCTTTTTATGCTTGCCTCTGTTTATTTCTCACATTTGAATTGAATAAAGTAAGGGAGAATCGAAGAACATAAATAACAACATCGTTTTAGCCAGCGTCATAACCAATTTTGATCAAGTATAACGACACCGTTTTACATGCACTGTTTTACCTAAGAGTTGAGCCCAAAACAGAAAAACGCAGAAAGAAACCCCGTCCCGGTTCCTCTACCGCCGCCGGAGCACTTGCCGCCGATCACGAACCAGCCTCCCGGCATAAGAACGAATTCGCAGCCACCAAGGAAAGGAAACTGAGAAGGAAACCAGTGGGAAATTACCTCCACATGCAACAGTACCGTAACCAAAACATATATGAAAAGTGGGGGTGTGAACACTCGAGTCGGAGCTCTACACACCTTGTGATAAAGTCGCGAAACACGGCGGAACGAAATGGTTGCAGATCAGATCAATTGTGGAATCGAGAGAGGGCGAAGCCAAGTGGGAGAGAAAGAAAAGAAAGTGATTGAAAGCATGAAGGTGGAAAGACAGCGAGAGAAGAAGAAAAAGTTCGGAAATGGAAACTTTCTGATCGGGGCAAAGAACGGTTAAATAAGAGGCACGAGGGACTGGGAAACAGAGAGTAGACAGAGGGGGAACAAGAAAAGAAAAGGGAAGGGGGCTGCCACCGACCATGGCCAAAGCTAAGGCCGGCGGTTGAACGAGTTGCCAGAATTGGAAGAACTCACACAAAGTGAGAAAACCTCTCATGCAAAGAGAAAGGACTCGCCAAGCAGAGGAGAAAAATAAGCAACTAACTTGAATATCGCAGCATAAACAGCTTCTAGTATTATTGTCAAAACCAATTACTACACGCGTGATGCAATCATATAAACATCATTGTGCTTTTAAATTTGAAAAAAACTAATAAAAAGGGTTTCAACACTTTAAATCTTGACGAAAAACATCTTAATAACTTTATTTTTTGGTTAGAACAAATCTATTTTAAAACTTTGAATCTTAACCAAAAGTATCTTAATAACTTTATTTAATGATTAGGATAAATCCAACATCAAACTATCTTAATAAAACTGGCCCAAACAATTAGTTCTTTTATTTTGCCCTTGACGGCAAGACTTTTGCTGTTTATTTGGTTCACGCTAGACACACAGCGGCTGATGGTGGTTGTGTTCCTCCCTCTCATTTTATTCTTTCCAATCTTAGATTCTTCATAAGTCACCCGGATGGTAACGAAATCACCCAAGATCAGAGGTTACGAGTTCGTACTGATACGAGTTCGTACTGATGCTCTCTTTCTTCTAATACAAGACCCACATGTCAAAACTCAATATTCAATGAGATCAAGCTCTCCAAAAATGACGTTTTTCCGACGATTTTTGCCAATTTCTGACCAAACATGACAAAAGCAGTCCTCGACCCAAGAGAGAAGTTTAATCCTCTCCTCATGGGCTTCCTTTCCATGTAAGTGCTTTCTCAAAATTGATACTTACTTATTTTGTTCTGGAAATAGGGACAATATTCAGTTCTAGAAATAGTGGAAGTATTAAATTCTAGAAATGGTGGCAATATTAAGTTCTCGAAATAGTAGCAGTGTTATATTTTAGAAATAGTGGCAGTCGTAGTGTTTTGTTCTAGAAATAGTGTTAGTCGTAGAGTTCAGTTCAAGAAATAGGAATCAGCATTCTCTCCTGAGCATTTCCCTAGGGATCCCGCAATCTTGTCCGTTCATCGTGTATCGTGCGGTCAGAAATCATTTAAAATTCAAATATGAATAGTATCTAACGAAAACTGACCGCACAATATAAAATGAACGGACAAGATTGCAGGATCCCTAGGATCCCTAGGGAATGCTCAGGAGAGAATCCTGATTCAAGAAATAGTGGTAATGTTTAGTTCTAGAAATAATGGTTGTGTTCAATTCTAGAAAAAATGTAGTGTCCAGTTCTAGAAATAGTGGCAATAGTTTGACGGATATGGGCTAACGTCTATTAGGGCAGGACTGGAAACAAAAATTGGAGGGTTGCGTGTTGGACTTTTTTTCCAGCCCATGGGTCTTTAATATTTAGGCTTGATGTATGTAATTTGTATCATTTTTCATTAAATAAAGTTATTAGGGTGATTTTGGTTAAGAAAAAGTTTGGAGTGGTCATTTTCATTAAAGATTCATTTAAATTAATAATCAAATAGCTGGATTTTTTTTTTTATGGAAATGATAATTCATTATCATAAACAAGGGTACAACAAATGATCCAAATACAAAGTGAAGCACATTTCGTATGGATCAACCAAACAACAAAATAAAAAGCCCAAAACCTGTGACCAACCAAACAACAAAATAAAAAGCCCAAAACAAAGGTTTAGGCTCAAAATAGAACAAACACTAGGAACTCTAAGTCTAACTACTCCTTCCCGCAAGAACCGCCCCATCAACAACCTATGAAGAGGCAAATAGCAAGGCTTGACAAAAGATCTGTAGAGGATGGGGTTGAAATTTCGTACACAAGCCAACCTGCGTCATTCTCAATCGATCAGAAGTAAGGGTCAAAATTGGCCTTTGATCACTGACCGACCACTGTAGACTCGAAGTTCACAAGTGCAGTGAAAGCACTTCCACTGTGTGCTCCAACCCAAGGGACAGGCACAGGAACAGGGCCAAAGAGCCCGAGTGATGAAGCCCAACGTGTGCTGGTGAGCGAGCTTGAGCAAGCCCGAGGGAGAGGCCCGACACGAGTCGCCGACTCGAGCGCCCAAGAGCAATGTGACTTGGGCTGACGTCAGGACGACGTTAACCATGTTTTTTTGTATTTTTTGCCTCAAGCACGTGGGCTTCAAGCGTGCGTGGGCGCGCGTCAACTGATAGAATTTCAGGCCTAGGGCTCGCGGCGCACTCGGAAATGTTACCGTTGGGGAGGCCAAGTGGCTTCCCCACATCCGTTGGATTTCAATGGCTACAATTTCTGGATCGTTGGATTTCCAATGGTAAAAAAAATAAAAAACCTTATTTAATATTAGCCGTTGGATCTGAGATCAACGGTCCACGTTATTCGTCTTTATAAATTAAAAAAAAGGAAAAAAAGTTTAAAAATCAGAAATCTTACCGTTGTGCCACGTGGCACAATATGGAGTGTTGGAATTCAATTTTTTTTTAAAATCCAACGGTAGAGATTAATTAGGTAAATAAAAAATTAAATAAAATCCAAAAAAAAAAAATGATTTTACTTTTCTATAAATACATTTTCATTATCTTCTACCTTACACCAGAATTTCATATTTTCTCAACTACTTTCAACCACATTCATACCTTTCTCTCAAAGTTTTAATCCAAATTTTTTTCCAACAAAATGACTACTGATGTAGGTACGAATTGGACACTTATTGAAGATGTTGTGTTGTGTACTAGCTGAGTTGAAGTTACTCATGATCCGATTACGGGTAATGAGATGTAGTTACGAGAAATATGGAAACTTATTCATACCAATTTTCTTGAGAAAATTGGTGGGAAAAGAACCAAAGAATCGATGTCCAGTCGTTGGAAATTACTTAGCCAATTGTTTAGTACGTGGAAAGACGCCTTAGCACAAGCCAGTAGTAATCTTCGAAGTGGGGCGAATTAGGTAACAATATATTATTTATTTGTTTGTAGTATACCCAAATTTACATTATAATTATTTGTTTGTATTATTTATTTGTTAGCTACTTTGATTATAATTATTTGTTTGTATTATTTATTTGTTAGCTACTTTGATTATAATTATTTGTTACCTACTTTCATTATAATTATTTCTTCTCCCGCATTGTGTAAGAACTTCAAGCACAAGCTTGGTATAATGCCAAAACCAAAAGCAAAAACAAATCATTCAACCGGTGGAAATGTTAGAATATTGTCAAAGATTGTCCTAAATTCAAAGTTGTGCCTATCAGTCTAGAAGTTTTCATGAACAACACCCCTTTACACTTTACACCTGATCATGCCTCGCATGTTCATGAAGATGACACATAAGAAGTGCCCGAAACGCCCCCTGAACAAGCGTCGGGGTTGGCCCGTTTTCCAATTAGGCCTTAAGGTAAGAAGGCTTCAAAGAGAAAAATGAGTGCTTCCAAGAATGATTATGCAAAGTATATGGAAGAACTTGCTCGTGAAGGTGAATTGACTTTGGCGCGGGAAATGGCTAAATTTGAGGCTGATAAGGCTAGAGAAGAGGCAAAAGCTGCAGCTGTTAAGAGAGAATTTCAAGCTAATGAGAGAGAAAGAGAGCTACTTAGGCAAGAAATGGAACATGTTAGAGAAGAAAGAATGGCTCAACGAGATTCTGACATTATGAACACGCCTTTAGAAGGGAAGTCTTCGAATTCTAAATATTTTTGGAAGTAGGAGAAAGCGGACGTGTTGCAAATGAGAGGTGCAAGAGAAGCGAGAGTAAGAGGAGATGGTCCTAGCACGACAAGAGAAGATTATCCTAGCACCACAAATTGGTTAGGTGATGATGAGCCATTCACGAGCCCTTAATTTTCCAATCACTTTGAGTTGTAATTTATTATTTATTGAATTGAGTACTTTATGTTGTTTCCAATTTATTGAATTTAGTACTTTATTTAAAGTAAGAGTAAATTTATTTAATTTGGTAATTTATTTATACTAAGAGAATTTTTATTCAAAGGACATAAACACACCAAATAAAATTACATAAACATATCAAATAATAAAAAACTCACTAAATGAACTAAAAAAAACACACCAAATAAAATTAAATAAACACACCAAAAAAAAGCAAACACACTAAATGAATTTAAGTATCTTTAGCTTGTTTCAATTCCCATTGGTGCTCTATCAAGTCAATTTGTCGGACATTGTGCATATATGGCCTTTCATTGTAACGTTCATCCCTTTCTAATGGCTCGTACTGCATGGGTTCTTCAGTGGCATCATGAGCACAATATATTTATGTTCTGGAATTGATCATCGTGTTTGGCTCATATTCATCAACGACATCATAATCGTACCCATCTTCCACAATCATGTTGTAAAGAATGATGCACGTCATCACGATGGATCGAAGTGACTCTGCATCAAACATTATGGCAGCACCCCTGACAACCGCCTAGCGAGCTTGGAGGATACCAAAACAACGCTCCACATTCTTCATGCACCCCTCTTGACAACTTGCAAAGTGTTTTTCCTTTGCAATTCATGGATGTGGCACTGTTTTGACAAATGATGACCACCTTGTGTAAATGCCATCTGCTAGGTAGTATGGCCTGTTGTACTTATGTCTGTTGACCCAATACGTGACTTTTGGTGCCTTTCTTTGCAGGACATCGTTGAACACTGGGGATTGGGTAAGGACATTGAGGTCATTTTGAGCTCCCGGAATCCTAAAAAATGCGTGCCAAATCCATGTATTAAAAGATGCCACTGCCTCTAAAATGATACTTTTTGCTCATTTTTTGTCCTCATAAGCGCCTTGCCATGCACTTGGACAATTTTTCCAGGTCTAGTGCATACATTCGATGCTTCCAATCATCCCAGGAGAACCTCTCATCTCGCCCTTCTTCAGAAGCCTTTGCAAGTCCATGTCAGTAGGTCTCTGGAGGTACTCTGCGGTGTAGATAGATCCGATTGCTCCGCAAAACCTCATCAGCGACTCAAGAATGGTTGATTTCCCCATCTTCGCTATCTCATCCACTTGGTCTGCAGATGCTCCATATGCAAGCATCCGTAAGGCAGCAATAATTTTTTATTCAGGAAAGAGACCCATAGCACCAAAAACATCATTCTTTTGCACAAAGTAAGAATTATGGTTGCAAACAACAATCATGATTTTGTTGAACAAATGTTGTTCCATTCTAAAACGACGTTTAAAGTACGTATCAGGGAATGCACTATTATGGACAAAATAATCGTCCAGGAGTTCCGTACCTCGTCGTTGCCTGCTTCTATCAAGGTTTCCGTAATGGCTGGACCTGCAGATCTGACCCACAGCTTGGATGACTCGATGGGAATGTGAGGCTCTGCCCATTCTTGCTTCGTCATCTCTCCTTCTACGCTCTTCATCATCTTCCCTTTCATTTTGGGCCTCCTGGATATTGAACATTCCTTCTGATTGGTTAAACAATTCTTCCTCTTGCTGATCGATTTCCCACATCATCCTTGAAGAAGAAGACATTGTAAGAAGGAAGTAGAAACTATGAATAATGATACAGATTTTGATTTTGGTGAAGAAGGAAGCAGAAACTATGAATAATGATAGAGATCTTCAGAAAATTGGTGTGAGATTTCTGAGGATGGATGGTGGATTATATGGAGGATTAAGAAATGATTAGGTTGTAGGTAATGCCATGTGGGATGCCGTCATTCGTTAAAAATCTGATTGAAACCTATCCTCAAAGATTATAAACAGATTGTGACACGTGTCGTGACGTGATTGGTTAAAAATCTTATCGGAAATCTATCCTCAATGATTCTAAAAAGGTAACGACACGTGGCACGACGACATTGGATAAAAATCTTATCGAAATCTATCACTAATAATTGTCTTTACGGATAATGACACGTGGTGCAACGAGAACGATTAAAACTCTATCCGAAATTACAAATTAAATTATTTTGTATTATTTTATAAATAAAAAAATACTAATATTTTATTGCCTATTGCCAAGACTATTTAGTGTAGGGATGAAGATGCAAAAAACAGTTACTGTTCATTAATGGCAGTTACTGTTCACTGGATGGATTAAATAGTGAATAGCCTGGGAAGCCTTTCCCACGGTGGAACTGGGTGTGGATGAACACCAACGGCATGCAAAGTGGGAGCAGTAAATCGAAAAATCTAGGTCATACGAGCCAAGGATGAAAGGAGAGCTGAGTATTGGGGGTGTTAAAATTAAAGTGGTTTTTTTCTAGAATGACTTCCCAACGTATATTATTTCCTTAATTGTGGGCATGTGGCTGGCTTGGGAACCCACACTTTTTCATGGTGTAGAGGCACCCTTAATGTCTTGTTTTCGGGAGTATTTTTGCTCACCATAAACTTTGGTGTATATTCATCAGACACCTAATCATTTATCATGTGTCATTTCACTTAAGTTAATTATTTTACAAAATTGAAAAACTAACATTTAATGTAAAAGTTAATTAGAGTTAGTTGAAAAGGCACATGACAAATAATTAGGTATATGATGAACACCATAGTGCTCCCTTTGTTTTCCTTCTAGATAATGGTGTTCTCAATTGCATTGATAACTAGCTGCTGCTCATCTTTTGAGTTAGTTTTTCATCTTTCCTTTTGGTTGTACTGTTCATACTCTTGGTGAGAGTGTTGTAACTTGTAAGTTTATTTCTTTGCTAGTGAAATTCCACAAAAAATGAGAGTATGAACAACACTAACTGTACTTTGGAGTTTGGAATATTATCTTTCTCTACAGGGGGTTCAAAGAAGAAGGAGGTGGGGGTGGGTATGGTAAGGATGAGAGAACGAGGTGGAGGAGAAAGGGAGACAGATCGAGAGAGGGTGGAGAAAAACAAAAACTAGAATGAACCACAAAATGAGCATATCGCCCAAATCTGAGGCACCCGCTTAGAACAACTGAGACACAAGCTCAGAAAATGGGTATATCACCCTAATATAAGGGATTGCCGCGGATCCCAACCAAAGTCAGGACCGACAACAAAGAGAGTACCGTTTTGGTTTTGCCTTGTGTCCACGGAAAGACCTTAATTATTGTCAAAACTAATCTGTAGAATATGTATGTATGAATCACCAGATCGAAAACTTAGAAAATATTTTCAGAGATATAGTCGATCGGAATTAATGTATGATTTTTAACCCGCGATATTAGTCCAAGTTTTCTACCTGGTAAGAGAGACCAAGTACACAAAAAAAGAAAAAAAGAAAAAAGATGGTTTGAAATTTCAGAGTACTGATGGTGCATAATAATTATAATCAGTAGACTTCATGCCTGATAAAAGTCAAGAGGATGAGGTTACTGAAGAAACATCGATCTCCTGCCTTTTGGTTTTCTTGCGCTAACTACCATCCTAATTGTATGGAGCTGCATGGTTTTCCCAGGCAACAACCCTTTTAATTTTCAGTTCGCTCGTACATGTATATATAATAGGGTAAACTGTGGTTTGAGTTCTGAATTATTACTTCAGTTGATTCAACCACACGGTCATTTTCTTTTATTTCATGGTTGCATCTAAGTTTAGCGTTAGATTGCCTATGTACCTTAAGAAGGGATCAAGCCTTTCGTAGTTCACCATTCACTACACTCAGACGTTTATCCAAGTACTTTCTTAAAGAAATGCATAGCATTCCTCAATCAATTATTGGGACTTGACAAGCATGAATGATTTGATTCAGGCTACATAACAAACCCACATGATATTCAAGATTTCCATTCCATCAATCATATAAATCACTATGTTTTCAACATAATACTACAATCCATAGCATGTAACATATCAAAAAATCAACAAAGCACATTATTATCCTCTAGTCACATTGATCAACTAATCTAATCATATTAATAACATTCATATCCAACATCATTCCATAATCACTTCAATTAACGAATTAATTCCATGAATCAAAGATGCACAATATTAACATTTAACTATGTTAATCAATCAACAAGATCACATATCATTTCACAAAATTTAATAAAGGAACTCTACACAATTCCCTACTTTGGATTATAAATAATAACATGGTATATCTAATTTATACCCACAACGTCTACTGTGGGTATTTCCTATTCATTCGAATCTAGGGTTCTAGTCTAACTTTATGGAAATGAGCAAGAGTAATGATTCTAGACCACTTAACGAAATCAAACTAAAATATGGTCACCTACTGAAATTTACTAAGTACAACTAATCCTCATCACCCATAGTATGCGTATGGTCCCCCATTGGGATATACCAAGCAAAACCATAAGCATAATCTAAGCGTGAAGGCAATGATCACCCATCGCGGATATATCAAGCATGATCACCCTTGAAATACGTATGGTCCCCCATTGCGGATATACCAAGCAGGACCACATCCTTACTCTATGTAGTGATCACCCATCACGCATATACCAAGCATGATCGCCCCTGAAATACGTATGGTCCCCCATTGCAGATAAACCAAGCAGAACCATAGGCATAGTCTAATAACGTAGGCAGTGATCACCCATCGCGAATATACCAAGCATGATCACCCTTAATAGTCCTCCATCGCGGATATACCAAGCAAAACTGTATCCTATAGCTCCAAGTAGTGATCACCCATCACAGATATACCAAGCCTGATCACTCCTAGAATGCGTATGGTCCCCCATTGCGGATATACCAAGCAGAACCATAAGCATAGTCTAATCGTGCAGGCGGTGATCACCCATCGCGGATATACCAAGCATGATCACCCCTGTAATACGTATGGTCCCCTATCGCGAATATACCAAGCAGGACCATCCATGTACCACTGCTACATGGTGCAGTAAGTTCAACACACAACTTACCCCTACCTTAACCCCTATGAGTTACAACGTAGGTACCTACACTATGAACTTCTCATGGCCACTAACTAACATGTCACACAAACATAAAAGTTCTACAAAATACTTCTAATAGGATTCTATGCTCACATTGTCATAACAGTTATCATACCTATCATTCATATTATCAAGAAAATAAATACACTTATATATAAATATCACAATAAAGCGTCCCATACACGTAAACCAAGGTATATAATATATGGGATAACTCACTAACCAATATAGGCGCACTAAACCCTAAATAGTCTCTAGTAATACTAATTTTAGTATTTAAGAACGAATACGAACATTTTGATCAAAATCAACCCTAGTAAATCAATCAGGAAGATCCGCCCACCCGATTTCCAATTCGTAAGTTGCTAAGGTCCTCAAATAATACGTACAAATCCTTACTAAGATTTGGTGACGATCTAACGGTTGGTTCATCGTTTACTACAAAGATTAAGGGGCGACAATCTACGAAACTAGGCTCAAACAACGAAATCACATCAAACAACTGTCAAAATTGGATAAAGAATATCGAATTTAGCCTAGAAAGACAAATTTGGCCCACTGTCCACGCACTGCCACATGCAGCGGTTTCCGACGAACGAAAACCTAATTTTCCGACTAACTCCAAAAATTACCAAATTTTGCAGAATTGTAAAACATAACAAGGGGAATAACTTTCATACCTAAGCCGAAGTCCAATTCGGCCAAGAAACACCTGAAAACACCTCAAAATGGCCGGGTGGCCGGAAATTATCGAGCTTCGCTGCTCCTCCGTCGAAGGTTCGATGCCAGTGATTGTTGTCGGGTTTTATTCCTACAAGGGAGGGCTACCAACCCCAGGTGGTGCGCCACTGTGATCGATGCCGGAAAGGGCGATAATTGCTCCAGGGTTTCCAGTGAGCTGCGAGTTTCTCGTGATTCGTTCGTCAAATATAGTAATCCATAGGTGGAATTTAGGTAAGGGCTAGACTGGGTTTGAAGTGAGGAACATTATGGCACCTATCCCGTCGTCAACGGGAATAGGGAGATACGATCAGGTCGAGTCGGCGGGTTGAAGGGAGGTCTGGGTTTGGCTGCTTCCTCCCCTTCTCTCATTTCCCTCCTTCTGATTGGTCCCTCTCTTTCCCTCTTTTCTCTCCCTTTCTCCCTCTCTCCCATTGCCATTTGGCAGATCTAGTCTTTTTTTTTTTTGACTAATTATGAAAAACCATACTTTGTAATTAAATAATTAAAATTCTAATATTAACAAAAATATAGTTAATTAAATCTAACAGATACGAAGTAAATAATTAAATAATAAAATTGTGAGGAAGGAATTTCACATTTTAAGTCAAATAAGGAGATAACGTCTCTGTCACACTTGTCTTCCCATTGCACAGTTCCACCCATGTAAAATCCATCCAGACTAACTCCCATGGTGCATTCCAAGTGTGTACTCATTTAGATCAGCTGCAAGTCAAAAAAACCCTACGTCAATAAATTCTTATCTACCACATCAATAAAACCCCACACTATTTTTTTGTACTACAGTTTAGTCAATTTACGTATATATTGCCAAATAGAAGGTAAACTAAAAAATATAAAATTTAGTCAAATTTACCAAATTTTACGTACAGAAATCGACACAAATGGGAACACTATAACAACCACCAAAATGCGATTTGCATGCATTTTCTCAAATCTCTCTCATTCAACAACCACCAAAACCCAATTTACACGCATTTCCTTAAATCTCTCTCCAAATACTACCATTTGCTCGACGAAAAGTTTTTACCAAAGGTAAAAATTTCAACAAAAAGTTTTAACGTGTTGACATCTGATGCCAGATAACGATCCCGATTAGTTAACGTATTGACTTGATAACGACTTGATACACACATTAACTAAACGACACAAAAATATTGAGTTTCTTCTCGTTACCTAATCCTTGAAACTTGCAAAACCTAATATGAATACATGCTTTATTCAAATTAAAGCTCATGCATATTATGTCAGTGAAGACTTGGTGTGAAGCCTTGGAGCTTACTTTAGAAGAGCAAAAGGCCCAATGTATGGTTAACTTGATACGATTCACACCCAACTTAATTTACAATTTCGTCTAAATTGAAATCTTTCCCAATAAATGAAGACAACTACGAGTCTTCAGCTAGACCATAAGATACATGACCAAAAAGTAAAAGACCATAAGATACAGTGAGTCTTCCATTATTGTCCTTTGGAAAATGAAAGTTGTGGGAAGGTGTTCAGATTCCTCAAAGACTTAAGACTCCGTAGATTAAGTGGTCGATTCAGCGTCCACGCTGATGCAATCAGTCTTGCCTTCGTACAAATCCCACCACTACATGTTTCCCTTCACTTTCTTATTTTCCAAAAGTTTGAAAAGAAAAAGAAACACAATTTAAGAAGTTAATTGACATAATGCAGGCTTTGCTTTACGTACAAAGCTCATGCGTACTCATCATCCCCTTTTTATTTTTATTTATTTATTTTTCGCTCTTATTTGAACGGTCATGATTAAATTATGTTAACATCTTGTATTGACTTCTTAATTTATAAAAAAAGAAAGACAAAGTAAAAAGTGTGAGAGGAGGGAAATGAAAAGGAAGATAAATTGAAGGAAAGAGAATCCTACTTCTAATTAAAATTACAGTGACAATGATAGAGTAGAATTAACGTGGGTGATCCTATCTAACATCCGATTTTGGTGATTTAAAGCACTCTCAATGCTAGATATATATTTTAGACCTATTTTTTATATTTAAATTATTATTTTTTTCACCAGTTTGAAGTTTTTGGTTTTCTCTCTCAAATCTCAATGCAAATAGTTTTATATAGGGAGTTTTAACGAAAAGGGCATATTACTATTCATTCTTAATAAAAAAGACATTTTGTATATGAAAAGTCTATAATGGATCAAACTCTTTTCTTTATTTACTCTTATGCCATTATTTCATTATTGTAGCGGGGTCCACAATGATGTTGACATTTTTGTCTGATCAAAATACATTATTTTGCATGATGTTATTTGTGGAGCCAAAAATAATTACAAGGCGATACATGAATTTTTGGATGAAGATGACAAATTTACCCTCGAGGCATACCGGGTCTCCTACACGCGATCAGTGGAGAATCATCCATCAACCAAATCAGAATTACCCAAAATAGGTAACAAGTTCAAATTTGTCTCATCCATCCTCATTCCATAACCTTCAAAACCTTCCATACAAATTAGATTAATTAGGCTAATTAATGGATTAATTCCTAATTAATCCATTAATCATCCAATTAATCACCATTTTCACACAAAATCCTCTAAGGGCCGGCCACCTCATTCCTTATATATATGATCCTATTTCTTCTAAAAAGCGAAGTTGATACCCTTGCAAAACTCTCAAAAATCCTCTAAACACTTTTTCTCTCTAAATTCTAACTTTGGCAGCGGAGGTTCTTCGGCCAAAGCCCCCCCATTCATCGTGGGCGGTTGAGGTTCTTGGCCTTGACTAAAGGTGTTGATTGTTTTGTAGGTGCAATTTTGTCAAATAAGGAGAAGGAGAAAATTTGCATCCACATTATTCAACTTATGCTAATTTGCTGCTAGCTCTTCATGCTTCCATCATGTTGTCGATGTTATGCAGCTCTTCTTCTGTCAAATTGTTCCAGTACTGTTCATCGTCTTCTACTAGCTCTGCATCTCTTTCTCTATCTTCTTTTCTGCTGTTTCTTCTTTGAAATTTTGAGGCTTCCAATAGGGTTGATGATTGATCCTTGTCTTACTGTAAATATACATTTCTTCTTCTTCTGCTACTAATACCATATCATACCTAAAATTTTTAAACTCATCTAAAGCTAACATTTGGATTCCTCGAAATTTTAGAATATTTTTGTATGAAGGAGTTCACTTATGTGAGGAGATAGATGATAGTCTAAAGCACTCTTCATTAATCATGTTTATATGCCTAGCTTTCTCCTTATGCGTATGTACATACCAATTTGGAGGACTACTAATAAAACTTATACAAATTTCTTTCCACCTTTCCAAATAATCTTCTGCTACTTTTATAAGTTTTTTAGGAAATGATTTTAGTTGGGAAATATGGTTAATGAATATTTTATCAAGATAGCCACACTCTAATAGTAAGGCTAGGGTAACTTCTAGCACATTATGCTTTTTCTGATGCTCATAACTAAAATGTCATGGTCTAAAATCTCTCATGTTAATCCTGGCCACAGTTATGCTAACTTCTAGTTTACAAATACAATTCTCTGTACTATTACAAAGACATGGTGGATACATTTTTGTAATAATATCCATCCTTGATTTGGATCAAAGATTGACTGATACAAAACACATTGTAATTGTAATTGTAATTGTAATTCTTTCATGAACTATGGTACTTTGCTCAGGATCTCATTTTGCATATATGGTGGCATTATTCTTAATTTTGCTTTTGATATTTCTTCTAATATGATGTCATCTATTATTAAGTCTAAAGGTAAATTCCTAAGAAAACTTTCATATCCTTCTTGTTTTTCTTTGTTACTCAGGTGTTGATGCTGCTTCATTTCAATGTCTTCTTCTAAGAGCTCAATCTTAACTTCTTCTATGGGCTTATTAGCCTCTTGTTCTATGAGTTCAACAACCTATTTTCCTTTATTCTTATGCTGATCAGTTTCCAAACCTATTTTCAAATCTCTTTTCAGGGTGTCACTTGCCTTTTGCTGCATTGTAAGAGATTGGAGTTCTTGGTTCATTTTGGTAAACTTACCAAGTAATGACTCATGGTCTCTAGAAATGACTTGAAGTTTGTACTCAAGAGAATGAATATGTTCCTAGCTTTGATGGAAATTAAAATTCAAGCTATCAAACTCTTGTTCTAAGGTTCTAAGTACTTTTTCATGACCTAACCTCATGCTTGGTTGTTTGATTTGGATATTCCAAAAATTATCTAAGAGAACCTGCTGCTTATCAGAAAGTCCTGGTACTATTGGCCTATATCTTAGGGTTGGATTTCTGATTCCTTCAACAATATTGCCATTAAAGTTGAAAGTAGGTATTGGTGGTGATGCTGGTCTGCTTATGCTATTTTGAAATTCATTAAATGGTGGAGATCCATGATGCATCATTATGCTATTGAAATGTGCTCTTCTGCCTTGTGGTCTTGCGCTATTTGAGGATGATGGTCCACGATATTTCATTCCTGTTCAACAAATTAATCTTGATAAGATATCGACTAATGTATTGTCATTACCTTTTATAATGAGAAACTATATTTTGACAATCTGTTCTAATCGTAAATACTTCATTATGTAAAAATAAAGAGAATGCTTCAAGTGAGTTAATTATTCTTCAAATTTCTAAATCTGTTGATGGTAATCTTGACTGTACATCACTAAATTTTCCTGATGAATATCTACAAACTTGTTTGTCATACTTTGGAGATTTCTTATGCTTTTTCTGGTATAGTATACCTGCCCATCCTAATGATGAAACATCTATTTCAAACTATTTTGTAACTATCATCTAATAGTAAAGTTAATGGCTTAAGTTTAGTAATTTCTTATTTTATATTTTGAACTAATTTAATATCTTCACTATTAAAATACTTTTGTCCTGTTTTGCTAGTTTTACTATGTAAAACTGCTATTTTTCTTACTAAATCAGGGATAAAATTTCTTGCATAATTTAACAATCCTAAAAATGCTTGTAACTGTTTTTTTATCTTCTAACTTATCTGGAAATTCTAAAACTTTTTTAGCTATATGATCTTTTAATTGTATTTTACCTGACTTGATATACATTCTTAAAAATTCTATATCTTGCTTTTCTAATTTTATTTTATTTTTGCTAATCTCAATTCCATTATTGATAAATTCTTGTAAATGTATATCTAAGTGTTTCCTATGTTCATTTCTATTTTTACTATGTACTAAAATATCATCGACATAAAAACTATAAAATTTATCATATTTCTTGAAAATTTGGTCCATCTTTCTTTGAAAGATCGATGGAGCATTTTTAAGTCCAAATGGCATAAAAAGCCACTCAAAATGTTCTTCTTGACAAGTAAAAGCTGTCAACTCAATTGATGTTTTTGTTAATCGTATTTGCCAAAATCTTGATTTACAATCAAATTTACTAAAATATTTACTCTCTTGAATTTTATTTATAAGCTCATCTTTATTTGGTAACTTATAACTATCTTCGTATGTCTTATCATTTAATCTCTTGTAATTATAAACTATTCTAGCCTTACTTCTCTTTAGTTCTGAATGTTTTCTTACTATAAATGCTGATGATCTATGTCTAGACTTAGAGGGTTTAATTACTGTTAAATTTAACAACTCTTTTATTTGCTGCTCAAACTCCTGTTTATCTATTAAACTACAAGGCATATCAACTGTCTTAATGGTTAAATTTGGTTTAATTATATCTAATTTTGCTAATATTTTATTTTTACTCCAATGTAACTGTGGGTTTTTTCCTAGGATTCTAGTTTGTTCTTCTAATTGTAATAATTTTTCTAAACTTTTTGGTTTATCTAACTGTAATATTTCTATACGGGTTCCTTCTTCAAAATTCGGATATTCATGTTCAAATATTTCTTCATCAAACTCTTCTATATTATTATGCTCATCATTTTCTTTTGAGTTTTCTAAATAATAACCATCTTGACTACTAGATTCTTCTATACTTATGCTTTTGTATGCTTCTACAGTATTACTTTGATCAGTTATTGTAATGCCTCTTTTGAAAAATGTTATGTTAGGATTCATGAATAAAAACCTTGCACACTTTTCAAAAAATTTAAACCTAAAATGAATGGATATGATCCTACTGGTGAAACAAATGTTAATGGTAAATTAAATTGTTGTTTTTCTACTTTAATAGACTCATTATTAATACAATGTGTTAAGTAAACTAGTCTCTCGTCAAATTGTGTTATTCTCACTGGTTTTACTAATTTTTGTCTATATTTTTCTGGTACTAACTCTTCTCTTATGACACTCTTTGTACACCCTATATCTATTATAGTTGTTGTTTGTATCTTATGTTCTTTTGCTAGTTCTATTTCGCAATTGATGGTAATTAAAGAACTATTTTTTGACTTTTCTATACTATAAACAATATTTCCTAATATTTTAGTACATTTTTGTGATTCAACTGAATTAACTTCTAATAACCTATTACTATAACACTTTTCACATAATATTAAATATGTATTATAGTATTTATTTGTAACTAATTTGCTACACTTATGACATTTTTTCTGGCCAACCTAAATTAATGTATTTATATTATTCTTCGTGTTGTTCTTTTATAAATGCACACATATACTCTTCTAAATCACTATTTGTGCTACTTGACTCTTCCGAGTCTGAATCCATTATATTTATACTTTCTATACTATAAATACTCTCATTATCACTTAAATCATCTAAGCTATTTATTGACTGTATATCTTCATCTTCTTCTAACTTAAACAACTCTATTAAATGTACTTTTTCTCTGGACTGTTTTCCTAATTTTGGACATTTAGGTCTAATATGTCTAGTCTCTCCACATGAATAATATTTACAACCACTATTATCTTTTGGTGCTTTATATTTTCTAATCCAAGGTTTACCACTTCTTTTCCTAAATTGTTTTGGAATGTATTTTCTCTTCCTATATGTTCTTGAAGGTCTTATGCTAAAGTTCTTATACTGTTTGTATGGTTTATATGACTTATATTTCTTTTTGTATATTTTCTTATGCTTATTTTTCTTATGGTAACCATACTGTTGTGGTAAATCTATATTTTTATAGCTCATGTAAAATTGCTTTCTAATTTGTCTCTTAGCGTTTATTTGACTACACTCTTGTCTAAGTATATCATATACATGTTGAATTCTAGGTCCTATTGCAATATCATTTTTCTTTGGATGCTTTTGCCATTCATTCCAAATATTTTCTCCTATTGGTCCTTTTATTTTTGTCATATAAGTATCTAATAAATTAATATCACTAATTCTACTTGTTCTTCCTAAATATTTAAAGGAATCTGTGGTATACTCAGCTATATACTGTAAATCACAAATTTGTAATTGTTCTAAATTTTTAATTGCTCTTATTTGTTCTTGTTCGGTTCTACCATCTAACCTATTATGTTTTAAAAACTCTTGTTGAATCAAAGTAACAAAACCATCAATATTAAAATGTGTTTTAGCTGCCTAATGCTATTCTGGATTTTGGACTTTCCATGACTGGAAATAATAAAAAATTAAGTCATCTAAAGTATGTTCAAAATAATCTAACATATTTTGTGAATTACTAAAATCTAACTGCATGTACGCAACCTTTTTCTCATCTTTCAATTGTTCTATCCCAATCTTGTGGATCTACGTTATCTAAGTTTAATATTTTTTCTACTATATTAATTTGTTTTTGTCACAACTCGGCTTGGGCCCCCACCACATCCCGGGCTCGACTCCACCGTAGCACGATATTGTCAGCTTTGGGCCCCGACCACGCCCCTACGGTTTTGTTTCTGAGAACTCACACGAGAACTTCCTAGTGAGTCACCCATCCTAGGAATGCTCTCGCCTGAACTCGTTTAACTTTGGAGTTCCGATGGAACCCGAAGCCAGTGAGCTCCCAAAAGGCCTCGTGCTAGTTAGAGATGGGAATATACATATAAGGCTTACATGATCCACTCCCTTGGCCGATGTGGAATGTTACGATCCACCCCCCTTAGGGGCCCGACATCCTCGTCGGCACACATCCGGCCAGGGATTGGCTCTGATACCAAATTGTCACATCTCGGCACGGGCCCCCGCCACATCCCGGGCTCGACTCCACCATAGCACGATATTGTCCACTTTGGACCCCAACCACACCCTCACAGTTTTGTTTCTGGGAATTCACACGAGAACTTCCCAATGGGTCACCCATTATGGGAATACTCTCGCCCCAACTCGCTTAACTTCGAAGTTCCGATGGAACCCGAAGCTAGTGAGATCCCAAAAGGCCTCGTGTTAGGTAGAGATGAGAATATACATATAAGGCTTACATGATCTATTTCCCTGAGTGATGTGGGATGTTACAGTTCTAACCCTCTCAAATATGGAGTCCTATTTTTTCTAGATGGTTTTATCATACTTTCTTCTATGTAATCTACTTTTTCTTTTTCATTATATTGTTCATTTGTTGGTCTCAAATTTTTTTTATCAGTTCTACTTGCGTGTCCTAGATTTTTTACTCTTGATGTACTACTTTCTTCTGCTAGATTACATTCTGCTTTCAATTTTAATAATTAAGATATTCTTTTGATCCTAAAATATGTTCTACTCCTATTTTTAAGATCAATTTTTTCATCTCTTCGTATGTAGTCCTAAATCATGTCTTATATTTTTCTAAATATTGTTCTTCATTTAAATGATCAATATCTTCTATAAGCTTATCTACAATATGATCAAAATTTTGCTCAACTAAATTAATATCTAAATGATAAAAAACCATATGTATACTCTCATTTTCAATCTCACTCTCATCCTCTTCTATATTTTCTTGTGCTTTTTCTTCATTTGGGTAGATATCTTCAGCTCTAACTACTTATTTTCTTTTTCTCCTAAAATGTTTCATTTTCTGTTATCAAAAGGAATAAACTTAGGTCTTCTAATATTATTATTTTCACTTAAAGTTAAATTTTCTAATTTATCTAGCAAAGTTGGTGGAAGTGATGAGGATGTGTTATGTAAAACGTAGTTTATTTCTGCTATTTGTTCTTCAACTTGATCTAATTTTTTAGCCAAATTTAAAACTAATTGAATAATTAAATTATTTTACCTAATGGGAATATTACTACTGGCTACTTGTGTTGAAAAATCTGTTAAACCTATTGGTTCTTTATCTAGCTTACTAATTTCTTTCAAAGCTTGAATATATTTTATACTAGTTCTAGAATCGGTCGTTAAACTAATAATTTATCTATTTTATTATGCAACTTATCTTGTTCACTCAACTCTTTTTGCACTAATTGCATTTTTCGAACTTCTAATTTTAACTGCTCAACTATTTCTAGTGATCTAAGTTCTACTTGCTTTGGCTTACTATCTATGAGGTCAACAAGCTCTTTTATCTCTCTTTTGCCAAGAAACCTTTGAATATTTTTATTATCTTCTAACTGAGATGTTATATAGTCTAAATTTTGTCTAATTGTTTTTATGGAATTTTTCTGAAAATGCTCTAACAACTGGTTTAACAAATGATTATGCTTATTATTTTCTAATTTTATATTTTCTGCTTGACTAATAATAAGATCTACAATACTATTGGCTTGTGGATTTTCTCCACTATGCAAAATATGATTATACTTTTTCAATGGAAAATAAAAAACTAAACTATTTTGGTCTAAGGTTATTTTTCTTTTTTGAGATTCACTAATTTCTAAATTAAAATAATCTATCATAAACTACAGTCTACCTTTCTCTAAAGTTACAGCTAACTGGTTTCTTAGAAACTCTCTTTCTTTTCTCAAAGTCTCTAAAACTTGATCTGTTGCTCATTTTGCTTCTAAAACTTTATGCTGCACTTCTGTGTTATTATATTTACTAATAAATGAAAGATGTTCAAGATAACTAAGATAAAACTTCTGCTTCATCAAGGTCCTGCTAATTCTTTTGGATATATATGCTAATCTTCTCTTTATGCTAATTATAGTTAGATATCTGGGACAATAAATATTTGGTGGTTGTGGTTGACAAGATCTACAAGGACAATAGTATCTGTTGTTCATACAAAATAAACAAGTGTGATATTAGTTGTATCAATGACTTCTGTCCTCAAGGTACTTTACTATTATAATTATACTATTAAAATGCTAAACTTGGCTCTGATACCAGATTAGCACAGCAGGCCAGGTTAAATAGTCAGATGACCATTATAACAATTAGACATAAAACCTTGCATATGGAATTTGACATGTTTCAGCATGACGGCCACTCACAATACAAGTATAAGGCCTTAACGATTGAATTCAGAGGTACGAAGAACTCAGAGGTACCCTGGTTAATGTCCAGTTATTTGTATGGCAAACATTCAACTATAACAGAGTGCTCGAACAAAGTATGATCGTCAGTTTAGCAGGTTAATAATATAACTACAATATTGTTTCCCTATTTTGGACTAGAAGTCTAATTAAACAAACACACTAAAGAAAGAAAAGAAAACTTACTTAAGACTTGGAGATTGCTTGAACATGTACACTTGTACTTTTATTGATATATAAAATGTTTATAAAGATAATTGTTTACAAGAAAGTGTTTACAAGGATGCTATGAAGGCTACGGGTGAAGATGATGTGAGTGTATGGTGTTTAGGTGTTGAGATGTTGAGAGGTTGAGAGGAGTAGAGATGTAGCAGTGTAGAGGTGTGTCTCTGCTGTGTTGAGATTTTTAAGGTGTGTGTTGAGGTTTTGAGGTGTTTTGTATGGGAGACTCCCTTATATACAAAACTAAAGTCCTAAATGAAAAACAATTTTTTTGAATAGTGCACTGTTTTTGAAATTGTGGTACTATTTCTGCATCTGCCAAACTTGTCTTTTCCTTTTGCTTTTAATGAAGGCCGTGTGGATCCATGTGAATCCTCCTGCATGGTTTGTTTCCCTGGAGCCCTCATTTGTCACCTTTCTTATGCCTAGTTTGGGTATTATCAAAAAATTTTGTCCTGATGATTAAAAGGAAAGTTTTTTAGGATTTTTGGTTAGTTTTCCCTTTTATATATTTAAGTTTAAAGTCTGAGTTTTGGCATTGCAGGAAAAATTTGAGTTTTCACAATTTAGGTATGTATTGAAAAAGGTTGGAGTCAAAACTCAAATCTTAATTTTTTGGTAGTTTTAACGAAACACTTCCGGTATTGTTCATTTTTAACGAAAAATCACATTTTTACCTTTTCCTAGTACTATTCACTACACATTTATTTGTCATTTTCCCTCAAAACTACAGTTTTTTTTTTCGTTAGTTTTCCTTAATATTTTTGGTTAAATAACATTTTTACTTGTTGGTATAAACTTTACCTGAAACTCAAATATCATAGTAAAATCCAAATTTGGATCTCACTTTGACAGAGAACTTATAAGAGTTTAAGTATCCGGTGCATTAGATAAGTTTAAACTTATATTTAAGAAGTCCAAAATTTTGATACATTAAAAATGACATTAAACCTTATACAGATTTCAAGTTTAAAATCACTCGCTCTGTATTTTTGCAAGAAACACTTTCAAATACAAGGGAGTTCTTGCTCGTTCAACATCATTTTTTTTTATACAACAAAATCTTTAGTTCGAGAGTAATTACATGAAATGAGGTTACTGCCACATGGCGTTTCAGTTTAATAATGCAATGCTACATAGAGCAAAAACCTTAGTTATGGCAGTGCGTTAGTGCACCTGACCACCACGTGGTGATGAACTCGTTCCATATAAGGTGCAGTCATTCCCTTCATCACGCAATGACACATGGCTCAGATTCGAAAGCGTCCATCAGGGCAATCACAATCCGTTCACAGTTTCAATATTTTTTTGTTTTTGTTTTGCTCCTTTGTTTTTGTTGTTAATGTTCACTTTTTCCTTCCTTCATCGAGGGTTTTTACCTTTACCTTTCCTTTGTTTGTACTTTGCATTGATTCGTCAATCTTCCTTAAGCAGGTTCATATGTGAATATGCTTATTTGAAAATACTTTTAAAATGATTAAAAGAGTTTTTAGAGAAAATATTTTTAGATTTCAAAAGCATTCTTGGGAAGCACTTTAAGTTTTTTTTTTTTTTTTTTTAACATTTGTATTTTTTATTAAGGATCGATACTAAAAATATATTCTCACTCTCACAAAAAAAAAAAAATGCATGCATATTTCAAAATAAATATATAAAAAAACAAACACTAGAAATCTAATTGTCCACTCTCTATAATAATGTTTTTTTTTTGTAAATATAAAAATTAATTTTTAGAGTTTTGAAGGGAGATTTATATATGGAGACAAAAAATTTCATTATATTTCAAGGAACTCTACTAATTTTTAAACATGTTAAGGAAAGATAAAAACATAAAAGCAACCAAAACTAGCCTAAAAACATGAAAACAATGTTTTAAAATACCAGCTATACCCCCTAAGGAGGGATAGAACCCAGTCCTCACAACTCCAACAAAATTAATATGTGCCATAAACTCAAATCATTCACAACTATTTCTACATAATAAGTTTGGAAACTACATGTAGAATTAGTTTGTATCCTGTATGACTAGAATCAGTTCAACATGTTTTCGATCATTTTTGCAGAATCGGTTCAATCAATCATTGATCATTTTGAGAATTAGTTCAACCAGTCATCGACCTTTTTGCAGAATCAATTCAATCCGTATTCGATAATTTTGGCAGAATTAGTTCAACCCATCTTCGACAATTTTGCATAATCAGTTCAATAAGTCATCGACCATTTTTGTAGAGTCAATTTAACCCGTCCTCGACCATTTTTGTAAAATTAGTTCAACCCGTCCTCGACCATTTTTGTAGAATCAGGTCAATCAGTCATTGACCATTTTTGCAAAATCAATTCAACCCGTCATCGACCATTTTTGCAGAATACCTTCAACTCGTCCTCAACCCTTCAACTCGTCCTCGACCATTTTTCAAAATCACTTCAATCCGTCTTCAACCATTTTTGCATAATCAGTTCAATCAGTCATTGACCACTTTTGCAGAATCAGTTCAAACCATCTTCGACTATTTTTTGTAAAATCAGTTCAACCCGTCTTCGACCATTTTTGTAGAATCAGTTCAACCTGTCATCGACCATTTTTTGCATAATCAATTCCACTTGCGCCTAGCCGTTTATACTGTTGAGTACTTTGAGAATAGGATAAAATAATAGCCCATATGCATCACAAAATGATGGTCAACAAAAGTCAACGATCTTGCCTCTAGGGACATTTTTCTCAAATCACTCTTTTAAAATTTATAAAATCGTAAAATTAGGGACGAGTTGTCACAATCTACCCACCTTAAAAAAATTTCATCCCCGAAATTTGAAATCACTTGTTTACATAAATACTCGAGGAAGATAGGAAGAAAAATATATGTAAATATAAGGAAGAAATCAAGTTAGAGAGGTTGCATAGAAGAGAATGCCATTCCGTCGCGATCGGATTGCAATTATTCCTCTTCCATGCCTCCAAACTCATACTTTCCTTCTCCTTTAGTGCCATACTAAAATATAAAATCCTTTATTAAAACATAAAGTTAAAAATAGATATATAGTAACATATCGTCAAAATACATATGTGATAAGGTGAAGTTAAAATGATTGTATCGAAATCAAAATTGAAAGTAGAAAAATTTTCACATACGCATTTGTAGCATCACGTACTCCGAAGAATAAGTGTGGTATCTTTGGGTCAAGCCCAAACAATAAATAAACTAACGTAAACGGTCTAATTGTCCACTTGCTTAACGAATCCAACAAATAAGTTATAAATATTACGGTCTGCAACCCGCAATACTAACAACTCACTGTTGTCACGATAAGCAAGCAAATAATTCCCGAGGGTGCAATATTACCATCTTGCCACTCATTGGGAAATACATATAAATCATCTGATTAACGCCTTGATCGCGCTCACACATTACACTCTCGGGCGACATCGTCAATAGCACGCAATTTTTGCTACATTGCAATCGAGATCATTCAAATACATGTTTGTAATACTCACCTGTCAATTATGTATTATGTATAGAATTTCTGTACTACATCTCAAATGGTGCCATACCTAAAAACCGAAAGTGTAACCGCAGTTACATGCAACTCTAACATGATAAGTGTCTACTACAATCATGTTAAAAGTATAGAATGGATAAACGCAACATGCCACGAAGGTCCGGATAATTCGTTTAAACTGGTCGTTAGTCTAAGGGTGAAGTGTGGTACTAGACAACAACATTGTACTCATAACCTTCAAGAAAACTTCCTAAGACTTGGAAGCAAAACGCGCATCACAACGAGATACAGTAGTGTCATGCATACTATGCAACTGAACATTGTAATTCACATATGCCTCAGCAAGTAGATTCATTATGAATGTCCATTCGAGTTTAGCGAAAAATTACGTCGAAAAGGCTAAATGAACACTCAAGTATTTGAGAGTCAAAACAAGTTCTCTAAAATACAAGGTAATTGGATTAAATGTATTACATCTCGCTACAACGGTAAATATTCGTTTAACAGAGTATTTGTTGGGTGATTGAGGAATTAATGGTCATAACTAAAATTTAATTGTTCGAGCGATTCACCTAAACGGTGTGTCTGCTTCTAAATTAATACGAAGTGCAATATAGTAGACATGTACTCACGGTTGACTGGAATACCTTCCAGCACAATTAGGTGAATATGGAATCACAGTCAGAGTAGATCAAAACGCCAGAAAATCTAATAAATTTAAGAATGAAGAATTTTATCAAGTGGTCTAAAATGTAGCCCATTTGGACCAACATAAAGTGGGTTGATTTGTCAAGTCGGTTAGTAATCACCGAAATATCCTCATAATCTCAACATGTACAAGATAACTCGTACCAGGAGTTTAGGATGATATTTCCCCATTTCCATTTGGATACAGGAAGTGATTATAACCATGCGAACGATTTCTTGATGGTTTGTAGGTAATGCCATACCAATATTCATGCATTCCAACTTAATGGGATAGAATAGGTTGAAAGTGTTCAAGTGTACATATGTCTTTTGTTGCGGTAAATAGTAATTACGTTTGCACAACCGGGGTGATACATGATAGTACAATCGTATGCGCTGATTTGGTTATTCCTTCGCCACAGTCAGAAATCTAGTTCCTTTCAAATGAAGATGTATTTGAGAGGTCTAAGGTTTATAATGATTTTGGACAAGTTTCTCCACAAAGAAGTGTCATTCGGTTTTCAAGTAAAGATTGTAACTGTTGACACCAAGTCATGAATAAGATTGTTTAGTTTGTACGGTTCCCACATTTGGGAAACATAATCGATACCCCGTCATGCTGCATCTACCTAGCCAAATCATCCTGATAAAATGTCATTGTGGATTTCCAAATTATCGACGTTGTCGAAAAATGTAAGAATAATGCTCGAGAAGGGACAACATTAAGTGGTTAGAAGTTTTATTCACATCCATCATCCCAAACTAAACTAACTTTCCTAGGTCAATAAGTGAGGAAAAACACTATAGCCGAAAAATCACCAACAAATTAATGATAAAATCGACAAGACCAAAGATATCTCGAATTTCACAACACTTTGTGAGAATTTCAACTTTCTTTCGCTACAACCCTTTTGGGAAAAAGAAAAGAATATTGTCTATTGAGATCACGTCTAGCAAGAAAAGTACCAATTTACTCAAAGTTAACAGTTTGAGGAATTTGGTATATAGTTAAATGTCGGTGTCTCGAAAATTTGCTCTTGTTGCTTGGGTAGATGAGAAAGTCGTCGGTAAGACTACTACAAATTTGTCAGGTTATGGAAGAAACTCGGGTTCCAAAATTTGGTCGGAGAGACCACCAACTTGAAGTAGGGGTTAACGGTTTTTAAACATCACTCGATTGTGTTGCTAAAATCTAGGTACGATCATAAGGTTCAGTTTTTCGCCTTTGCGGACAGGTTTAAGGTTCCCTAGATAAAGTGTTTGGTTGGGTAAATTCCTTATCGGTAAGCTTTTGTAACTAAGTTTTCTCAATGATGTAGGAGTCATTTGAAAATGCACAAGAAAAATTGGTGTAATACTAGAAAGTGGATCGATGGTGTACTTCACTTTGCACTTTGGTGATATCCTAGGTAAAATTTTGGGAAATGACGCCAAAGATATTCATCCTCGAAAAGTACCATACTACTTCCTTTCTCTACGACATATGCTAATAGGTCTTCACAACTTTCTTGATATTTAAATCGCTCTTACAACGGGAATTTGACTTGTGCCTTGATTCTAATATTTGTCTGTGAAAGTGATCGGAGAAGTGACTGGTCGAAGAGGTTTTGGTTACCTAAGTGGAAAGTATAGTTGAAACAACTACAAGTTTACTGTTCTCTAACAAGGTTTGCTCCTAAGTTTCCATGATTCTAATTTCTTCGGCTCATGTAGTCACTATTAATCAATCTATCAATCGCACCGCTAATCAACGTATATATGATATTTTTATATTGTTCATTGTGAACTGACATTCTGTCATAAAGGTATCACTCCTATATACTAGTACCTGTGTCCGGTATTGGAAATCATATATCCTGAATACAGGTTGACAAATTCTGTATATCGGACAATATCGTCAATTAGTAGCGCCACAATAAGCTGATTACAGATTAGAGCCCGCTCAAGTGGATAGTTTTGGATGATTGGTAAGGAACTGGTTTTCTAAGGTGGTTCCATTAATTTTAGAGAAAATACTTGCTACATGGGGATTTTTACTAACTGTAGGTATAACAACTCATCTCACAAGCCTATACTCATCGAAATGATGAGTATAGCATTGAAAGAATTTCTAGGAACTAGTGTTGGTTGAAGTGTTCTAAGACTTAAAAAAAGAATTTGCTAGTAACCTACCTTGGAATGGGCTTCAACGGAAATTGATCTTCCTCATGAAGATCCAGAATGATCACTAGTGCATTTGAAAAGATTAATGCTATCGAGGACCAAAAGTGACTGTCCCCCAGATGTTCTTCCATCGAGTGCTACCATTATAGCACCACATTGCCACTATTAATATTTTTTGAATTTTGACAAAAAGTAAAACTTCGTAGGAGTTCTAATAGGTATTGGCAAGGAATCAAAACTATTATGGTTTTCTAACTCGAAAGGGTTGGTAGAAATGACTATATGGTAGTGGATTTGTGGGTAAATCTCCTGTGATGCACAACTATTGATATAGTAGCCCTACTTCAGGGCTATCAACTTGTCTCAAATCTACATCTTTGCTTGGTAGGGAAATTCTTTGCTTATAGTTTAGAGGTGGTTGTCAAAGTGTTCTTCTAACATGTCAATAAGTCATCTAAGTAACCTATAACTTAGGAAAAGCTAACACGTTTTTCATATTCGACGAGGAGGCAATATTCGACAATTAGGTTTAAGAACCGAGAATGCTTACATCACGCGTGTGACGAATGCAATACTACCCAAACTTATGCTCTGATACCAAACTGACACACCCTGACCTGGAATGTCCACTTGGACTCCGAATCGAGTTGTGTTGGCTGACACCAGAAGGGTGACGAAGCCATCAAGTGTAGTGATGTGGAAATGTGAATAAATTTAAACCTAAAAGTGCCTAAATATAAGAGTGCACTTGTGAGCGGGAATGAACCCATCTCACATGTGATGTCAGAGCATAAGTAAAATACAGTCAAAGTTGGATAAGAATTATACCCTTTGAAGGTAATCACCTGTACTAAGATTTGCCAAGAATCCTCGTCGAAAGTAAAGCTCAACTACTAAACCTGGAGGGGTGAAAAACAAGGGTGGGCATAAAAATAAAGTTTTGTAAAAACCTTTTTGAAAACATTATAACCCATAGCCGTAAAACAAGTATAGTTTCCAAAATATACATAGTACATATAGTATGAAAATACTAACCATAGCCTGCAATATCTCAAGACTTCAATATGTCACAAATTTTGTAGATAGGCATATAACTTCTAGAAATCACAATATCTCGCAGAAATAAATATATCACATCGAGTGCTCATCGACATATGTTGATACACGAGTTCATGCAGAGGTATTCTGACATGAACATGATTGGCTGTAACAATAATTTACACTCTAGTACTACAATCATGTGAAGATTGGAGCTATGAGCATCACATACGAGTCCTAATTGCTTATAGCAATCTAGGACAGGACTGGCACCTACAATGGATCCAAAGTGAGCGTACAGTGTGATGTGAACATACACGTGAAAGACTGGCCCTAGCCTAGATGAGTACTAACACCGGTGCAGCAACGACGAGCAGATAACGTAAATAAAATTATACAGTGGTGAATTGATAATTTACATCACCATAATATTATTCATGATCATAAATATAATCAAGGCATCAATAATAATACGCATACTTGTGCATCCTGTAGGATGTAGCATAACTTCATAATTTCTATCAATTCGCTAAGTCTTATAAACGTCACGCTAGTCTAGTTGTATTGTAGAAAGCTCTTTATGAAATGTATAAATGGAACTAACAATTATATATATACTATATAGAAGAAAAGACCCACTCATAGATACTTGCGAGGTCCCAACCATTCGAACTAGGGAAGCTGGAGTCTCCGATAGTAATTGCACTTAAGCATAATATTAGGACCCATTAGTAAAACTCCATTAAGACAATTAACTTTGGAAAAATAGAGTGCAGATTTGGAATTAGTGTGTCAAATTACGCTAAGAAGGGTCCCAGGCAAATTTTGTAAAAAGTCAATGAAAAGTCAACGATCAACCCCAAAAATTAACCTAGACGCCCTAGTGGTCAACACTTTAAAACTTTGGAATTTCACTAAATGGATGTCAAAAACTAACTCAGGACGTCGAAATTAGCTTAGGATAGTTTCCGAGAAAATTCTGAAATATTCCAGAGAATATTCTAGAGAATATTCCCAGAGTATTCTAAGCCCATTTAAGAACTGGGTCGGCAAGAATAATGGCCCAAAGGTTTGGGCTGGGCTTGGGCCAAATATTTGAGGTAGGTTTGGGCCTTTTTTTTCCTGCATCGGGTCGGGTTGACCCGTGGGCTCGCAGGTCGGCCGGTTTTCTGCGAAGGAGAACATCGGAATAGCAGTGAGGATGGTCGGAAAACTTTAGAAGGCTATAATGGTTTCAATTCTAAACCAAATTCAAAAATTCAAAAGCCAAAGTAAAGCTCAGGAGTTAAGGAATCGAAATTTACCAAAGTGAGGTTGAGCTAAGGTCGGGTTCGGCCAAAAAAAGCCTGCAAAAGCTGGGTTTTCTCGTCGAAAATCTTGGGAGTGTTTCCCCGAGTGGTTTTTGTCCCCATACCCTACAACAAAGGCCTAAAACCTTATAATTTTTCACAAACGATGAAAATGACGAGAGAGGGGGTTCCTGAGGCATACCTTGGTCGAAAAATAGTAAAGTCTCACCAGATGAGACAATGAATAGTGGGCAGAGCCACTGTGTAGCCACATTTTGAACTAGGGTGCACTGAACTGGTTAGATGATAGTGATGGTGATCTCTCTTCGAGGTAGCGTTTGCATAACTGTAGAAATGAGAATGGGCAACAGAGAGAGAGAAAGGTGAGGGATGAGGGAAAACAAATCATGGTAGTCGACGGTGGTTCGTGACTAGCCTAGGTTCGTGGTGGTGATGCTTGCCGAAACGGCGAGAGTGGTATGGTCCGGTTTCTCTACACTTGTAGAGAGAGAGAGAAGACAGAGCTGAGAGATGAGAGAAAGTGAAATAAGGGAATGAGAGATGAGGTGGTAGCAAATGATTGGAGAGTTGATAAAAAAAATGGGATTTATGAGGATTGGAAGACATGGGAGAGAAGGAAAAAGTGGGATGTGGGCCCCGCGTGACACATAGTTCAAAGTCACCAATGAAAATACAGAAAAATATTTCCCGTAACGTGAATTTACCAAAACACCCATCACCCGCAATTAAATAATAAGCATGAAAATGACTAACAGGTCAAATTAATAAGGAAAATCATTGTCAAATTATCATGGTCAAATTAATAAGGAAAATCATAATTAAATAAACTCGTTTGTTTCAACTGCTAATTCTGACGAAGTAGCAGTATTTCGACATATTGCTTCTGATGAATTATTATATATCAGTGGAGCAAATTAGCAAGGTAATAGTGCCTTCAGATTTAAATTCACCAATTTCATAACCTTCTCCATCAGTACCTTCACCTTCTCCGTCAGTACCTTCACCTTCACCGTCCCCTTTTCCTTCATCAACTCGCAATATCACCCAAATTCTAAATGTCTAGACTTCATACTATTTTTTTTTATTTGGCCTAAAATAGGAAAAAACCCAAAACAGAAGATGTACAGAACTTTAGACATGAATATTTCAAGATATGAATTTGAGGCTTACTACACATCATTAGAGAGGACGAAATTTAAGATCAATAGGGTAAAAAGACATGCATTTTATATTTTCATGCATATACTTGTAGTACTCAATGCATTTCCAGAGGAGAAGGGAATGATACCTATTCGGGCAAAGATTTCTCCGAAGAGGGCTCCTCGGCTCTCAACATAGCTCCCCAAGGGATTGGCACTTTGGATGTGTAGTCGGGCTCTTGCTTGCTGATGTGTTGCAAGAAGATGATAGAGTTAATTTTGAAAGGTGCCTTTGTCGGGCCTTAGGTATAGGCCTTGAGGCTTGCAATCAAAACTAACCAAGTGCTAGGCATGCCATTGCTATCTCAGTATAGCAGATGTAGAATAAGATTGTGTTTAGTCGATTACTTACACCCCAAGTTACTCAGACTTTTTGTTATCAAAGGATTGTTGTGGATTAAGTTTTTTTTCTTGCCTTGCAAACAAGGACTTTCAGTTCATAGTCTTGTATATTCGAATGAGGGGAGTCCAGATCCCTTAAGTCATTTGTTTGGTTCTTGGTTGGTTTTAAATGAATATCCATTAAAGTGACCAGATCCAGACACAAATGAGACTCTTAAAGTAGGAAAACATATGGATATGACTTGAATACATGCTGGAGAATACATTAAGCAGTGGATCTATTAACTTGTAAAACAAACAAATAGCTTTGAGCAAGATTTCACCTTGTCGGACAAGGTTAAACTTCTTGCAATCATTTCTCTTTTGAGTTTACAGGGTTTATATGCTAAAAAAGGATGGATGTCAAACAAGTTTACACAAGGGAATCGATACTACGCCACTAGGGGTGATAACAGAGCTTCTAAACTAGACAAAAGATGGCTTTTGTAGGGAATGATCCTGAAAATGACTGAGAACTGGGCTGATTACAGCTTTTATATGCAAATTTGGCTTGAAAGCAGAGTTTGTATGTTTGTTTGTTTGATTGGTTGAGTGTCTTTGTCTTTGGGGCATCTTCCTCCTTTTATAGGCAGATTAGCCCGACTGCAGTGACTTTGCTCTTGCCCAAAAACACTTGGAGGGTTAGTGAGTCATCATCTTTTTACTTGTATTGCCACTGAAAAGTGCTTTTTGGCTTATTGTGAGTTAGTCCCTAGCACTTGACATTTAAATCATAGGCACATGACCTTTGCATTAATGGGAAGGTGCCAAATTGTCTTTGGGCTTGATGCAGGGCTTCGGGCAAGTCTTCTTTTAATTGGTATCTTTGGGCTTCCACACACTTGCAGCCCAAGGTTTAAATATTAATCCAAACAATACCATCGGTTTATCTATTCTCTTCCAAAATAGTAGCATATCTCTGGCTAGTTTCCTTTACGAATTATAGCCCCTTCATCAATTTAAGAGATCTATTGACCTTCAATTTCACCTACAAAGAATAAAATAGTCAACAGTTCAGTATAAACAGTATATACGCCATCTGATGAAACCTAAAGCCATTTGAAAAATGGTACAAATTTTAGAGAGAAAGTAAGGACAGAGATAGATATGGGGAGAACCTTAAGCGAGGAGGCAATTGACGGCATCTTTGGGGGAGGAACTCAGAAGAGGGACAATGTTGTCGAAATCTTACAGGAACAATCCTAGGTGGAGCAAATCTTTCAAAACCAACCCCATCCATCCCTCACTTTATCTCTCTACAATTCCCACTCCCCCATACCCCAAATTCAGCAACACCACTCAACCCATAATTCTATATGTGCATTCCCACTCCCCCATTCCCCCAAATTCAGCATCACCACTCAATCATGTATTTTTCTTTCTTTGGAATACCTATGCCTACTTCATCTCTTTATCTGCAGCACGTCTTGTCAACCTTGAGAGATTTTTCAGTGTGACCGGTACATGGATGGTACATCACGTGTCATTATACAAATTGTGGGATATGTGTGTTAAAAAGTTAATAAATTAAAATATAAAATTTTCCACCGCTTACATAAAAACACGTGGTGTACCACCCATGTTTCCGTCACAATGGAAAATTTATCGTCAACCTCTCAGAACCATCCCCTCAATGTCATCACACCAATCACATCCTTTAAATGCACAACTACAAAATTAACCCCAAGTTCTGTAGCCCGGTCTGTTCGATCTGGATTGAAAATAGGCAAAAGAGTAATTTTAATGCTTTCAGTGAATCTGTTGGAGCGGGATTTCCCACAAAGAGAAATACCTCCACAGAGTTGTTGACCGCAATCCTCACGTTCGCCGAATCCTTCTTCGAAGTGTCCCAAAATAATCTTCCTCCGCAGCTTTAGCCGGGCGGGGTACCTGCAGAAGATACTCCGATGCTCAAGTCAGTCGATTAGTTCCTATTCTCGGGATTCTCTCGGGTGTTCTTTACGTACCTGATTCTTTGGCTCCTCTCCCTATTTATAGGATTGCGTACTTGAGATTCAAGTACCACGATCGTCTTCCTTCCCCACTTCCTTAGTGGTCATCGTCATATCACTACATGCTTTGGGAACAAGTCCCATGACCTGTCTTCCTCTCCCACTTCTCTACCGTAGTGGGGTAGTTACCTCGGCACGCGCCCTTGTGCTTATTTCTTGTGGGCTTTTTATTCTGCACAACTCTTTTTCCTTAGATGATCGGCCCATGAGTCGAAATTAGGTTTTATCCTCCCACAATGCCCCATTTTTCCCCTTTTTTACACATGTAAAATAGGGAAAAACCAAGTTTTTCGATCTCATAAGGCCTTGAAACTGTACTCTCTAAGCCAAACTAAAACTTTAAGCATTGCCAACCTTGTGGGAGTTGCTTTTTCTAAAAATAAATTTTCGAAGAACGAACATTACGAAAGAGGATTTAGGAATGAACATTACGAACTCACATGAGGACTGACATCACGAAAGAGGTCTAACATTACGAAAGAAGATTTACGAACATTACGAAAGATGACTGACATGACGAACGAGGACTGACATCACGAAAGAGGTCTAACATTACGAAAGAGGATTTGCGAACATTACGAAAGAGCGAACGAGGACTGATGTCACGAAAGAGGTCTAACATTACGAAAGAGGATTTACGAACATTACGAAAGAGGACTGACGTCACGGAAGAGGTCTATCATTACGAAAGAGGATTTATGAACATTACGAAAGAGGACTGACATCACGGAAGAGGTCCATCATTACGAAAGAGGATTTATGAACATTACGAAAGACTGACATGGCGAACGAGGTCTGACGTCACGGAAGAGGTCTATCATTACGAAAAAGGATTTACGAACATTACGAAAGAGGACTTACGAAAGTGGATTGACGCCTTATACATGTTTATTATATAGATCTCTATCCCATCTTGTCTGCACTCCTTCATTCACTTTTACCTGATTTACATACATATATATATATATATATTTACATATATAAATATTTACCATGTGTGTTTCCTCCTCATGCATATAATCCATAACGCTAGGCTGCACACTTAGTCTGCACATCTAATATGCACGCCTATGTATACATATATCAATATATCAATATATATATATACACCGACACACTTGCTTTTCCCTCTCTTATATGTCTATGTACATTCCTGCATAAATCACATCCTTGACTGGGCTACCTATATATCTATCTACATATATATTTTCCTGGACTTGCAGACATCACTTCCTTAACCAGACTACCTATACATACACACACACACACACACACACACACACACACACACACACACATATATATATATATATATATATATGCACACATATCTGGGTACATTGGCATATATAGGCACATTTTTACACGCAACATAGGCATACCTTTGCGTACGACATGCAAATCTCTGCACTTACTTCTCATATACTTGCATATATCTCTACACATGTATGCGTATATATTTATATGTCATTACCTTGAGTTCCTCCATCCCTATTTTCCTTCACTTCACCTGCTCAGTTTCTTCACCAAGCCTGTGATTTCTCGTTTCAAAGTGGCCTCTTAGCTTACAGGTGATTTTTTATTTCAAACCCCTCTTGTGGGAATATTTCAAACATTTCACTTTCGTTATCGATCTCAAAAATCGTTCAACCTTGAGTTTACTCTTAATCAATTTTTTACCTTTTCGATCTTGGCTGGATCTTTGCCCATTCGATCTTGGGTTTTCTTTTCCCACTCGATCTTCGATTCCCGATCTTGATTGGGTCTCTGCCCATCCGATCTTGGGTTTTCTTTCCCCACACGATCTTAGATTTCCGATCTTGATTGGGTCTCTGCCCATCCGATCTTGGGTTTTCTTTTCCCACTCGATCTTAGATTTCCGATCTTGATTGGGTCTCTGCCCATCCGATCTTGGGTTTTCTTTTCCCACACGATCTTAGATTTCCGATCCTGATTGGGTCTCTGCCCATCCGATCTTGGGTTTTCTTTTCCCACTCGATCTTAGATTTCCGATCTTGATTGGGTCTCTGCCCATCCGATCTTGGCTTTCTTTTCCCACACGATCTTAGATTTCCGATCCTGATTGGGTCTCTGCCCATCCGATCTTGGGTTTTCTTTTCCCACACAATCTTAGATTTTCGATCTTGATTGGGTCTCTGCCCATCCAATCTTGGGTTTTCTTTTCCCACTCGATCTTATGTTTTCGATCTTGATTCGATCCTCATCCCTTGGTTTATATACTCTTCAACTTTTAGACTTTAGTCTAAGATTCGAATAAAGTGCAACTTTATTTATCATACAATGAGGAGATGTCAACAGACATCCAGGGACACCCTCTTTGACATGCAAGGAAGACAATAGGGGATTTACCCTTCAACATTGCTGGAAACAGAAACTTAGATACGGAAAACATAAACACGAGTAGCTAAATGTGGTACTTTTTCAAATGAATTGCGCTTTATGGGCGCTGCACATACTGACCTGTTTCTACGTGCCTGAGTTTATAAGCTCCATTTCTGAAAGCTTCAGTCACCTCATATGGTCATTCCCATATGCGTCCAAGTTTCCCTACATTCAAATCTTTTGTGTTTTCCATAACTTTTCTCAATATCCACTCAAATCTTTCGTGGTAGTGCCCGCTGGAGATGTAACAATAGTCGCGGTGGCCTGCTTTGATTGGATTAATTCCTCTTCCTCTAATCTGATGAGTCTATCAGCTCGGGCCATCACCTCCCTTATGTCCAGTGGTGGCGTTTCGATCAATGACTTACGCATCTTTGTTCCAGGCAACGCCCCTTCTCGGAATGCCAAAGACGCAGTGTGGGAATCACATTCTTCTAGGGTGTACATTTCTTCGGTGAACCTAGTCATGTAGCTTTTGAGGCTCTCGCCAACATTTTGTTTGGTGTTGAACAAGATCGTAATATCTTTTCTTGGCCTCCGATTGCAGACATATTGGGATATAAATGCTTCGCAAAGCTCTGTGAAACTTCCGATAGACCTCGGTTTCAGTTGCCTGAACCAAGTTAATGATGACCCCGAAAGACTTGAGGGGAACAACTTGCACATGAGGGCCTCATCGTCTCCTTCAAGCGCCATTTGTTGTTGAAAGTGGTAAATGTGTTCGACGGGATCAGTTGCACCTTCGAATAGCCTAAACTTTGGTTGGGTGAACTTGGCAGGTTTTTTAGCTTTCAGGATGTCCTCTGTGAACGGTGATTTGCGAATCCCTCTGGCTGCTTCCAAGGCAAGTTCTGCCAGGGTCTGGGGCTTATATCTCTTCACAATCTTCTCAATTTGTTCTCGCAAATCAGCATCATTTACCTTTTTCGATCCTTTTCCCCTGTGATCCTCTTCGCCCTGATTTTTCGTCACTTCAACACGGTTACTGTATGGCGCGCTACTAGAGATGCCCCCCTTATCTTCCTCTTCTGCACGTTGTCTCTTGGTACCGGTTGCACCTTCTACTGCATTTCTCGCTTCAGCCTTCTTCAACGCTTCATCTGCTGTCTTTTTTGTTTCACGCAATTCCCTCGTTAACCTTCTAAATTGTTCCATGGCGAGACAAGGTTCACTATTTTGGGATTGAGACCTTGCGTGTACCGATCGAGTCCTTGTATCTTCATAAGGATTCAGAACTTCTTGTGTGGATCCAGTCATGTTTATAGCTTGATTTTGTTTCGTTCCCACAGACGGCGCCAACTGTTGGAGCGGGATTTCCCACAAAGAGAAATACCTCCACAGAGTTGTTGACCGCAATCCTCACGTTCGCCGAATCCTTCTTCGAAGTGTCCCAAAATAATCTTCCTCCGCAGCTTTGGCCGGGCGGGGTACCTGCAGAAGATACTCCGACGCTCAAGTCAGTCGATTAGTTCCTATTCTCGGGATTCTCTCGGGTGTTCTTTACGTACCTGATTCTTTGGCTCCTCTCCCTATTTATAGGATTGCGTACTTGAGATTCAAGTACCACGATCGTCTTCCTTCCCCACTTCCTTAGTGGTCATCGTCATATCACTACATGCTTTGGGAACAAGTCCCATGACCTGTCTTCCCCTCCCACTTCTCTTCCGTAATGGGGTAGTTACCTCGGCACGCGCCCTTGTGCTTATTTCTTATGGGCTTTTTATTCTGCACAACTCTTTTTCCTTAGATGATCGGCCCATGAGTCGAAATTAGGTTTTATCCTCCCACAGAATCCCATCCCCAACCCACGTGACAAAGACTCCCAAAGGGCCGGCCTCACACCAACAAATGACAAAGCCCAGGAACAACATCATGAGCGGCCCAAAACAACTCAGTCCCAATACCAGCCCAAATCTGATGGGTTTCTTGTAAATAAGGTGAAATCAAGGAGCAAACAGTTCACTGTAGCTAAGCTACAACCAATCAACTCCTCAATTTTAGAATAGATAATTTTTGTACTTAAATTAAAACTAGTGGCCGGTTTGAGGTTTTTTTTTATTTAGATAGTAATATTCACACATATTTTTTTTTATCTTTTACACATGCTCTTGTTAATTTTGATTTACTCAACTTCTTCAATTTGTTCGATTTGATGGTTGGACTTTGAGAGGCGTGTGTGAGAGGTAAAAATGATTGTGTGATTAACACCATCATTTAGTTTTCTGTCTCAATCTCAATGCAAAAATTATAATATGTTTATGTTAAAAATGAGTGTCTAATAATGCAATATTATGTGGAGCTAGCGGACCGGCCTCCACGTGATGATAAAATTGTTCGATGTAAGCTGCCTTCTTTCCGTTCTTAGTTTCAATAATATTTTGTTTTGTTTTGCTTTTTTGTTTTTGTTGTTAATGTTAACTTTTTCTTTCCTTCATTGAGGGGTTTTACCTTTCCTCTGTTTGCATCGAATCATTGATCTTCCTCAAGAAGGTTCATTTGTCTAAATTAGACAGTAAATAAAATATCTGCTTGATGAAGTCTCTTTTGCCTGATAAAAGTCAAAAGGATGAGGATTGGTAATTACCATCAATCTCCTGAATTTTGGTTTTATCGCACTAATTAGTAACACCATTCTAATCAATGACGGATCTAGAAAATATTAAATGTGAAGTTAATAAGAATAGTGCACACAATGTATGAATTTTTTTTAGATCGTATAGCATGAAAATTGGCATTTTATCGAATCTTAGTAGGCCTAAGATTATTTGCTAAGTCATATTACAAGTCTGTTGACACATGCCAATAGGAGCATGTTGATTGATGTCGATAGATTTTGGGTGAGCATGCCAATAGATGTCGAGTGATCCTATTGAAAGATGCCTATAGAAAAGCATACATAGGCATAAGGCTAGCTGCTACCATGTCCAGTACCCGTAGTTCATCCAACAGTTAGTGGACAATTTTCAAGGGCAATCTCAAAATTTCAATAGGTAGCACCCAGTTCTTTCATGGAAAATTTCTGAGTTTGGGGTTAGCTGGATCCGCATCTGACCCTGATTGAATTTCCATTTTCATTTTTATCATTGTCATCATGTCATATGTCATCAAATTGATACAATTCTACTAAATTTTACATGCGTATGAGCGACTTCTGATCCTAACATTATTGCTGCATGTTTGATACCATTCGAGCAACCACGTAAATACGTATCCCACCATGGTAACCAAGGATATTGTGCATGGTTGGGTTGTGTTTTGACGCAAACCTGATATGCATGTATACTTTATTCAGATTCAAGCTTAGATAGCCTAAAACAAAATCATATTTTAAACTAAATTTGTTTTATAGTTAACTTGACACGATTAACAAGAATTTTACCCAACTTGAAACCTTTCTGAATAAACGAAGACAGCTACAAGTCTTCAGCTAGACCATAAGATACAGTGAGTCTTCCATTATTGTCCTTTGGAAAAACAAAAGTTGTGGAAATGTGTTTAGATTCCTCAAAAGATTAACACTCAGGAGAGTGGTGACTAAGTGGTCGAATCAGCGTCCAAGGTGATGCGATCAGTCTTACCTTTCGGATACAATTCCCACCACTACAAGTTTCCTTTCACTTTCTTATTTCACAAAAAATTCAAAAGAAAAAGAAACACAATTTAATAAGCAATTGAAATAATGCAAAGTTTTTGCTTTTCGTACAAAGCTCATGCATACTCATAAATTAAAATTACAGATACATCAACAAACTAGAATAAAGGGGTCAAGGATTCTCTTTTTTTTTTTTTTTTTTTCCCCTCCTCTTTTCCTAAACCAGTGACAAAGCTAACATAGTATCATTAATTGTCTTGACCCCATCAACTTAAAAATCCTCATGTATATTTATTAATGTATTATATTTGACATCTATAAATAGTTAAGACAAACTAAATTACAATCTCCTCATTCTACTACTTCTATTTTCTTCTATCATATTTGTCTTCATTTTCTCTCTTCTTGTTTGCGACTCTGGTTTGCGCATTATGTGCTCGATGAAATATTTTAGTTGAAAAGCCTTGACAGATTTCATTATTACTCCACAATATCCAACATCTACGCTCGACAAGCGTGTACAAATAATATTAGTGGTCGAATCAGCGTCCAAGGTGATGCGATCAGTCTTACCTTTCGGATACAATTCCCACCACTACAAGTTTCCTTTCACTTTCTTATTTCACAAAAAATTCAAAAGAAAAAGAAACACAATTTAATAAGCAATTGAAATAATGCAAAGTTTTCGCTTTTCGTACAAAGCTCATGCATACTCATAAATTAAAATTACAGATACATCAACAAACTAGAATAAAGGGGTCAAGGATTCTCTTTTTTCTTTTTCTTTTTTTTTTCCCTCCTCTTTCCCTAAACCAGTGACAAAGCTAACATGGTATCATTAATTGTCTTGACCCCATCAACTTAAAAATCCTCATGTATATTTATTAATGTATTATATTTGACATCTATAAATAGTTAAGACAAACTAAATTACAATCTCCTCCTTCTACTACTTCTATTTTCTTCTATCATATTTGTCTTCATTTTCTCTCTTCTTGTTTGCGACTCTGGTTTGCGCATTATGTGCTCGATGAAATACTTTAGTTGAAAAGCCTTGACAGATTTCATCATTACTCCACAATATCCAACATCTACGCTCGACAAGCCTGTACAAATAATATTAGTTGACGACATGTGTGGCATAAACTTTCGGCTTGTTAACAGGAATTGGCACGTGCCTATTAGGTGCTCAACCCAATGAAGCTTATTTTGTTGATATTATGACCCTATTATTTAAAAATCATGGCTACACCACTAGTTTAAATGCTCAACATTTCATTTTTGTAGGGAGAGAAAGAAGAAAAAAGTAGAAAGAGAAAAAAACGGAAAAAAACCATGAGAGGAGAAAAAAAGGAAGAGGATAGAATCTCAATCTGAATAAACTATTGTGATCTGACATCCAATTTTTATGAAGAGCATTCTCAATGCAAGATTTATAATTTTAGGCATATTTTTATATTTGAATTAAAAAAGAGGCCAGTTTGAGGTTTTTGGTTTTCTCTTTCAAAATTTAGACATATTTTTATATTTGAATTACATTTTACATCTAAAATCTGAGTCTTTGTATTGCAGGAGAAAATATTTGAGTTTTTCACGATTTAAGTATGTGTATTGAAGATGGTTGTAGTAAAAAATCAAAGCTTAATGTTTTCGGTTGAATAACATTTTTTCTTGTTAGCATAAGCTCTACCTCAAACTCAAATATTATATTAAAATTTAAATTTGGGTCTCACTTTGACAAAAAACTTATAAGAGTTTTGAGTAGCTGGTGCATTAGATAAGTTTATTCTTGTATATAAGAAGTCCAAATTTTTTGGTGCAATAGAAATGACATTGAACCTTATTAAGAGTTTAAATTGGCATGCTCTAAATTACGCTGCCCATTATGTGACTTAGCCGAACTTCCCCTCCTCTTAGTGTAAAAATATCGATGTACTAAAAAAAAATTGACGCTCTCTATACGTGCAAGAAGAAGAGCTCTTACACGAAGGACCACTCTCGTATACAAGAAGTTATTCGTTCAATGTCAATTGTTATTGTACAACAAGACTCTTCAATTCGAAAGTAATTTATATAGAATAAGTTTACTATCACACGTTTCAGTCTAAGAAATACAATATTATGTAAAACTTACTTGTAACAATGTTAATAGACTGGAACATCATATAATTACGGAATCATTGTATATAAGTTGTAGTGCTTCCGTTTTTCGTTATAATGACATGTGGCTTAGATTCGAAAGCAACTCACAGTTTCAATAATGTTTTTTTTTCTTTTCCAAGGTTCGCTTTTCCTTTGCTTTCCTTCACCGGGCGGTTTTACCTTTCCTCTGTTTGCATTGAATCATTGAACTTCCTCAAGAAGGTTTCATTTATCTATTTTAGTAAATTAGATATTATGATATTCTCATTTTCACAAAAAAAAAGGTAAAAAATTGCATCTTCATATATAAATAAACTAACATTTGCCTACACACTTTGTGTGTATGAACACATTTTTTTAGAAAATGAGAAGGAGAGAGGGAGGGAGGGGGAGGGAGAGAGAGAGAATGTGGGAGGAGTGAGAGGTTTTTGTTTTTAATTTTTTTTAATTTTTAAATATTAGAGATATTTTAACATCACATGTAGATAAAGTTTCAATAAAAAACAGTAAAATTTGGACATGTGAAATTACATTATTGCCCATTTTTTTTTGTGTGATAGAAGACTAAGTTGTCTTTTCACCCTCTTTTGGTTGACAAAAAGAGTTTCATTAATTAATAGAGATAAAGAAAAATAAGAGAACTATTATTAATATTAAATAATTAATGTGCGTTTTCTTGACAAACTAATTATTCACATCTTATAGAAGTATTTTTCTTAATCAAGCCTTTTAAGAGAAAATATCTATTTTTTCGAAAAATAGAAATTAATTGTGGGATCGACTTCACATTAAACTTCAACGATTCGAGCTGTCTATTTTGTAAGTCTTGATTCGTAAATCATCCTTGTAAAAATTCAACTCAATTCAATCCGAAACCATTTGCTTATTTAACTATCACCATGAAATTTTAATGTTTCTTAGAGAATAAAATGTTCGTTAATTTCTTTGAACTCAATTAGTTGTTTTAAATATTTTCAATTGGGCTAATATTTTGTAAAGATGATCTATGAGATGCAACTTGAAAATTAGATCATTCAGATCGTTAAAGCTCAATGTGGTGTGCGCACCATATTTCTATTTATTTATTTTATAAAAATGGATATTTCTTCCTTTAAAGGCATCTTTTTCTTAATATATACTAGCAAGCGTCACACACTATGTGTGTTGAGAAATATAATTTTAAATATTTGTATTTTAATTTTTTAATGAGAGAAGTTATTTGTTTTTAACAGATTGATAGACATTCCAAAAAAATAGGAGTTGGCCGTTAGGAAAGAGAGAGAAAGAGAGAGAGTGAATGAGTTGAGATGGTAGTAATAAAGTGACATAGCTGTGAGTTTTAGAAAAATAGTAGTAAAAATTTGTTTGTACAAAATTACTTTAATGCTCACATTATTTTCTTTTCTAATATCTTCTTTTAGTTTTGTATTAAAAAGGTATAGTAGTAATTATATTTGTTTTTCACTGACAAACAATATTTTATTAATATGTAGTTTTGCTGTTGTTTAAGGTCTAGTTTGTGTCCTTAATTTAAGTACTGTCTTACTAATATAATGTGTGGTTTCAATGTAAATAATTAGTGTGATTTTCCGATAATCCGTCAATATATAAATGCTGTGAACTTTAACCTGTATTAGTTAATGTGATTCTCTTGTAATTGTGGACAGTTGATCGTTGATAGCTTCCTTTGTTAACTTGCCACCCAATCTGTTCAAGGTATTCATAAATATTCTTTTGTTAACTTGATAGCTTCTTTAGTGTGGACAAACTATAGCGTTGCACCCAAATCTTTCTCTTGGATACTAAAATCTCTACGAAATCTATCCAAATGCGTCCTGATCCTCGTGATGATTTCAGTTTCTTTCTTTGATTCAAGGTCAAGGAAGAAAATATCGGTAATCCGAAAACACGGAAATATCGATGGAAATATCGGAATAATATCGATATCGATAAAAATTACATGGAAACCACGGAAATTGTAAGAAAAACTTGGAAATTTTTATTGAAACTTTGCAGGATGTTTATTTAGTCAATTATCTATTAATTTATCACAAAACATTGGAAGGAAATGCATTGCATGATGGATTTAACTGATTTAAGTTGATTATATAGCGAGCTGGCAAACATTGTGAATGTAGAAAATATGTAGTAATTAATGAAAGAAGTTTAAACACATCATAATCATTTATATATAATGAATTAGTACAATATTTTACACTTTATACATTGCATGGTAAGATACATGAGTGACTTAGTACCACATAGAGTTCCTATGAGGTTCAAAATTTTCACTATCTTCATCATCTCTATTTGTAGAGTAAGTGTATTGTGAACAGTAGTCAGCAACCATGGCAATGGTTTTCAAGAACCAAAACCCAAAAGTCAATAGGAAACCGAATACTTCGGTATTTTTCGGGATTACCAAACAAATGGGATTTGGAAACCAATCCCATATCGAAAATTTCGGTATTTTTCGGGATGGGATTCCCGAACTTCAGGATGGTTTTGGTTTGGGACTTTTTCGGTTTGGTTTGGGATTTTCGGGAATTTTTTCCAGCCTTACCATGTAAGTGACCAAATAAAAAAAAGAAAAATTAAAAACCACATGCCATTGACTAAGTAATTAATTGACACAATTTAAAATATAATACCACAAAAAATTTGGAATATGTGCAAATTTGTTTCTTGTAAAAAGAATTCAAAACAAAACCATATATATAAATATAGTAGCATATTATCACAACAACATAAGTGATATGGTGGTTAAGGTGTTAAGGAGTCAAATGGGCTGGGTAGCGTGTGTGCCCCTTTACACCCGAGTTTAAACTCCATTTCGTAAATTAGAGTATGTTTTGTGGACGATATAAATTAGAATAGTTCAGAATAAGATTAGGCGCCCTCTTGTCCTATGCCAAAGTTCGAATTTCTCTCCTCAAAAGTGGTCGTTAAAATTTTGAAATAACGTTTTTTGTTTTGTGACAACTATTTTTGTTCACCACCTTTAATCACAACCTACATACATGGATTTATTACTGTAGTTGACTTGACAGAGTCACAAATTTTCATGAAATTGAAACCTTAGAAGAGGAAGCAGTTCTTCCTCTTTGCCCCTCGGAAACTGAAAAAAGGAGAAAAAACGTCCCAGATTCCAATGGGAAGTTGAAAAGACAAAATTAATTAAGCTAATCCATGCATTAATTGAAATTTATCAATATCATAAACTTCTACTTTCTCTCTCGTTCTCATATATATATAAACAACTCATTGATCATTCTCAATTTCTCTCAAGTCACAACTTCTGATTGTCTGTGAAGTACTGAAGCTTAACTAAAAGAGGCAATTGATACGTCAATGGCTACTCCGAAAGCGCACGTGGAAGAGATAAGGAAGACAAAGTTCTCCATTGGAAGGGAAGAGACTAACCCTTTGACTGAGGATCTTCACCAGGCTGTTAAGAATCTCTCTGCTGAACTCTACGCTAAGGATGTTCACTTCCTCATGGAACTCATCCAGGTTTTTTTTTTAATTTTTTTTTTTTAATATATATAGATATGTGCGTGCTTGTGTGTTTTAATGTGTGTTTATGTATTTACCTTAGACGGTAGCTATTTGAATATATGAATCAATGGTTCACAATGTACTACTTATTTTGCAGAATGCAGAAGATAATGAGTACCCAGAGGGGGTTGATCCATCACTTGAGTTTGTCATAACTTCCCGGGATATAACAGCCGCGGGGGCTCCTGCTACTTTAATTGTTTTCAACAATGAGAAGGGGTTTTCACCAAAGAACATCGAGTCCATTTGCAGTGTTGGGCGTTCCACCAAGAAAGGCAACAGGAAGCGCGGCTACATTGGGGAGAAAGGTATGTGTATATATACACGAGATGCTTCTATATATTCTGCATGCCAGTCCTTTTATGAGTACTAAGTATCAATATTTCCATCTTGAAATGTCATTTGTTTCAAAGAATTATGTACTAAGTATCAATATTTCCTTGGCTTTTTATTCAAAATGGTCCCTGAGATTTGCATCATCCATAAGTTTGGTCCCTGACATTTAAAATCAATAGAAGTAGTCCCTGAGATTGTCCACCATCCATGATTTTGGTCCTTCCGCTGAAGCTTTTGACCGGAAGTTTGGGCAATTTTCAAAGCTTCGTAACTCAATTGATTTTCAACCAAATTCAACCCATAATATATCAAAATGAAGATAGGAAAGTGTAGAAAAAGATTATATCTATTAGGAAGCCCAATGATTGCCGGCGATGGTCAGAAAATAGCCTCAAAGTTGACTGGTCCGAGGGAAAACTGGAAAAGTTGCCGAAAACTCGCCGAAAATTAGGTAAACTTTAAACATTCATAACTTCTTCAATACTCAATGAAATCAAGTGATTCAAAAACAAAAATCATACTTCTCAACGAGAAGAATAGAATGATACCTTTTTCAATGGCTAACGCTCCGTGGTTTGGCCGAAAAACGGCTCGAAAGTAGCTGTTGAAAAACGAGTCAGCAACGTTCGAGCCGTTTTTTGGCCAAACCACGGAGATTTAGTGTTGGAAAAAGTACCATTCTCTTCTTCTCGTCGACTAGTATGATTTTTGTTTTTGAATCACTTAATTTCGTTGAGTATTGAAGAAGTTATGAACGTTTAAAGTTTACCCAGTTTCCGGCGAGTTTTCCAGTTTTCCCTCGGACCAGTCAATTTTGAGGCTATTTTCCGACAATCTCCGGAAACCATTGGGCTTACAAATGATATAATCTTATTCTATACTTTCCTATTTTCATTTTGATATATTACGGGTCGAATTTGGTTAAGAAACGATTGAGTTACGAAACTTTGAAAATTGCTCAAACTTCCAGCCAAAAGCTTCAGCGGAAGGACCAAAATCATGGATGGTGGACAATCTCAAGACTACTTTTATTGATTTTAAATCTTAGGGACCAAACTTATGGATGATGCAAATCTCATGGACCATTTTGAATAAAAAGCCTATTTCCTTTTATGCCAGTCCTTTTATGACCACTAAGTATCAATATTCTACATGCCAGTCCTTTTATGACTACTAAGTATCAATGTTATTGGAGTCATGTAATAGAAATACTGCTTTGATAATGGTATCATGCCTATCTCATGTTTATTATGCGTTCTGAAGTAAGTTTTTGTTCTCTGTTTGAATGTCTTGTTAGTTTTCCGTTTTGCTAATTCAACTACATTCCTGGTTAATCCACAGGTATTGGGTTCAAAAGCGTGTTTCTCATTACTGCACGACCTTACATTTTCAGTAACGGATATCAAATAAGGTTCAGTGAAGAGCCCTGTGTGCACTGCAATGTTGGTTACATAGTCCCAGAATGGGTTGACGCAAACCCTACTCTTTCAGAAATAAAACAGATATATGGTTCTGGTTCTGGTTCTGCCCTTCCAACCACAACACTGATCTTACCTCTGAAGGCGGACAAGGTTGAAGCCGTTAAGCAACAACTCTCCAGCATGCATCCGGAAATTCTCTTGTTCTTATCAAAGATTAAGCGACTCTCGGTTAGAGAAGACAATGTGGATCCAAGGCACAACACTATAAGTGCGATAGCAATATCAAGCGAGACTAATTTTGTCACCAGGAAGAACATAGAGGCTGAATCCTACACACTCCACCTCTCTGCAAAAGAAAATGGCTACAAATTTGATACAGAATGCGGCTATTATATGTGGAAGCAGAGGTTTCCTGTCAGGCGGGAGTGCACAGTGGATAAGAGAAATGATGTAGATGAATGGGTGATCACACTTGCATTTCCAATTGGAGAGCGCCTTTGTAGAGGAACAAACACATCTCCTGGAGTCTATGCGTTCCTTCCCACCGAGATGGTGACAAACTTTCCCTTTATAATTCAAGCCGATTTTCTTCTTGCCTCATCAAGGGAAACAATTATTCTGGACAGCAAATGGAATAAGGGGATTCTCGATTGCGTTCCAACTGCATTTGTGAATGCATTTATCTCGCTTGTCAGATCTAAACAAGATGCTCCAGTTTCTAGCTTGACTCATATGTTCAAGTTTCTGCCCATTCAGAGCTCTCGTTATGAAGGATTGAATGTTGTCAGGGAGTCTATAAAGGCAAAGCTTGTTGAAGAAAGCATTGTACCTAGTGAGCCTCACAAGGAGCAGAAGTTCTTTTATAAACCCTGTGAGGTTGGTAGGTTAATGCCTGCCTTTTGGAATATTTTGAATAAAGCGAAGAAGCAAGGGGTAAGCTTGGTTAATCTGTCGTCTCATGGAAAATATGTTCTGGCATATGCCTTTGACGATGTGGAGTATAACGAGATACTGAATTTCTTGGGAGTTGAAGCTGTGAACAATGAATGGTATGCAACATGCATCCGGGGTACATCTAATCTTATAACTGGGGTGCCGGAAGATGTCTATTTGGGGCTTCTACTTTTTATTTCTGAATTTTGGGGTTCTAAATTTTCAAGCACCAGCATCAAGAATATACCGCTCATAAAATGTGGGGGTTATCGAAACAAATCTCTGTGCAGCATAAGTGCAATCCAGAAAGGCGAAAGCAAAGTTTGTGTATCAAGTGATTCTTGTCATATTTCATGGCTGATTGACTGGAACATGGAGTTTGCATCTGTTTCCAATGTTCTCTTTATGCCAGGGACCACACAGGAAGCTCTCAGATTGTGTTCTAGGAAGGAGACGTTGAAGAAGTGGCTTTTGGACCAAGTCAAGGTTGGTTCTGTAAGTATATATGACTATGCAGTCATTCTCTTTGATAAGTCACTTTGTGAGCGGAAGGTTGCTATTGCATTCGCCCACTTTTTACACCAGTCTTTGCGCAAGGGATATATCTTATCTTGGGAAGCTGTTAATTTGTGTGCACTAATGCCATTGGTGGGTAAGTATGGCAAAATCACCAGCACTAGGAAGGGAGTTCTTGTTCCAGCTAAAGGAAGCAAATGGGCAGGACTGACCGACTCTAATCTGTGGAGAAGGGAAGGCTATGTTGAGTTGAACGAAGACTATTTGGATTCCGGTCATTTTGCTGGTAGCTTTACACAACAGAAGGAGCTCCTTGGGTTTCTAAAAGATCATGCTAAAGCCTCAGATATCCCAAATGTTTGTGCTCCCAGCGATGGTATATCATCTTTATCTGCACCACTCAATAAGCAAAATGTATTCTTGCTTTTGGACTGGATTCGCCAGCTCATGCGTGAAGCTAGCATCCCTCAGAAGTTCTTGATGTGTGTAAAAGAAGGTAGCTGGCTGAAAGTTACTTTGAATGGTTCTCCTGGTTTCAGGCCACCATCGCAGTCATTTCTTCTCAAGTCATCATCGGGAAACCTTTTGCAGAATAGCTCTGTTTTTGTTGATATACCGTTGATTGATCAAAGTCATTATGGTCGAAAGATTAACGATTACAAGGAGGAGCTGAAAAAAATTGGAGTCAGGTTTGAGTTTGGAGAAGCGTGTGAATATATGGGGAAGCATCTCATGTCTCTTGCTGCTGCTTCCTCTTTAACCCGTGGCAATGTCTTTTCTGTACTACGTTTCATCAGATTTTTGAGAGAGAAACTTCTTCCACCAGACGATTTTATCAGCAGTATTAAAGATGGTCAGTGGCTTAAAACGTCCCTTGGCTTCAGGTCTCCGGTTGGATCTGTCCTGTCGGATGATGAGTGGACAGTTGCTTCGCAAATTAGTGACATTCCCTTCATAGATGAGGCATTCTATGGTAAAGAAGAAATCTGTCAGTTCAAAACAGAACTTGAGTTGCTCGGGGTGGCGGTCTCATTCAGCAAATGCTACCAACTGATAATTGACAACCTGAAGTCACATTCTTGCTTGACTTCCTGGACACCTGAGGTTCTTCTATTGATGCTTAAATGCATGTGTCTTTCGAGCTCATCTGAAAAACTTGTCAGTGCTTTGAAAGGATCGAATTGCCTAAAGACAAAAGCTGGTTACAAACGTCCAGAGGAATGCCTCCTGTTTGACAAGGATTGGGGCTGCATTCTTCAGGTCTTCAGTGATCTCCCATTGATTGATCACGATTTCTATGGAGACAGAATATTTTCCTTCAGAAATGAGTTGAAGAAAACTGGGGTGGTGGTTGATTTTGAGGATGCAGCAAAAGTATTTGCCCGTTATTTCAAGCAGCATGCATCTTCGACTTCCATTTCAAAAGAAAATGTTGCATCAATTCTCTTGTGTTACAGAACACTGAATGCAACTCCATTTAAATTTCCTGCAGATCTTAAGAGCTGCATTCGCGAGGTGAAGTGGCTGCGTACTCGCCTTGGTGATTATAGATCTCCCAAACAGTGCATTCTCTCTGGTCCCGAGTGGGATTCCATCTCTTCCATATGTCTTCTCCCATTCATTGATGATTCTGAAAATCATTATGGAAAGAACATTCATGCATTTAAGAACGAACTGAAGAGCTTGGGGGTGGTTGTGGAATTCAAGGACGGAGTCAAGTTTGTGGAATCTTGTCTGTATCTTCCCCAGGATCCGACCTGCATTTCTCGAGAAAATGCATTAGCATTGCTTGAATGTATACAGATCTTATTGCAGGAGAAAGCCTACTCCCTTCCGGAGGCTTTCAGGGGAAAACTTTCTCAAGCATGGTTGAAGACTCATGCTGGTTACCGGTCTCCTAACCAGTGCTTGTTGTTTGATTCGGAAACACATTTAAAGCATAATGATGGGCCTTTCATCGATGAAGAATTTTATGGCTCTAAAATTACAACCTACAGAAAGGAGCTCGCTGCAATTGGAGTGATTGTCGAAGTGAAAAAGGGATGTGCCTTGATTGCTAGGCACCTTGATCTACAGGATGAGTTTTCGACATTTGTTCGAGTATATAGTTACTTGAGTGAGTCTAAGTGGGTTCCACTGACGGATGGAGAGGCTCCCCGAAGGATCTGGGTTCCGAAAGAAAATAAAAATGGTGAGTGGGTTAGTGCAGATGAATGTGTTATGCATGACAAGGATGGTTTGTTTGGTTCGCAGTTAACTGTTTTGGAGAAACACTATGATCAAAAGTTGTTTGGTTTCTTCTCTTCTGCTTTTGGAATAAGATCCCATCCTTCTGTTGATGATTACTTGAATCTCTGGAAAGTTTGGGAAAGTTCTGAAAGCGAATTGTTGCATGATCAATGCTGCATGTTCTGGCTTTATGTTTCGAAGCACTGGAATTTAAAAACGGAGAAAAGTCCTGCTGATGCCGTGGTGAAGGTACCGGTTTATTCTCGCTCAGGCAAAATCTTGTTGTGCAACAAGGAGTACGTTTTCATTGCTGATGACCTTCAGCTGCAGTGTCTTTTTGAACAGTCATCACAGTCAATATTTGTTTGGTACCCTCAGCCAAGCTTGGCCTCCTTGCCTCGAACTAAGCTGCTTGAAATGTACAAGAAAATTGGTGTACGCACTATTTCAGAATCTGTGCAGAAGGAAGAAGTATCTCTTGCAAATGATGCTGAACTACAAATAATCCCAAGGGAAAGATTGTTCGGAAAAGCACTGCTGAGGCTGATTCTTGGATTTCTTGCTGGTCCTCCCATTGAAATGGAAGTGGAGAAGAGGCGGAAAGCTGTCCAAGGTCTTGTAGACGTTGCTGTATTGGAGACACCAGAACCAATCGCTGTACGCTATGATCTGCCACTATCTTCTGGGGAAGTTTTGAATGTGAGAGGCACACGAAAGATACGGTGGGACAGGAAGAATTCCAAATGCTTCATCCAGATGGACAAATCGGGCCGGCAGAAGAAGACCATTGAGTTTGCTACATATTTCGCCGAAGCAATATCTGAGTGTGTTCTGTGGGAGTTCACTGAACTTATACCTGCACTTTCGGAGCTGATCAGGTTGGCATTCGTGCTAGAATTCAATGAGGAAGATGTTGATTTCTTGATGAAGTCGAAGAATTTGCAGATCTTCGTTGAGGATGTCGAGTTTCTGAATTCTGCCTACCCTTCTAACTAGTTTCTTTCAACAAAAATTAATAGTCTCTCTAAGCGGATGAATTGAACTCTATTGTATGCTGTTTTGGTTGTGTGCTTTTTTATCGTTGGATTCTCATGTTATTCTGAACAACTGGATTTGCTTCTTTTATCATATGAATTTATGAACCATATTTTCTCATCTGTTTTTTTTATTTTTTATTTTATTTTATTTTTATAATTTTTTTGTAACCTTCGACGGTTAACTGATTGGTCAGTTGTATGATCGCTGATTTATTTTAATAACTGATTGGTCAGCAGCTGGTTTTCCACTTAGTCCTTTGGAAACTGATGAAAAGGGAGGAAAATAAGTTAAACAGATTCTCAAGGAAGAAGAAAGACTAAATTAATTAAGTTAATCCATGCATAAATTGAAATTAATCAAATATAATCAACTCATGTAACCAGCCAGCCCTTTGCTTGAGTTACTTCACCAAGTTGTTTAAGAATCTGTCTGCTGAACTCTGTGCTATAAGAATGTTCACTTCCTCGTGGAACTGAGGCGGAGTCGAACTTGGGTGAATATCCATAATCAACTGAGTTACAATACCCTTAAGGTAGAATGCCGTCTTATTCTCAAACCGCTATGGTATATGCTACCCTACGCTGTTTATTATCAACTTAATGTTATAGAAACGCCAAATAAATTACTAGTTAAAAAAAAATGGTTCTACTTGAGAATCTCTGCAATTACCATTTGTGCACTAAAAGAAGAACTTAGATCACATACAAATTGAACCCACTTTTATTTTCTTCAACCCCACATTGCTGTGCACTAAAAAATGAATGGGTCTACTTAAGAATCTCTGTAATTACCAAATTGTTGTGCTTTTTTTTTTAAATACTGTTTATGATGTACTCTAAGAATAATTATCTATAAAATAAAGCAGATGATCGTTTAGTTAATTGTATTTTAAAAGTGTTGTGAGTAAGAAAAGCAATGATGCGGTTGCGATTATGGTTGTGGTGGTGGCAAACGACGTTGATAGTGAAAGGTTAGTGTTTGTAGTGGTAGGTTGTAACAGTCACTTTATTTTCTAAGGAATAAAATGTGTGTGGAAGGCAAATAATGTCATTTTTTTAATATTAATGAAGGTACTACAACAATTGAAATATGTATTAGAGCAACTCCACCCTTGGAGCCCTCCCCCCAGGCAATTCACTATTCAATCCACCATGTGAACAGTAACTGCCTTAATGAACAGTACATGTCTTTTGCATCTCCACCCATGCACTTGAATAGCCCTGGCAATAGGCAATAAAATATTATTAATATTTTTTTTTTACAAAATAATACTAAATAAATTTATTTGTAATTTCGGATAAGATATTTTAAATCGTTCTCGTTGCGCCACGTGTCATTTACCCAAAACGACTATTATTGGTCATAGATTTCGATAAAATTTTTATCCAGTGTCATCGTGCCACGTGTCATTATCTTTTCAGAATATTTGAGGATAGATTTCGATCAGATTTTAAATCATTCTCGTTGTGGCACGTGTCATTATCCGAAAAGATAATTATTGGTGATGGATTTCGATAAGATTTTTATCCAATGCCGTCGTGCCACGTGTCGTTATCTTTTCATAATCTTTTAGGATAGATTTCGATGAGATTTTTAACGAATAACAGCATGCCACGTGGCACTATCTACAACCTAATCATTTCATAATCTTCCATATAATCCATCATCCATCATGTTAAATCTCACACCAATTTTCTCAATATCTCTATCATTATTCATAGTTTCTGTTTCCTTCTTCACCAAATCAAAATTTGTATCATTATTTATAGTTTCTACTTACAATGTCTTCTTCTTTAAGCATGATGTGGGAAATCGATCAAGAAGATGAAGAATTGTTTAACCAATCTGAAGGAATGTTCAATCTCCATATAGCCCAAAATGAGAAGGAAGAGGATGAGGAGCGGAGAAGGAGAGATGATGAAGCAAGAATGGCCAGAGACTCACATTCCCGTCGAGTCATCCAAGCTGTGGGTCAGATATGCAGGCCCACCCGTTCCAGAAACCTTGATAGAAGCAGGCAACTACGAGGTGATGAGCTGTTGGGAGATTATTTTGTCCATAATAGTTTATTTCTTGATACCTACTTCAGACGTCGTTTTAGAATGGAACGACATTTGTTCAACAAAATCATGATTGTTGTTTGCAACCATGATTCTTACTTTCAGCAAAAGAAGGATGCTTGTGGTGCTATTGGTCTCATTCCTGAGCAAAAAAATACTGCTGCGCTGCGGATGCTTGCGTATGGAGCATCTGCAGACCAAGTGGATGAGATAGCGAGGATGGAGAAATAAACCATTCTTGAGTCCCTAATGAGGTTTTGTGGAGCAATCGAATCTATCTACACCGCAGAGTACCTCCGGAACCTACTCACATGAAAGGCTTCTGAAGAAGGCCAAGATGCGAGGTTTTCCTGGGATGATTGGGAGCATTGATTATATGCATTGGACGTGGAAAAACTGTCCAAGTGCATGGCAAGGCGCTTATGGAGACAGAAAATGAGCAAAAAGTATCATTTTGAAGGCGGTGGCATCCTTTGATACATGGATTTGGCACGCCTTTTTCGGGATTCCGAGAGCTCAAAATGACCTCAACGTCCTTGCCCAATCCCCAGTGTTCAATGATGTCCTGCAAGGAAAGGCACCAAAACTCACGTATGAGGTCAACAGACGTATGTACGACTGGCCATACTACCTAGCTGATGGCATTTACGTAAGGTGGTCAACATTTGTCAAAACAGTGCCACGTCCGCGAAGTGCAAAGGAAAAACACTTTGCAGGGTGTCAAAAGGGGTGCAGGAAGGATGTGGAGCGTTGTTTCGGTATCCTTCAAGCTCACTGGGCGATCGTCAGGGGTGCTGCCAGATTGTTTGATGTAGAGTCGCTTCGATCCATCATGATGACGTGCATCATTCTTCACAACATGATTGTGGAAGATGAGTACGATTATGAAGCCATTGATGAATATGAGCCAGACACGATGAACAATTCAAGAACACGTATATATTGTGCTTATGACGCCACCGATGAGCCCGTGCAACATGAGCCATTAGAAAGGGACGGACGTTACAATGAAAGGGTCATTCAACGATATACTGCATTTCAAAGGCCAGACATGCACAATGCCAGGCAAAATGACTTGATAGAGCACCAGTGGGCATTGAAACAAGCTGAAGATAATTAAGTTCATTTAGTGAGGTTTTTTTTACTTGGTATGTTTATGTAATTTTATTTGGTGTGTTTTATTTTAGTTGATTTAGTGAGGTTTTTATTATTTGGTGTGTTTATGTAATTTTATTTGGTACGTTTTATTTGGTGTTCATTTCGTGAGTTTTTTATTTGGTGTGTTTATGTCATTTGAATAAAGATTCTCTTATAGTATAAATATATTACCATATTAAATAAATTTACTCTCACTTTAAATAAAGTACTAAATTCAATAAATTAGAAACAACATAAAATACTCAATTAAATAAATAATAAATTACAACCCAAGGTGATTGGAAAACTATGAGCTCCGATTACAAAAAGTACTCTATTCATCATCACTTAACCAATTTGTGCTGCTAGGACCATCTCTTCTTACTCTCGCTTCTCTTGCACGCCTCCTACGCACCACATCCTCTTTCTCCGACTTCCAAAAATATTTAGAATTTGGAGACTTCCCTTCTAAAGGCGTGTTCATAATCTCACGATCTCATTGAGCCATTCTTTCTTCTCTAACCAGTTCCCTTTCTTGCCTAAGTAGCTCTCTTTCTCTCTGATTAGCTTGAAATTCTCTCTCAACAGCTGCAACTTTTGCCTCTTCTCTAGCCTTATCAGCCTCAAATTTCGCCATTTCCGGCGCCAAAGTCAATTCACTATGGCGAGTAAGTTCTTCTATGTACTTTGCATAATCATGCTTGGAAGCACTTCATTTTCTCTTTGAAGCCTTCTTACCTTGAGGCCTAATTGGATAACGGGTCGAACCTGATGCTTGTTCAAGGATGGGCGTTTTGGGCACTTCTTCTACATCATCTTCATGCGAGCCATTATCAGGTGTAGAGTATAGCGGGGTGCTGTTCATGACAACTTCTGGACCGACATGCACAACTCTGAATTTAGGACAATCTTTGACAATATTCCAACATTCCCACCGGTTGAATGATTTATTTTTGGTTTTGGTTTTGGCACCATACCAAGCTTGTGCTTGAATTAGCTACACAATGGGGGAGAAGAAATAATTATAATCAAAGTAGGTAACAAATAAATAATACAAACAAATAAATATAATTAAAGTATGTAACAAATAAATAATACAAACAAATAATTATAATTAAAGTAGGAAACAAATAAATAATACAAACAAAAAATTATAATCAAAGTATGTAACAAATAAATAATACAAACAAATAATTATAATTAAAGCAGGAAACAAATAAATGATACAAACAAAAAATTATAATCAAAGTATGTAACAAATAAATAATACAAACAAATAATTATAATTAAAGTAGGAAACAAATAAATAATACAAACACAAAATTATAATCAAAGTATGTAACAAATAAATAATACAAACAAATAATTATAATTAAAGTATGTAACAAATAAATAATACAAACAAATAATTACAATGTAAATTTGGGTATAGTACAAACAAATAAATAATATATTGTTACCTAATCCGTGTAATTTTCCTCACTTTTAAGATTACTACTAGCTTGTGCCAATGCGTCTCTCCAAATACTAAATGATTGGCTAAGTAATTTACAACGACTAGACATCGATTATTTGGTTCTACTCCCACCCATTTTCTCAAGATAATTGGTAAATTAAACTGTTGTTTTTCTACTTTAATAAACTCATTATTTATACAATGTGTTAAGTAAACTGGTCTCTCATCAAATTGTGTTATTCTTACTGGTTTTGCTAATTTTTGTCTATATTTTTCTGGTACTAACTCTTCTCTTATGACACTCTTTGTACTCCCGGTATCTATCATAGCTATCGTGTGTATCTTATGTTCTTTTGTTAATTCTATTTCGCAATTTATGGTAATTAAAGAACTATTTTTTGGTTTTTCTATACTATGAACAATATTTCCTAATATTTCAGTATTTTCTTGTGATTCTGCTGAATTAACTTCTAATAACCTATTATTATAACATTTTTCACATAATATTGAATATGTATTATAGTATTTATTTGCAACTAATTTACTACACTTATGACATTTTTCTGGCGAACCTAAATTGATGTATTTATATTCTTCTTCATGCTGTTCTTCTATGAATGTACACATATACTCTTCTAGATCACTATTTGTGCTACTTGAATCTTCTGAGTCTGAATCTATCATGTTAATACTCTTTATACTATAAATACTCTCATTATCACTTAAATTATCTAAACTGTATATTGATTGAATTCCTCATCTTCTTATAACTTAAACAACTCCATCAAATGTACTTTTTCTTTCAACTGTTAACCTAATTTTGGACATTTAGGTCTAATATGTCCAGCTTCTCCACATGAGTAACATTTACAATTACTCTTATCTTTTAGTGCTTTATATTTTCTAATCCAAGGTCTGCCACTTCTTTTTCTAAATTGTTTTGGAATATATTTTCTTTTCCTATATGTTCTTGAAGGTCTTATGCTGAAATTTTTATGCTGTTTATAAGGTTTATATGACTTATATTTCTTTTTGTATATTTTCTTATGCTTTTTCTTATGGCAACCATAATGTTGTGGTAAATCTATATTTTTGCAACTCATGTAAAATTGTTTCCTAATTTGTCTCTTAGCTTTTATTTGACTACACTCTTGTCTGAGTATATCATATACATGTTGAATTCTAGGTCGTATAGCAATATCATTTTTCTTCGGATGCTTTTGCCATTCATTCCAAATCTTTTCACCTATTGGTCCTTTTATTTCTAAAAACTCTTGTTTAATCAAAGTAACAAAACCATCAATATTAAAATGTGTTTTAGCTGCCTGATGTTGTTCTGGATTTTGAACTTTCCATGACTGGAAATAATAAAAAACTAAACCATCCAAAGTATGCTCAAAGTAATCTAACATATTTTGTGAATTACTAAAATTTAACATTAATGCTGCATGTACTCAACCTTTTTCTCATCTCTCAATCGTTCTTTCCCAATCTTGTGGATCTACATTATCTAAATTTAATATATTACCAGCTATATTAATTTGTTCCAACCCTCTCAAATATGGACTCCTATTTTTTGTAGGTTTTATCATACTTTCTTCCATATAGTCTACTTTTGCTTTTTCATTATATTGTTCATTTGTTGGTCTCAAAAATTGTTGATAAGTTCTACTTGCATGTCCTGGATTTTCTACTCCTGATGTACTACTTTCTTCTTCTGGATTACATTCTACTTTCAATTCTAATAAATTATTATATTCTTTTGATCATAAAATGTGTTCTACTCCTATTTCTAAGATTAAATTTCTCATTTCTTCGTCTCAAATTTTATATAGTCCTAAATCATATGTCTTATATTTTTCCAAATATTGTTCTTCATCTAAATGATCAATATCTTCTATAAGTTTATCTACAATATGATCAAAATTTTGTTCAACTAAATTAATATCTAAATTATCAAAAGCCATATGTATACTCTCATTTTCGATTTCATTCTCATCCTCTTCTATTTTTTTCTAGCTGCTTATAATTACTAAACCTAATTGTTGCTTGACATGTACTAATTTCATTTGTACTTTAAATGGTTGTCTATTTGGTGCTACTTGTAAATTAGGCATTGTCCACTGAGTTTCTTCTAAAAAGCTAGTATCTACGGGTTTTGCTTCTATCATATTTACATGTTTACTGCCAAATGTTTGAACTAAAATTTGAAACTCTAAATTAAAATTATGATTATATCTATCGGACACTTTACCTATATACATTAAGCTAATACACAAATTTTTATACTCTCCTTTCATATTATAATTTTTTGTTCTTATGCTCACTTTAATATATTTACTAAATTCATTAATCGTCATAACATAATTTTGAATACATCCCATGACTGCTAAGTTTGAACTTAAGTTTACTTCAGCTGTTGCTATTGCTACTTGTTGGTGATTATCTCATCTATCATCATATATGTATACTAAAGCGTTTGTACCTACTTGTGCTCTGGTTAATCCTGCTATTCCAATTAATATTGTTCCTATATGAATCTAACTAAAATGTGATTTTCTTATATGAGTAACTGCTTCTTTACTAATTAGATTAAGTGTGACTTTTTTATCAATACAGCTAATTTCATGTTGACTGATGCTGCTTACAATTCTACTTCTGTTTTCAAATAAACATAATTGATACAAGTTATATTTATTTTTCTGTGTTCTCTCAAAACCTCTTCGAATAAATTCTTGTGCTTCTTCTTCATTTGGATAAATATCTTCCGCTCTATCTACTTCTTTTCCCTTTTTCCTAAAGAGTTCCATTTTCTATTATCAAAAGGATTTAGCTTAGGTCTTCTATTATTATTTGCACTCAAAGTTAAATTTTCTAATTTATCTAGCAAGGATGGTGGAAGTGATGAAGATGCGTTATGTAAAACTTGGTTTATTTCTGCTATTTGTTCTTCAACTTGATCTAATTTTTCAGCCAAACTTAAAACTAATTGAATAATCAAATTATTTTGCCTAATGAGAATATTACTACTTGATACTTGTGTTGAAAAATCTGTTAAACCTACTGGTTTTTTATCTAACTTACTGATTTCTTTCAAAGCTTGTATATATTTTCTACTACTTCTAGAGTCGGTCATTAAATTAATAATTTATCTATTTTATTATGCAACTTATCTACTTGTTCACTTAACTCTTTTTGTACTAATTGGATTTTTTGAACTTCTAATTTTAGCTGCTCAATTATTTCTAATAATCTAAGTTCTACTTGCTTCGGCTTACTATCTATAAGATCAACAAGCTCTTTTATCTCTCTTTTGCTTGGAAACATTTGAATATTTTTATTATTATCTTCTAACTGAGATGTAATATAGTCTAAATTTTGTCTAATTACTTTTATGGAATTTTTTTGAAAATGTTCTAACAACTGGTTTAACAAATGATTATGCTTATTATTTTCTAATTTTATATTTTCTGCTTGACTAATAATAAGATCTACAATAGTATTGGCTTGTGAATTTTCTTCACTGTGCAAAATATGATTATGTTTTCTTGATGGAAAATAACAAACTAAACTATTTTGGTCTAAAGTTATTTTTCTTTTTTGAGGTTCGCTAATTTCTAAATTAAGATAATCTATCATAAACTACAGTCTACATTTCTCTAGAGTTACGACTAACTGGTTTTTTAAAAACTCTCTTTTTTTCTCTCAATGTCTCTAAAACTCGATCTGTTGTTCTTTTTGCTTCTAAAACTTTATGCTGCACTTCTGTGTTATTATATTTACGAATAAATGAAGGATGTTCAAGATAGCCAAGATAAAACTTTTGCTTCTTCAAAGTACTGATAATTCTTTTGGATATATATGCTAATCTTCTCTTTATGCTAGTTATAGTTGGATGTCTAGGACAATAAATACCTGGTAATTGTGGTTGACAGGGTATACAGGGACAATAATATATGTTGTTCATACACAATAAACAAATATGATATCAATTGTATCAATGACTTCTATTCTCAAGGTACTTTACTATTATTATTATACTATTAAAATGCTAAACTTGACTCTGATTCCAAATTCGCAAAGCATGCTCGGTTAAATAGTCAGATGACCATTATAACAACTAGACATAGAACCTTGCACATGGAACTCGACATGTTTCAGCATGACGGCCACTCACAGTACAAGTATAAGGCATTAACGGCTGAACTTAGAGGTACGAAGAACTTAGAGGTACCCTGGTTAATGTCCAGTTATTTATATGGCAAGTATTCAACTATAATAGAGTGCTCGAACAAAGTATGATCGTCAGTTTAGCAGGTTAATAATATAACCATAATAGTGTTTCCCTGTTTTGGACTAGAAGTTTAATTAAACAAACACACTAAAGAAAGAAAAGAAAACTGACTTAAGACTTGGAGATTGCTTGAATATGTACACTTGAACTTTTATTGAGATATGGAATGTTTACAGAGATAGTTGCTTACAAGAAAGTGATTACAAAGAAGTGTTTACAAGTATACTATGAAGGCTACGAATGCTTGAGTGTATGAAGTGAGTATGATGTTTTCAGATGTTGAGAGAGGTGTGTTCTGTATGGGAGGAAAGGCTCCCTTATATAGAAAATCTAATTCTTCAAAGACAAAATAAAATTTCATCTATTTACAATTTTTTGAATAGTGACAGCACACTGTTTCTGAAAACTGTCAGCACTGTTTCTGAAAACTGGTTGTCTTGTCTTTGCTTGAATGTCATGTGAATTTATGTTGTCTTGGTTGAGTTTGCCACATTTTCTTTTGCATGTGAATCTGTATTGTCTTGGTTGTTGCAATATTTGCCACATATTCTTTTCCATGCAAATGTTTTCTGAAAATGTCAATCTCCTTTTTCTTCTTTTGGATGTATCCACATGAACTTTGTAGAAAACTGATCCAATCTTGTACATATGTGTGAAGGGTATGATCGGCATTTTTGAAAAAATATGTCTTGATGATTAAAAGTAAAGTTTTGAGGGTGTTTTGGTTAGTTTTCCATTCAAGCTTAGATAGCCTAAAACGAAATAATATTTTAAACTAAATTTGTTTTATAGTTAACTTGACACGAATAACAAGAATTTTACCGAACTTGAAACCTTTCTGAATAAACGAAGACAACTACAAGTCTTCAGCTAGACCATAAGATTACAGTGAGTCTTCCATTATTGTCCTTTGGAAAAACAAAAGTTGTGGAAAGGTGTTTAGATTCCTCAAAAGATTAAGACTCTGGAGAGTGGTGACTAAGTGGTCGAATCAGCGTCCAAGGTGATGCGAGATCCAATTCCACCACTACATGTTTCCTTTCACTTTCTTATTTCACAAAAAATTCAAAAGAAAAAGAAACACAATTTAACAAGCAATTGAAATAATGCAAAGTCTTTACTTTTCGTACGAGGCTCATGCATACTCATAAATTAAAATTACAGATACGACAACAAACTAGAATAAAGAGGACAAGGATTCTCTTTTTTCTTTTTCTTTTTTTCCCTCCTCTTTTTCTCTCATGTTTGAACCAGTGTCAGAGCTAACATAAGATCATTAATTATCTTGACCCCAACAACTGAAAAATCCTCATGTATATTTATTAATGTATTGTATTTAACATCTATAAATAGTTAAGGCAAACTAAATTACATTCTCCTCCTTCTACTACTTCTATTTTCTTTTATCATATTTGTCTTTATTTTCTCTCTTCTTATTTGCAATTCTATTTTGTGCATTATGTGCTCGATGAAATACTTTAGTTGAAAAGCCTTGACAGACTTCAACATTACTCCACAATATCCAGCATCTACGCTCGACAAGTCTCTACAAATAATATTAGTTGATGATATATGTGGCTTAAACTTTCGACATATGTTAACAGAAATTGACACGTGCCTACTAGGTGCTCGACCCAATGAAGCTTATTTTGTTGATATTATGGCCCTATTATTTAAAAATCTTGGCTACACCACTAGTTTGAACGCTCAACATTTCATCTTTGTAGGGAGAGAAAAAAGAAAAAAGTAGAAAGAGAAAAAAGAAAAAAAACTGTGAGAGGAGAAAAAAAAGGAAGAGGAGAGAATCTCAATCTGAATAAATTAGTGTGATCTGACATCCAATTTTTGTGAAGAGCATTCTGAATGCAAGATTTATAATTTTAGGCATATTTTTATATTTGAATTAAAAAGGCCAGTTTGAGGTTTTTGGTTTTCTCTTTCAAAATTTAGACATATTTTTATATTTGAATTATATGTTACATCTAAAATCTGAGTCTTTGTATTGCAAGAGAAAATAATTGAGTTTTTCACGATTTAAGTATGTGTATTGAAGATGGTTGTAGTAAAAAATCAAAGCTTAATGTTTTCGGTTGAATAACATTTTTTCTTGTTAGTATAAGCTCTACCTCAAACTCAAATACAACAACAACAACAACAACAACAAAGCCTTTTCCCACTAAGTGGGGTCGGCTATATGAATCCTAGAACGCCATTGCGCTCGGTTTTGTGTCATGTACTCCGTTAGATCCAAGTACTCAAGTCTTTTCTTAGGGTCTCTTCCAAAGTTTTCCTAGGTCTTCCTCTACCCCTTCGGCCCTGAACCTCTGTCCCGTAGTCACATTTTCGAACCGAAGCGTCAGTAGGCCTTCTTTGCACATGTCCAAACCACCGTAACCGATTTTCTCTCATATTTCCTTCAATTTTGGCTACTCCTACTTTACCTCGGATATCCTCATTCCCAATCTTATCCTTTATCGTGTGCCCATACATCCCACGAAGCATCCTCATCTCCGCTACACCCATTTTGTGTATGTGTTGATGCTTCACCGCCCAACATTCTGTGCCATACAACATCGCTGGCCTTATTGCCGTCCTATAAAATTTTCCCTTGAGCTTCAGTGGCCTACGACGGTCACACAACACGCCGGATGCACTCTTACACTTCATCCATCCAGCTTGTATTCTATGGTTGAGATCTCCATCTAATTCTCCGTTCTCTTGCAAGATAGATCCTAGGTAGCGAAAACGGTCACTTTTTCTGATCTTTGCTAGATTGCTCCAGTCATTAGTGTGGATAAGTATATAAATGGATAGAATTAGGAAAGCAAACACAAGATGTACGTGGTTCACCCAGATTGGCTACGTCCACGGAATAGAGGAGTTCTCATTAATTGTGAAGGGTTTACACAAGTACATAGGTTCAAGCTCTCCTTTAGTGAGTACAAGTGAATGATTTAGTACAAATGACATTAGGAAATATTGTGGGAGAATGATCTCGTAACCACGAAACTTCTAAGTACCGGAGTGTGGTATCGTCTTAACTTGCCTTATCTGTCTCATAGGTAGATGTGGCATCTTCTCTGGAAGTACTCTTCCTCCATCCAGGGGTGGTATCTGTAACTGGTGGAGATGCACAAGGTAATGTATCAATTTCACTTGAAGCTTACTTGTAGTTTCAGGCTTGGTCAAGCGCGATACAAACCATGTAGTAGGAGTCCCCCAAGTCGCCGGGCTAGGGGATCTGCTGAAAGAGGTGACAGACAAGGTAAGCAATCAGAGCTCCAGCTGATTGTTCACATTCTCCCTATCTTGCAGGCAGCATGAAGGATAAAGAGAAGAAAAATGAGAAGAGATGATATGGGATACTTTTGCTTTTGAAGAAGTAACTTTCCACAGGCTTATTCTTGAACCGGGCTGCAGGGTTTTCTGGTTTCCTCCAGAGTATAAGGCCGACTGAAGAATTTGAGGGTCAAAACAAGTCCATCAAATCTAGAGTACGTTCGACCCTGCTGATATGGGATACTTTTGCTTTTGACAGAGTAGTGGATGTATCGGCACGTGTGCTGTTACGCTTGTCTCCACATGCTTCCTTGTATCCTTCTCACTTACCCTATCTGTTCCTCAGGCAGATGCGGTATCTTTCCTGGAAGCATAAGATGTTGAAGATGAGTACTCGAGAGCAATGCCAGGTAAGTAATCAGGTAAAGGGTTCCAGGCAGTCAGTTCCTGGCTGGAAGCTTGATTCCAAGTGCTGACTGATTGCTCTCGTTCTCCTTGTCTTGCAGGTAAAAACAAGGCCAAAGGAAAAGATAGGGAAAAAGCATGATATGGGATACTCTTGCTTTTAACCCTGATGATATGAGATATTCTTGCTCTAGTATAGCTTGTTTACAGAGGTATTATCGGGGGGAAAGAAAGCTGAATATTTCGAAAGGGTTCGTTGGGAGTGCCCTCTCAGATAAGAGAAAGGGTTGAGCATTTTTGCAGGTCTGCCTGTCCGTTAGGGATGGAGGTCGACATATATAGGAATCTCCCTAACATCAAGTAATAATGTTATTCCTTTACCCTGCTTGGTCATAACACGGTAGTGGGAGCTGCCAGCTTCACATGTTTTAACTCTGTCAGAGCACTTTGAAAAAGTGGTCTGTGGTATCTGGAAAGCTGATGTTGCGTGTGAAGATTACAGACAAGCTTTATCCAAGGAGATCCAGCTCTTGAAGTTGGGAAAGTGGTGCCTCTTCGGTTTTCGAACAAGCAATCCTGTCGGGGATCTGGCTCTCGAGATTCGGATAACGATGCCTCTTCGATTTTTGAGAAAGCAATCCTGCTGGGGGTCTGGCTCTCGAGATTCGGAGAGCGGTGTCTCTTCGATTTTTGAGAAAGTAATCATGTTGGGAGTCTGGCTCTCGAGATTCGGAGGGCGATGCCTCTTCGATTTTGGAGCAAGCAATCTTGTTGGGAGTGTTTTCTCGAATGTGAGTAAAGGTTGGGCATGTTTGCTAGTCTACCTTGCCACGAAGCACAGAGGTTGACACACAGGGACTTTCCAATTATCCAGCAGTGGTACTGTTCCTTTACCCTCTCTTCGATTTTTGAGAAAGTAATCATGTTGGGAGTCTGGCTCTCGAGATTCGGAGGGCGGTGCCTCTTCGATTTTGGAGCAAGCAATCTTGTTGGGAGTGTTTTCTCGAATGTGGGTAAAGGTTGGGCATGTTTGCTAGTCTACCTTGCCACGAAGCACAAAGGTTGACACACAGGGACTTTCCAATTATCCAACAGTGGTACTGTTCCTTTACCCTCTCTTCGATTTTTGAGAAAGTAATCATGTTGGGAGTCTGGCTCTCGAGATTCGGAGGGCGGTGCCTCTTCGATTTTGGAGCAAGCAATCCTGTTGGGAGTGTTTTCTTGAATGTGAGTAAAGGTTGGCATGTTCGCTAGTCTACCTTGCCACGAAGCACAGAGGTTGACACACCGGGACTTTTCAATTATCCAGCAGTGGTACTGTTCCTTTACCCTTGTGGGTAATAATATGGTAGCTAGACCTTCAAAATTTATGTGTCTAAACTTTGTTAGTGTTGTTTCTTTGCAATTCTTTTACCCTTCTTGGTCAGAGCGATGTAGCGGGAGCTGCAAGCTTCACGTGTCTCAACTTTGTCAGAGAACTTTGGCAAAGTTATCTGTGGTACCCATGAGTTACTGTTGTGTATGGGAAGTGGGTGATTGAACAGTACGAGTCATGTGCTTTCTACTTCGCCAGAAATCTTCGACAGAATGCCCATAATTTCCGCAAAGCTGGGTGTGCGTGTGACAGGTGCTGACAAGGCTGGAAAAGTAGGTGCCTCTTCGATTTCTGAGATCGGCCTTCGTGGTTTCTTAGCAGCCCAGCTTTTGAGAAAGCAAGCCTCTTCGATTTCTGATATCGGCCTTCGTGGTCTTTGAGCAGCCCAGCTTTTGAGAAAGCAAACGCCTCTTCGATTTCTGAGATCGACCCTCGTGGTCTCTGAGCAGCCCAGCTTTTGAGAAAGCAAACGCCTCTTCGATTTCTGAGCAGGCGCCTCTTCGATTTCTGAAGCTTCGTCGAGTGCAGATTTTTATAGGGGCTGACATTAAGTTCCAAAGCACACTTGAATATCCACTAGTAAAAGCTCCATTCTTGCACTTCTAAGATCTTGATTTGTCCGACCTCTTCTCTCTTCAACACCTTTGAAAATGTTTGGCCCCTCCGACCGTCGTTTTGACTTGAACCTTGTTGAAGAGGCAGCCCCGCCTTCTCCAAACAACATATGGCGCCCATCCTTCGTCTCCCCTACTGGTCCTCTTACCGTTGGGGATTCCGTGATGAAGAATGATATGACCGCTGCGGTAGTGGCCAGGAACCTTCTCACTCCCAAAGATAACAGACTACTTTCCAAACGGTCTGATGAGTTGGCTGTTAAGGATTCTCTGGCTCTCAGTGTTCAGTGTGCAGGTTCTGTGTCTAATATGGCCCAACGCCTATTTGCTCGAACCCGCCAAGTTGAATCATTGGCGGCTGAAGTGATGAGTCTCAAACAGGAGATTAGAGGGCTCAAGCATGAGAATAAACAGTTGCACCGGCTCGCACATGACTATGCTACAAACATGAAGAGGAAGCTTGACCAGATGAAGGAATCTGATGGTCAGGTTTTACTTGATCATCAGAGATTTGTGGGTTTGTTCCAAAGGCATTTATTGCCTTCGTCTTCTGGGGCTGTACCGCGTAATGAAGCTCCAAATGATCAACCTCTGATGCCTCCTCCTTCTAGGGTTTTGTCCAGTACTGAGGCTCCGAATGATCCCCCTCCGGTGCCTTCTCTTTCTGGGGCTCTACCGACTGCTGAGACTTCTCCTAAGCAACCTTTGTGAAGGCTCCCTCTTGTTTGTTTATTTTGACTCAAGTATATGTACATATTTGTAACTCAAGTATATCTACCTCAAACTCAAATATTATATTAAAATTCAAATTGGGTCTCACTTTGACAGAAAACTTATAAGAGTTTTGAGTATCTGGTGCATTAGATAAGTTTATTCTTATATTTAAAAAGTCCAAATTTTTTGGTGCATTAGAAATGACATTAAACCTTATTAAGAGTTTAAATTGACGCGTTCTAAATTAGGCTGCTCATTGTGTGACTTAGTAGAATTTCTCCGAACTTCCCCGAACTTCCCCGAACTTAGTATAAAAATATCGATGTACTAAAAAAATAAAAATTGACGCTCTCTAGACTTGCAAGAAGAAGGGCTCTTACAAAAAGGACCACTCTCATATACAAGGAGTTATTTGTTCAACGTCAATTGTTATTGTACAACAAAACTCTTCAATTCGAGAATAATTTATATAGAATGAGTTTATTGTCACACGTTTCAATCTAAGAAATACAATATTATGTAAAACTTACTTGTAACAATGTTAATAGACTGAGACATCATATAATTATGGAATCATTGTGTATAAGTTGTGGTCCTTCCGTTCTTCGCTACAATGACATGTGGCTTAGATTTGAAAGCAACTCACAGTTTCAATAATGTTTTTTTTTCTTTATTTTTTTCTTTTCCAAAGTTCGCTTTTCCTTTGCTCTTCATCGAGTGGTTTTAACTTTCCTCTGTTTGCATTGAATCATTGAACTTCCTCAAGAAGGTTTCATTTATCTATTTTAGTAAATTAGATATTCTGATATTCTCATTTTCACAAAAAAAAAAGTAAAAAATTGCATCTTCATATATAAATAAACTCAGCATTTACTTACATACTTTGTGTGTGTGAACACATTTTTTTAGAAAATGAGAAGGGAGAGAGAGAGAGAGAGAGAGAGAGAGCTTGAGGGGAAGTGGGAGGTTTTTGTGTATGAACACATTTTTTTAGAAAATGAGAAGGAGAGGGGGAGAGAGAGAGAGAGAACGCGGGGGAAGTGGGAGATTTTTGTTTTTGATTGTTTTTTATTTTAAATATTAGAGATATTTTAACATCACCTGTATGTGAGACTTCAATAAAAAAAGAGTAAAATTTGAACATATGAAATTACATTATTGCCTATCATTTTTTTTTTGTGATATAATACTAAGTTGTTTTTTCACCCTCTTTTGATTGACAAAGAGTGTTTCATTAATTAATAGAGATAAATAAAAATAAAAAAACTATTATTAATATTAAATAATTAATGTGCTTTTTCTTGACAAACTAATTATTCACATCTTATAAAAGTATTTTTCTTAATCAGGCCTTTTAAGAGAAGATATCTATTTTTTTTTAAATAGAAATTAGTTGTGGGGTCGGCTTCACATTAAACTTTAATGATTCGAGCTGTCTATTTTGTAAGTCTTGATTTGTAGATCATCTTGGTAAAAATTCAACTCAATTCAATCTGAAACCATTTGCTTATTTAACTATCACCATGAAATTTTAATGTTTCTTAGAGAATAAAATGTTCTTTAATTTCTTTGAACTCAATTGGTTGTCTTAAATATTTTCAATTTGGCTAATATTTTTTAAAGATGATCTATGAGGTGCAACTTGAAAAATAGATAATTCAGATCGTTAAAGCTCGATGTGGTGTGCGCGCCATATTTCTTTTTTTTTATTTATAAAAATGGATATTTCTTCCTTTAAAGGCATTTTTTTTCTTAATATATACTAGCAAAGGTCACACACTCTGTGTGTTGAGTAATATATATTTTAAATATTTGTATTTTAAATTTTTAATGAGAGAAGTTATTTGCTTTTAACAGATTGATAGACATTCCAAAAAAAATAGGTGTTGGCCGTTAGGAAGGAGAGAGAAAGAGAAAGAGAGTGAATGAGTTGAAAGGGTAGTAATAAAGTGACATAGCTGTGAGCTTTAGAAAAATAGTAATAAAAACTTGTTTGTACAAAATTACTTTAATGCTCACATTATTTTCTTTTCTAATATCTTCTTTTAGTTTTGTATTAAAAAGGTATAGTAGTAATTATATTTGTTTTTAATTGACAAACAATGTTTTATTAATATGTAGTTTTGATAAAAAAAATTAAATGCATAATTAAATTTTTGGGTTCCATTAACCATTCCGAAAAATAATCGTGGCCTTTATATATAAACACCCTAGTCCTTTGCAACATGGAAAAAGAGTTATTAGTATCCCACCTTCGCTCTTGCACTCTCTGTTTACTCTCGTTACTTGCTCACCCTGCTTGCTCTCTCTGTGACTTTGTTTAATCTCTCTGTAACTGAAAAGCCGGCTGTGGCTTTGTGATCGCCCATCGACCGCACCGAAAATGGCGACGCCGAGAGAGCACATTGAAGAAATACGCAAGGATAAGTTCTCCATCGGAGAAGAAAAACTCAACCCTTTAACTGAAGATCTTCATCAGGCAGTCAAAAATCTTTCTCTTGAACTCTATACTAAATCTGTCCACTTCGTCATGGAACTCATTCAGGTAATTTTCATTCCCATTCCTATGTATATATACACACTCCTAGTAAAAACACTCAGTTATTGAAGGATAGGATTGTAAAATAATATAATATTAATATACGAGAGTTTTCACTTTTAATACCACAAAAGGCCTTGGCAATTTTAGGATGAAAATTTTCATATATTAATTGTATTTTATTTTGTATCTGAGATCTTATTTTTCAATATGCTCTCTTGTCAGTAACCCAATATGGTCACAAGAAAAACCAATTTCCAAATCGAAAACTGGTCAAGTCATTGTAGTGCCGTACTGAGTATTTATTATATATAGCCAAAACTTACCCTCCAATTTCATAAATGTCATTTTTTTATATAAATTATCAATTATAGCAAAAAGCACACCTAAATAGACCTAAATACTCAAAAATTAAAACCCAATTACACTAGACCTAAAATCCTTGGAGTTCTTTTCGATTCCAACTCATGTAATACGTACAAAAGGACTACTGGCTTATTTTTGGAAAATACTAATTTTGACTGCGGAAAGTAGATTTCGCCGTAATCTTTTCATCACCATATAAATGTGAAGAACACTAACAATAACAGTCACTACCTCAAGTCCCTAAATGGAGGATTGAAAGAATTGGGTACTCTGACCCAAATCTCTGTAATCCAAAGAAATTAACCTTTCTTAGATCAACACATGTTTGACAGCATGTGAAGCTTTTTCGCGATCAATACATGTTGTTAGGCATAAGAGTTGAATGGAGCTTTTTCGCTTGTGTTTACCGGACGATTTAATCTTATTGTAGTTATTGTATCAAAGCGAGTTTTGTTCTTTTTCCTAATATGAAAACGAAACTATATATGATTGATATAATTTGCAGTTCCCTAAAGGTTGATATATTCGAACAACAGTTTTCTTCCCAGTGAATCCAAATTTATTGTAGGCCTATGAAATTTTGTATACTTGCTGCTCATTCATTAAGAGGAAAAGCTAGCACACGTTACAAAAAAAAAGGTTTAATTGTGGGTATTTGGGTTTATTCAAGAGTGATTTTGACTATGTATGAAATTTATTACAAAAGTTGACATTTATGAAAGTTGGGGCTAAAATTTGGCAATATATGATATAAACCTCATTGTACCAGAGTTAACACAATTTTTTCATAGTCCGGTCATCATTCAGGGACTAGAGCTATTGTAACTTTTTGAGGCCCAATCATCTCAATATCCTTAAGTTGGAGTTAGTACAACTTTTCGAAAGCTCAACTTAAATATGCAAATTCAAGCCCAGTAAATCGAGTCCAGGACATATCGAAAGATTAGTACGCTTTGATTTCATGTCAGATTTTCAGAGAGATTGGTCACTAGTTCACCCCTCCTAACCATACTTATAAAACTCAACACCTAGTAATACGGTAGTTGAGTTGAGACAATTATGTGTGGTTAGGAGTGGCCCAGTGATCTGTCTATCTGAATATTTGACATCAATATGTATGATGAATTTTGTTTTTGGTGTTAACGTGGTTAGGTCAGTTTTTTTTTTTTTGGTCAAAGTGGTTAGGTCACTTGAGTAGGAATTCTTTCTTAGAATAAGATATATATATATTTTTTTTTTATTTCTTTCATTCATTTCAAATGGCATAAATAAATATGGAGTGTCATAGGAAAATGGTGTGCCGAAATCACTTTAATTCAGAACATCACCTTGCTAAATGCGGAAATCAATTTCCTTTATAATATACCCTTGTCCAGAAAAGAGAAATAAATGTTTTTGCAAGAAGCTTGTAGCTCAAGTGGCAAAGAGCAATTCCGAGTCACGTGTTCAATTCCCCCTCTCCCCAATATTTTTTTGTATCACAAGAACTAAATGCGTTATGAAGAAAGATTAATGACTTTATGTAGGTTTGTTACGTTTGTCTGCACATGCATGTAGGTATTAGTGTGCTGGATAATGTAATTGAAGGTTTTTAATCTCATTTAATACATTCAGTAAAGTTAAAACTGTTAAAGCTTATATTGGATAATGTCACGTCCCGGCCCGAGCCCTCACCACATCCCGGGCTCGACTCCACCATAGCATGATATTGTCTGCTTTGAGCCCCGACCACGCCCTCACTGTTTTGTTTCTAGGAACTTACACGAGCAGAACTTCCCAGTAGGTCACCAATCCTATGATTGCTCTCGTCCAAACTCTCTTAACTTCGGAGTTCCAATGAAACCCGAAGCCAGTGAGTTACCAAAAGGCCTCGTGCTAGGAAGAGATGGGAATATACATAAGGCTTACAGGATCCACTCTCCTGGGTGATGTGGGATGTTACAGATAAGATGCTATTCGATTTCTCAATGTTTTAATCAATTGGAAATGGGAAATAATTTAGTTTTGTAAAGATATATGCTTGTGAATCTTAATCTTAATCGATATGCCACTATGAACAATTTCAAGATTTAACTTTTGTTTCTTGTATGGTTTGATTGAAATAACAAAAAATGGTGTATTTTACTTCACAGAATGCAGAAGACAATGAGTACGCAGACGGCGTTGATCCATCACTTGAATTTGTCATAACGTCCAGGGATATAACCGGCACAGGGGCTCCTGCCACATTGCTGGTTTTCAACAACGAGAAGGGATTTTCACGTAAGAACATAGAATCCATTTGCAGCATTGGACGGTCCACCAAGAAAGGCAACCGGAAGCGCGGCTACATTGGAGAGAAAGGTATGTGCATTATCAATACATTACTTCCCCTAACTTTATGGAAGCCACGCAATGTTTCATTTGATACAATGTGGCACATGTTTGTTATAGAGATGTTCCAAGATTTAATAATTCTCTGCGAGTTCACATTTCAGTCGTCTATCGCGAACTATATGCACTATAGTATGCTTGATACAGAAAAAATTAGTACTTTGATTGGAATTATTCTGCAGATATCAAAATTTAGGTGATATTTTACATGATGACGGTTATATATTAATCGGTAAAGTATGCAGCTGAAGTTTGTGTTGAATTATGGTCAAATGACAAAACAACTTTTGGCTAAATAAAATAAACAAAATGAGGTAGACAACATCATTATGTTTGTTGAAAAGATAAAAAAGGTTATGATGATGTTTGTAGAAAAAAGGGTAAAGGCTAGCAAGTAGCCTTATTATTGGTGTTGTTTTTGGGTGCTTTATGATGGATGAATGTGTGCAGCTGAGAGTGAGAGAAGGAGTGAACACCATTTGTTTTAGTAGCCCATCTTTGAGAGAGCAAGGCAGCCACATAGTAGCAGAAAATAGAGAGCACATATTGGTTTTTTCAATAGCTCCATTTTGGAGAGAAAAAGAAAGTGTGCCCTCTCATTGTTTAGTTCTCACTCCATCAAAGTTTTATTATTGTAATAGCTTTGAGCTTTGTATATAGAAGAAATTAATCACTCTATTTCTTTCTCTATTTGTTTCTTTGGTGTGTACGAGCTATTAGTTGTATTGGGGTTTTGGGTTGTGAGCTTGCCAACACTTTGTAAACTCTCATTTGATTGATAGTGGATTATTGGGTGAGCTTCTACTGCTCCGAGGACGTACTCCAGTTACACTGACTATTGAGGAACCTCGTTAAAATCTTAGTGTCTTTTAGTATTTTGTTCTTGCATTCAATTTGATATATTTCCTGTAGTTTAGCTTGAGTTGGTTCCATAAGGTTTGGTGCTATCCTAGCACAATAGTTTGGAATGCCTATAAGCTTATATGTGTTTTCTTTCTTGTTTGGTAGTTAAGATTTTTCATTGTTGTGCTAATTCAATCATGTTTCTGGGTAATCTACAGGAATTGGCTTCAAGAGTGTGTTTTTGATCACAGATCGGCCTTACATCTTTAGTAATGGCTATCAGATAAGGTTCAATAAGGAGCCTTGTCTGCATTGCAATCTCGGGTACATTGTTCCTGAATGGGTTGAGGAAAATCCTACTCTATCTGACATACAACAGATATATAGTTCTGGTTCTGCCCTTCCAACCACAACGCTGATCTTACCTCTAAAGCCCGACAAGGTCCATCCTGTGAAGCAGCAGCTCTCAAGCATGCATCCGGAAGTTCTCTTGTTTCTTTCAAAGATTAAGCGACTCTCAGTTAGGGAAGATAATAAGGATCCAAGGCTCAACACTGTGAGCGCAATATCAATATCAAGTGAGATAGATCTTGTGGCGCGGAAGAATATTGATGCTCAGTCCTACACGCTCCACCTCTCTGCAGAAGAAAATGGTGACGGCAACAAAAATTGTAGCTATTATATGTGGAAGCAGAAGTTTCCTGTCAGGCAAGAATTCAGAGAGGAGAGGAGAATGGAGGTCGATGAGTGGGTGATCACGCTAGCATTTCCATATGGGGAGCGCCTTCATAGAGGAACAAGCTCACCCGGGGTCTACGCATTCCTTCCAACTCAGATGTTTACAAATTTGCCCTTCATAATTCAGGCAGATTTTCTGTTACAATCATCAAGAGAACATATTGTCTTGGACAGCAAGTGGAATCAAGGAATTCTTAATTGTGTGCCTGTTGCATTCCTCAAAGCATTTATCACCCTCGTGAAAACTGTAGGAGATGCACCAGTTTCTAGTTTGCCTCCTTACTTTAGGTTCTTACCTGTCCAGAACACCCCCTATGATGAATTGAATGTTGTTAGGGAGTCAATCAAAGCACTGCTTATTGAGGAAGACATTGTACCAACCAAGTCACACAAGCAGAAGTTCTTCCATAAACCTCGCGAAGTGGGTAGGTTGTTGCCTGCTTTCTGGAATATTTTGAGAAAGGCAAGCAATCAAAGGGTTAGCTTGGGGAACATCTCTTCCCATGGAAGATATGTTTTGTGTGATTCATTTGACAAAGCGGAGTATGATCACATTCTGAATTTCCTTGGAGTTGAACCAGTCGACGATGAGTGGTATGCTAAATGCATTCAGAGTTCCGATATTGTAGCCGGAGTGTCGAATGATGTCTATTTGGAGCTTCTTTTGTTTGTCTCCGATAAATGGAGGTGGACATTCCACTGCACCAACATCAAGAACATTCCACTGATAAAATATGTGGATTTTGACGAGAGTGTATCATTCTGCAGCTTAAGCGCAATGCGGATTGGTGAAAAGAAGATTTTCCTATCCCGTCTTTCTTGTCATGTCTCATGGTTGATTGATTGGAACAAGGAATTTATATCCGCAGCGAGTCTTCTTTTTATGCCAGAAATAACCCAGCGAGCTCTCCAGTCATGTTCTAGGAAGGAGGAGTTGGTGAAATGGCTCGCAGAAGAAATGAAGGTTGATGCTGTAAGTGTTTACGAGTATGCAGTTCGCCTCGATCATTCTCTTGGCAATGAGCGAAAACCTGTTGTTGCATATGCCCACTTTTTGTATCATTCATTGTGCAATAAGTATATCTCTACTTAAGAAGTTGATCATTTATGTCGTAAAATGCCACTTGTGAATAACTACGGCTACGTTAATAGACAAAGGAGAGGGCTTATTGTCCCTGCCAATGAAAGCAAATGGGCTGATTTGACTGATTCAAATCTGTGGATCGAAGAAGGCTATGTCGAGTTAGGAGAATACTAGTAAAAATGCCCGCGCGTTGCTGCGGGACTTGAATGCACCAACCTTAACCACATGAATTAAGACATTTAACTTGAAAAAAAAAATCAACATAATCAAGAACAAACAAAAGGGATAGATGAGTAAAAGGTGTCGGTAAGATAAGCAGTTCGACTTTTATATACATTCAACCGAGCTGATTATAAAAGGTATAGTTGCAAAAAAATGCTCCGTTTCCTTGAGAAACAGAAGTAACATGCATTTAACACTTATATTGCCCTTCAAGTTAAGATGGCAAAATATATGTCATACAGGCCAGGCACGTGTTTTAACAGCTAAACAAAAAAGCAAAAAAAAGTGTGTTGTTCTTGTTTCAGTAGCTAATCTTTCAAGCACTAATGTTCAAAGCTAAAAAGATGCAGGATGCCTGTTTCCATAAGTTACAGAAGAAACAGAAGGAAGATGTAGTCCACACATATTTTGCCCCTGTAGTAAAGGTGGTTAAATACTTGTCCTACAGGCCAGGCACCTGTTTAAACAGTTAACAAAAAACATAAAAATTGTTCCGTTGTCGTTTCAGCAAGTTTTCAAGCACACATGTTCAAAGGCAAAAACATGGAGAGCGGCTTTATAACAGCTGATAAAACATAACAATCAACAAACTAAAGCTTTAAGCAACTAAATAAAGCACGGTTGGGTTTAACCTTGGGAATTAGGAATTAGGATAAGGGCCTAAATGTCAAACAAATTATAAGTATTGTATAAAAGGGTTAAGATAAGGGCCTAAACGTATTATAGCATGTTGCATAGATACAATAAGGTTAAGCTAAGGGCCTAAATGTATTATGGCATGTTGCATAGATATGTAAAAACTATTTATATAGAACATGCACAAATTATTTATATAAAGTATATAGTAGTAGTTTATAGCTTAGCTATGTACACTGATATATACATATTAAGAGATGCCCAAAATATAGTCGTTCCTATTTTACCGATGTACTCCAAACATTGGAGCACTTTGACTACTAAGGATTAGTTGGTAGCTTAGTTATATTTGCAGAACCTTCTATACGTAGAGAGTTGATAGGATTTACATAACTTGTTTAGGGCTGATCTTCAACGATATTGCACCCTTGAGCTCATTCTTTTTTCTCTTTGGTTCCTGTTACAAAACAAATCAACCAAATAAAGAAAAATTAGTATGTCAAACAAAGAACTTATAACAGCTAAAAAAGTAGTTGATCTGTCTACCACACAAATGGTTATACAGCAATGTGTAACAAACAATATGATTATTCACACTTAAAAAGCTATCCTGTTATAAATGGTTGGGAATTAACGTTTTCAATTAAGACTTTTAAACTTTTTTTCTATTGTTGGATTGCAAAATGAGCATCCCAAATTGCACATGTAAAGGATCTTGCACAGTTTGCAAAATTTTCTTCCCAAGCTACAGGAAACAAATTTTGGGAATGCAAAAGAGAAGAGCAAAGATTTCAGACTCAGAGCATGTTATTGACTCCACCACAAATCTGTTAACTATCAAAGACAAAATAGTACTTCTCTCTTATAAATGTGGTTATCAACCATTTTTACATATTTTTGTTAAAGTGTAACCTAATTGTTGATTCAATTACAATATCTGAAAATACCTCAAGTCAAGCCACCTGATTTTGGCATTTAGGTGAGAAGGGGATGCTAATATATATTTCAAAAACAACATTGTACTTTTCAGTCATTTTCATGGTTCTTACCAAAATTTAAAATCTGGAGATAGTGAGGGAATAAGACAGTCAGGAAATAAACAAATATTAGATATGATTCCAGATTCTAAAATAAATATCAGCAAGTCAAAAGTAAAAACATGACAAATTAAATATTGTAGTTAAAGACCATATAAGTAATCTACAACTAAAAAGCTAGATATTAAACCTAAAATCATGTAACTATGTATGAAGCGGAGAATAATGCAGAAAGATGGTTTTCTATAGTGCTGCCAATGACAATTAATTTTTCATGAAAACAAAGAAATGAGAAACAGAGGTATAAAAGTATATTATTTTTTATAGTTGCAAATATTATGAATTCAAAAAGAAAAACTACAGATAACACTTCAATCATATACCTAAGCATCTAAAACGCGGCGCCCAAGATACCATTCAAGACAGGGCTCAACATCATGGATGAATTAACCTATCCGTGTCCCCGAGCTCACTGCATGTCATATACACCTGACCAACTGGGCATAGGAGCATAATGAGGAAAACTTTCAACACCACTGTGTACCTAAAAAATTAAGGGAGGAACTAATTAAAACGTATCCTCAGTTAGAAGAAAATAATGCATGCATAATAGCCACATGGACCTTGTGTATATAAATTGTTGTGGCAATAATTTGCAATAGAAAACATTGTTATAAATAAGATATACGAAATACCAACATTGCAATGGTTTTTTTTTTTTCATTCGATTGTACTGAAGCATGCATCTTAGTGGAGAACAATTAAGTACTACGTGAGGTCTATAATGAAATGGGAGATTGAATACAGTCGAGGAAACTGAAAATTCAAATATGCACACACTCCATAGTATTATCTTCACAACCAAAAGAAACGTTTATATATACGACATATGTTTGAAATTGTTTTTCGCCACTCAAATTGTCTTGAGAAAATTTGACTACATTGAGAATAAGCAAAAGAGTACTTTTTACTACCTAATTTACTAACATCTACCAAATCCAAAAGCTACAAAACTTTGATTAAAGAATCATATAGAATAGAATGAGAAAGTTATTAAGACACCATATCTGAATTTTTTGCAAATAAAAACACCTATATTTCACCTGATTTTCCAATGAAATATAGATGCTTGTATTTCACCAGTACATAAACATGGTTTTAAATATTAGTCTCATCTATGATATATTTCGTACTGTCATAGATAGAGAGATTAATAAAAGACCTCTCGCAATGTTACTGTGTCATGGTAATAAGGGTGTGCTATCTACACACCCCATTTTACTTCTCACACACCCCTTGATAATTTTAGTCTGTTGATATTCTTCAATTCATCCGATCCGATGACCGAAAATTAAAAAGGTGTGAGAAGTAAAATGAGGTGTGTGGATGTCACACCCCTAGTAATAATTTATATTACTTCTTTTATTATACCCAAACCTATACCAGTTTGTAATACCAGTTTGTAATATTCAACCAACTTTAAACCTTTTGGATTAGAACACGGGCAAATGAAAAAATAAGTTAATGCAAAATCTTTAGCACCTCAACTTGCAAAATATTTGCAATAAATTGAGATCTATCACAAACAAAACAGTGTCGAAACCAAAGATGCTAACTCCCAACACAATCAAAACTACATATAGGAAAAAGGAAATGAAGCTTAAAAAGCTTAAATTAGGGAAAAGAGTTGGAGAAGCAACAACTGACATTATTTACCAAGGCTTTTCAAGGTTGGCAATATAATGGATATGCTTCCCAGGAGCTTCAACTAAAGCTTGATAAATTGTTGAAATGGGTTGGAGCAGAAGTAATTTGAGTGCCTTCTTTCTGACTACCCAAAAAAAAATATATTTTAAGATTAGATATTACAAACTGCTGTACACATAGTAATAGAATCAGTGTTAATTTCTCCATTTTATAGCAATACCTCATAACAAATCATCGTCGACAAACGAAATGAGTTTTAGTTTTTGAATTAAAAAAGCCAAAACACATTTTCAGAGAGTCTGTTAGCCAGAGAAAATCAGAATAGCCAATAGCAGACAAATCCGGAAAAACAGATAGACACAAATAGAATCATTCAAATTTTGTATTTTGTTAGTTTCTCATAGCAAGGAGTAAACAATTTAACACTTGAAAGCCTGCAAGCCAGTGGCTCAAAGATGAAAAAAAACTGTACAAACCCAAATCAACTAAGTTACAAAATAACATCAGAGTCTGTGTAGCGATCTAGTTTTTTATTTTGTAATTAAATTTAATCTCAATTTTTTGCCCAACAATGGAACCATCAGAGGTTGTGCAGCAATAGTGCACAACAGTTTAGTAAACACCATAAGTGAATGGGGATAAATTGAATATTAATACATCTACATCTATTAGAATAGCTAAACATGTAACATAATTCACACCAATAAACCATCATTCAATTTGAATTTTGAAGTAATCTGTCCATATTGCCTAAACTACTTAACCGAAAGAGAACAAATTTACTGGAAAATTTCTAATTTTTCCTAATATGTTAGTAGAGAACAATTTCTTACATGTTTCAATATATCCACAAAAATGGTTCTTTTTCCTTATGAATCTGACACGGACACCTGCAACTCCCCTATAGAAATAAAAAAACAACCTGAAAAATTAAAAGGAAATGATTAGACCCAATAGTCTCTGATGAAATCCAACAAATTGAATAGGGGTTTACATAAATAGGCAGAAATTTAAAAAAAAAATCCATTCAAATACATGAACAAAAGATATTAAAACAACAAAAAATCAAGAGAAATCAACTTTGCAGTAAACTCTAGATCCAAAAACAAAAAAATTATTCCTTCTCTATTCCTTATCTAGCCATCACTCTCAAAATTCCTCAATCCCTTATATCTCACAAAGAGAAACACATGCATGTCCATTTCCGATCTTAAAACCGAAAGAACTGTTTCGGTTTCTTAGTTTCTTACCCAAATCCACCAATTCAAATCAAATTTTTGCAACACACATGTGAAATAGATACACAAAACACCAACATTACAATGGTTTTTTTTTTTTCATTCACAGATGTGAAATAGATACACAAAACACCAACATCATACATTCTTTTCTTGTGGCTTTGGTGGCTTTGGAAAATGGGTTTTTTTTTTTTTTGTTCAAGGCAATGGACGGCAGCAGAAAAGGGGGAGTGCAGACAGGCAGCAGATAAGCTGCAGAAAAACAGCAGAAAAGCAGGAAAAAAAGAAGTAGAAATTAAGCAGAAAAGCAAGAAATTGACTCGAACTTACCAATTTTTTTATTCAAAAAGGAGTTGGAATCAAACTAAACCTGAAAAATATCATATATCCAATATTAAGTGCATACACCTATAAACTAATCCTTATATATACTTTAAAATAATATGGATCAATGTAATCTAAAATGTTATTATATTCAATATGGCAATACCAAATTGTAAAGTGAACTCTAAAAAGTAAGGCCTATGGTAGATATCTGTATTATATAGCAACTTCATTTCCATCAGAGAGTACACATCATTGAACAAACTAAGAAGATACCTGTTGTAAATTGAGAAGCTTCCTCTCAAGATCTCTAACAGCATCATGTCGCTCTTGAATTTCGGCCAAAGTGTCCATTATCTACAATTTGATACACAATTTTGGAAATGATCAATCTTAATCAGAAAATTAAGTTTTCAACAACCCAAGCTAGAAGAGTTAGGAGCTTAAAATTAATTGTTTAAGATGTCAAAAAATGTGTCAAGTTTGTGAGAGAATGCACAATTTCGATTGTAAAAAGTGCTTATTTAGGGGCAGAGAATAAAAAAGGATATTTGACAAACCTAGCCTCCCCCTTGTTCTTGGATTGCCTTCTGGAAAATTTGTTCACCGTCTCCCGTCTCAATTAATCTTTCAATTGTCTGTACAAAGTAAAATAATTAGAAAATGAGCATTCACAGTGGTATAGATATACCGCAATTTCAATAGTGCAATAAGTTTTACCTCTTCATCAGCTCTTGCGCCCATCACTGAGATTCACAAAATGCAAGAGAAATAAACTATAAAATCAGATCATAGAAATTCAAGTAGAAGTTCCAGAAATAGCAACCACTGATGAGTGGCAAGGGGTTCAAACCTGTAAAAATAATGTACCACAAAATAATAGAAAGGCAACAACTTTACACATTATTACGTATAATTTTCATTTTCTATATAGTTTAGCATGTTTTTTGTTAGATGATCGATCTATACGCACACATAGCATATGTACATGGATATATACAACATAGAAAATAAACACAACTAAGATAAGGACTACCATCAAAATTGAACGGATAACGAAAATACATATCACCTTCTTTCCCATCTCTAATGCTATGTCATAAGTCCCTAAAGAAGCAACTGCCTGAAGGATGAAGAAAACCAGAAACTCATAATAACCATAGCAGACAAACCTAGAAAAAGACGGAAACAACAACAACAAAGTCTTTTCCCACTAAGTGGGGTCGGCTATATGAATCCTAGAACGCCATTGCGCTCGGTTTTGTGTCGGTAAAAAAAATAAATAAATAAAATAAAATTATTCAGATTTTGTATACTGTTAGTTTCTCAAGTAGTCTTTACATATTCATTCAAGATTATGCATCTATTAGAGCGCTTTAAGCAGAACGGTAGTGTAGTATTCAAAATTATATTCAAATGATCATTGAGGATTTTTTACAAATGAATCTCCCACTATTCTACTTAAACAACCACATACTCAATACCAAGTGAAAATTGCATCGTTTTTACAAAACATTGAAAAACATATGAACTGATGCCCAACTTTAATTAATCTGACATTAATAGTTGAGTAATTCAACATTCAGAGTTGACAGGAGAGTATATAACATTGGAAAACATATGAACATGCCCACCTATTTGGCGGTTGAATAATCATCACATAAATTTACATTATTCACAAATTTGATCATTCAAATCTTCACATCCAATAAGTTTAGAAAGGTACCTAGCTTCCTTACAAAATCGTATCTCTACAGGCCAAGGCTCAAATTCCCTTGCTGCTGCCTTCATTCGATAAGTCCTGATTCAAACAGTCACATATATCAGATATATATATATATATATAATAAGTTGATGCGTTCAATGGGCATGAACTTATCAGGTATTATGAAACCGATTGAACACGTTTAGTGTAATGTCCGCAATTAAATAATGAGCGTGAAAATGACTAACAGGGGTAACACAAACTGCTCAACTTAGGAATTAAAGCATCCAATATTTAGAAAATAATTGACAATTTTCATGGTCAAATTAATTAGGAAAATCATAAATAATAAACTCAATTGTTTCAACTGCTAATTCTGATGAAGCAGCAGTAGTTCGACATATTGCTTCTGATGAAGATTATTATATATCAGTGGTGCAAATTAGCAAAATAATAGTGCTTTCAGACTTTTTGAAAACATTTGAAAGTGCCTTCAGACTTAAATTCACCAATTTCATAACCTTCTCCATCAGTACCTTCACCTTCTCCGTCCCCCCCTCCTTCATCACCTACTTCATCAACTCTCAATATCACCAAAATTCTAAATGACTATCCAGACTTCATAATAATTTTTTTATTTAGCCTAAAATAGGAAAAAACCCAAAACAGAAGATGTACAGAACTTTAGACACGAACATTTCAAGATATGAATTTGAGGTCTACTACACATCATTACAGAGGACTAAATTTAAGATCAATAGGATAAAAAGACATGCATTTTGATATTTTCATGCATGTACTTCTTGTACTCAATGCATTTCCGGAGGAGAAGAGAAGGATACCATCTCTTTATCTACTCTCTTCCAAAATAGTAGCATATCTCTGGCTAGTTTCCTTGTACGAATTGTAGCCCCCTCATCAATTTAAGAGATCTACTGACCTTCAATTTCACCTACATAGAATAAAAGAGTCGACAGTTCAGTATAAACATTACAAACGCCATCTGATGAAACCTAAACCCTACAAACGTCATAAAAGGGTACAAATTTTAGAGAGACAACGCTGTCAAAATCTTACAGGAACAATCCTAGGTAGAGCAAATCTTTCAAAACCAACCCCATCCCTCCCTCACTCTCTCTCTGAAATTCTCACACCCCTATACCCCCATATTCAGCATCACTACTCAACCCATAATTCTATCTCTGCATTCCCACTCCCCCATCCCCATGCCCCCAAATTCAGCATTTGTTTTTCATCTAAATTACTATGAAAAAGTGTGATTAATAATCTTAACAACGTGCTCAAAATAAAGCCCAAATTATCCGAAATGGCATACACTTCAAAACAAAAATTTAATTCTGCTACAGGTAGGGGGAGACGGGTTAGGACAGTGGGAAATGGACCACTTTTTTTTTATTCCTTGATTCCATCATTTTGTAGGTGGTCTACGAACTCCTTAATTTAATAAGATTAGTTTAGGACTTGTGAGCATAGGTGCTGCACGTTGATAACAAAACAATTTAAAAGTTGAGAAACCTTATCCACTCATCTATTCTATTAAACCTTAAAGATACCACCCAATATAAACATAAATTAAATATAACTCGAAAAAATACAAATAAAACAAACAATAATCAGCAAACAAAAACCCTAAACATTCATATTTTTCAGATTCAAATGAAACCCAATTTCCACACATTAAATTCAAAATCCCATCAAAGAAAATCAAATGCTAAATCCAAAATCTGCATTCACATAAAAAAAAAAAAAAAAAAAAAACTTGATTTTAACTTTTATAAATGCAAAAAATCATATATGCAAACTTAAAGGAACAAACAAAAGAATTACTTACAGAAATTTCAAAAGCTTAATCATGCGCTTGATGGATCTAGTGGAAATTTGTTGGACCTTTTCCCTAATTAGATAGAATTCGACGTTGGCTGCAGCAAACTGAAAAACACATTGTCACCAAGCATAAAAGCCGTTTTTCAGATGAAATGAGGGCATATATAAATATCATTCGGATTCAACAAACTGCATACTAATTCCTGTTTAGATTTTTTAAATTATTTAGTTACTATGGTAAGAAACATAATTTAAATAATTATGAGAATAATATTTTAACAGTCACAATAAATATCATAAATGAACTAATAAGACATTTGCATTCAAACAAAATACAAATGATTTAGTCAATTACTGACTTCAAATCTACTAATTTTGTGAGAGAGAGAAATAATTACAACATTTTTCTATGCACGACGATGATAAATATGACTCATAAATAGTTTTGACCTTAAATAAAAGAAAATGCTCAGGAAAATCAAATTTAACAGAGGTTAATACCTGTACCAGGGAAAAGAATGGATGCATCCATTTCTGTAAAGGCTGCACTGCCCAAGAAGTAAATACATTATGATGAAAGTATATTCATAAATTAATTAAAAAATGAAAGGAAATTATGCATCACGATTTCGACTTACTTTTTTGGCAACTTGTTGCAGTGAAGAAGAGAGCCAGAGGTACCGTATCAGGTACCCACCACCAACGCTGTGTAATGATTTTCAATATAAAAAAATAAATAAAGAACACGTTATGGGCTTGAATTGCAGGTGCACTCTCTCAGTTAGTAGCAAATAATATAGTCATGCTGCCTAACCATGATAAAAATTAACAATTGTGGAGATATATGTGAGCTCCAAGAATCAAATCAAATCCATTTGTATACTTGCCCATTCTATTTTCTCAGCTACTAATTCTGCATATACATAATCAAAATGAATTATTAGCCAAGTCCACTTCACATCATATGTTTTGAGATTATTTTCTCACCAGAACAACAGTTAGAATTCTCTGAAGATACAAATGCATGCAGATCTATAGTTTTCTTCAGGATCTGTGACAAAAACATAAGCACGCTTCTTATTTCCAAGAATCATGTTGATGAAAACGTTTCATCTCTTCATATTTTATGTCCCGGCCGATAGTAAACTCCTCTGTTCTTCGGATTTTTCTGTTGTCTTGCATCTTGCGCATTAAAAAATGAACGGACTTAAAGGCTGCCACTTCTAAGTAGTCTTTGATGTCAGGCAGTGACCACCTGTAACACATGAGTAATTGTCTCTCAGTAATTCAGAATTCACCAGAAAAACAAAATATTATCAAATAAGTAATAATTGGAAAAACATAAACAACTTACAGCCTCCAGCTGTATGAAAATGCTTGTTTAATTTTCTTCTGCTGCTTTTAGGAGATGGAAATGGAGGCTTTTTCTTGTCTTGTGCTCAATGATATCAATTTCAGCTTGCTCCCAAACGTACTGCAAAAGCTAAAAGAAAGTTACAGACTTTGCAAGTAAACAATAGCCGCTAATTTTTCTCCAAAATTTTCAGATACCTCATTCCCAACCATACATCCAAATAAAATAAAAGTAAAAACTCCACAGTACCAATACACAACCAAAATTTGAACCTGAAAATCCATCTTCAAAGTTCTATCAAATGCGAGCATTTACTCAATTTTAAGAAGTTGTATTGTTAAAACTTAAATCCCATGATGAACCCACCTTCCTTAATCTTTTCTAAAGAAGCAATAATTCAAATAATGTATCCAAATTAGAAAATAACATATGATTCATGATATCTTATACTTTCATATCCAAGTTATGTTTATGCAAATCATGAGAGACACGCATTTAAATCTCATCCCACACGCCCTAAGTAAAAAAGAAACCAGCTCCTCCATCATTCAATGTCCAAGCAGATTTAGCATGTGGAGTAATAGAATATCAAAACGCAAGTTACAATTTTTAATGTACTTTAATAATTATTTCTTCAACTTTACCTCCAAGTAGTTCTTCCGATGGAAATAATTGATTTCCAGTGCCTAACCAATGAGGCACCCTTTCTTTCCCACACTCTCCTTAACAATCCATGAACCTGAAGAGAGAAGAATCAGTAATAAGTTAATTGATCTTAGTTGGTTCCATAACTTGCTAATACGAAAAGAGAACAAAACAAAAAAAAGTTAATCGAAGGATTTTACAAAAGCTACAAAAATTAACTAAATCTCACATCAAAAGAACCCAGAAATTTAATGAAGAATTCTCCAAAACCCACAAATTAAAACGTAAAATTCTACAAAATCATGAAAAATTTAATACAATCTAATTATATTAATCACCAAATTGAATTAGATCTTCACATCCAATAAGTAATAGAGTTTGAAAACATTATACCCCAAGAAACCCCAAATTTACAGAAATTGGGAGCAAAGATCGAAGAGATCTCATGAAGCCGACATCGAAATCGTCAATCGTGTTGCAGAGCACAGTTTTTTCATTTTGGATTTCCAGATAAAGATTCAAACCCAAAACTAAGTAATTTATAAAAAAATGCACTGAATCAATTCGAGAAAGTGCAAAAATTATCAAACCTCAAGATCTCTTCCGTCGTTTGCGGACTCGAGCCCATCTCCATGCTCCTCTCCTCCATCTCACCGAAGCTCTCGAGTTACATAAATGAAGGCCACTTTGAGTGGTTTTGATTTTAGGAAGCAGGAAGCCGATGCTATTCCAAAGATGGTGTTGTGGCTGTTAGGGTTTCAGAAAGGGAAAACGAAGCCAAATGAAATCGAGGATCTGCAGAAATGGTGCTGAGATCCCCACTCCTCCCGCTCCCTCTCTCTCGCTCTGTCTCTCTCCCTATCGGAGGCATGGCCTCCCATTCCCGAAAGCACTCACTGAATGACAGCAAACCTAAACCCACCCCAATCTGTCTCAAACGCACAGGACAAAATTGCCCTTCCAACCCAGCCCCAATATCAGCCCAAACCTGACGGCTTTGCTGTAAATAGGACATTTAATCTGCAAAAAAATTCATCATAATCAGGAACAAACAAAAGGGATAGATGAGTGAAAGATGTTGGTAAGATGAGAGTTGAATCAAAGGAATCAGTAGTGTAAAACTGACAAAATGCTTACAAATTCAACTCCAATTGTGCTGATGTAGCTATCCAAGTATGAATTATCCTATTCAACGATTCCGAAGCTCAGACAAAAATTGCATGAGAAAAATTGAGATTATATGCAATTGTATGTCAAATAATCTGAAAAATACCATATATCCAATTTAAGTGCATAAACCTATAAACTAATCTTCATATATACTTTAAAATAATACAGATCAATGTAATCTAAAACATTGAAAACATTATCATACAATTAAAGAATCACGATGCAGAAAATGTTCTTTCCATTATTTTCAAATAACTTTTCACCCCACAACACTGAGCCTCTGCGCATGACCCCTACCCCTCTCCCTGAAATCCTGAATACCCCATATGGTTCTCTCTCTCTCTCTCTCTCTCTCTCCCCAAAATGGGAAGTGGAAAGTTTGGTCATGCAAGACTTAAGACATTAATTATTTAAAGGACCTAATGGATGGCAGAAAATGGTTGGGGGAGACGGGTTAGGATAGTAGGAAATGGACCAGTTTTTTTAATTCCTTGAGTCCATAATTTTGTAAGTGGTTTGCCAACTCCTTAATTTAATAAAATTAGTTTAGGACTTTGTGAGCATGGGCGCTGCATGTTTACAACAAAACAATTTTAAAGTTGAAAAACCTAACCCACTTATGTAATGTATTAAACCTTAAAGACAGCTCAACCTCTAATAATAATCTTATTAAATTAAACCATAACCAAATTAAATAATGCAGACACAAAAGCACAACTATTGTCACACGAAGGAATTCACGATTAATACAATGTATATCTGTCGATAAAAAGATCTGTAGTAGCAAGCAATTCATCACACTATATAATCTGTCATATCTACCGTGCACTGCACTGCTTGGTCTGAAGTAGAGAAAAGAAACTAAGTATATCGTATAAAACCTCAGGGCAAACAAATAACTATAGAAGACAACGCATCTAATTGCAAATCACATGTACATCAAGGTTATGATCATCCATGTCTAGGTTTAAGACAATTTTAAGTAAAATTGCCACTATATATACACGGAGGGTGTCAAAGGAATTATATACTTTAATTAGTAAAATCAACGGCATATAAAATCCAAAAAGGGAATTCAAATTGGAACAGACGGAAAATAGATAAAAGATTTACCAGAAGCAAAACAATCACACAGTATTATCTCCACAATGAAGAAATTGTATCGCCAAAATGGAGATAGATAAGTCTCAGACGGTTTATAGATGAAGGGAGATAGCAAAAATAAAAAGCGTAATCAGACAGATGAACAATGAAAATTAAACATACCAGGTGAGCAATACCAGACATTCCTGCCTTCAAGCAATCGGATATTGTCTCCATGTTCAACTAAACCTCTATAGAAAACTGCAAAAAAACAGATGAGAATCATTTAGAAACGGGGAAAAAGTTTTCCATTAGCATTTTTCCAAAAGAAGGCAATCAATTGCTTTCACATGTAAAAAATAAAGTTTGAAAATTAAAAATGAAGCAAGTTGAGGAGCAGAAGCAGGTGACGGTAGACGATACATAAGTTTTTAGAGAATATCAAAATATATAATCTAGAAAAACAAATAAAGCAGCCAATCCGAAGTTAAATAAACAGAAAGAAAAAGACAACTTGAATTGAAAAAAATTCTTTTCTAAACACTTCATTTTCTATATTCTATTGGGTTCAATTTTTCACCAATTCTGCTTGGTTAAAAAGACATACCGCCTTCAGAAAATGACAATCTGCTTGGTTATATAATCTAGCACCAATTCTGCAACTCCTTTCATGGATGCAGCTGCCTTGAACAGATCGGATTACATATGGCCAGCGGAGACGAACAATCTAATTCCTAATGGAAGACGACATTTATCAAGCGATGACTTTTTGGAGGCAACCACAAAGATGGAATGCTCTTTCAACAACTGCATAACCGCAACCATTACAATTAAAAGTAGAGAGGCAGAAAATGACAGAAAAGGATTCACATAATCTGCTTTCTGTAGTCTGAGGAAGACAATTCAGGATTCTGGACTGCTAGCGAATGAGAGGCCCTGTATAGCTGACAATCCTGCACACCACATCACATCACGTCACATTTCTCAATCAAGAGCATCATAATGCAAGGCAGGCAGTAAGTGATCTCACAAAGCAAAGGGGATGCCAAGGAAATTGATCAAGTGATGAGTACACACCACGGCGCTGACAACTGTCCAGATACAGAATAAAGAACATCAAACTACATGCAAGTGAATAAGAGATCAAGAACATACCTTTCCATAATATGGCAATATTTTTCTTCAGCTTTGTTATCAGACCAGGGTTTTCCTCGAGGATATCAATGGCAGTAATGGCAGCACTCGCAAGATATGGGGGCAAAGAAGCAGAAAAGACGTACCCAGAGCTACTCAATCGCTGCCAATTACCATATCCCAAAATTTTATCATTTAGAAACTTTTGACGCTTTTTGTTTAATATATGCATGCACATAAGTGATTGTGAGCACATAATTAAGCATTCACTAAAATAGAAAGATAAGAAAGTCATTTGCTTGTTAAAAATTTCATCTATCAACAGAGACATCATATAAATGGTTAATAGTGTGTATTCGGTAAACATACTTGGTGATTGGTGACTCTAGCACTTCCAGTGCAAAATCCTCCTACTGTGGCTAATGCGTGTCCCATTGCACCAGTAATAATATCTAATTTTTCAACCTGCAAAATCACACCACCAGAAATCACAAACAGGTAATGGATCAATAGTTATGAGAGATACAAAAAAAGACGGGTTTCTAAAAATACCGGAATCCTACAGTATTCAGTTACCTCTTCCAGATTTTCCAAGCACACCAAATGAGTTACTCTCATCCAATAACACATGAAACTTATATTTCTCCTTCAATTCAACTATCTTGTCTAAAGGGGCTATTTGGCCAGAATTCTGCAAATTTTATTAAAAGGAAACAAAATTCAAATAAAATCAACCTACATCTAATTGCATTCAGCTATTGAAGTTCTCAGAAAAACTAAAGACAATTTGTCAAGATGCAAATGACAACGTTGAATGCTGAAAAGACAGTTTGTTTTTCTATTTGCCAGTGATTCACGTAGAGATGGAAGCTTTCCTCAAAATGTAACATGACACCAAGACTTTAAGAAAAACCTTAAAAAATTGTGTCCACTGAAGTATGAGCAACCTATTTTGTGAAAGTGGATGATGCTGGATTGAATCATAAAACAGCTCACAACATATAAAAAATGAATAAATAAAATTTGATATACGAGAAAGCAACATACAGGAAAATCACTAAAAATACCAACGAAAAAAAGGGAAAACAATATACAGGAAAATACATTATCTTCATAAGTAAGAAGCAGATTGGAACAATGGAATTAGCAAAAAGCAAAAAAGCCCCAGCTCAAAACCCAATTTTTTTTCTAAATCTAATCCTAGATATGAACATTTCAGCGAAACCTAAACCCTGGACAGGCACAAATATTCAACTCTTCATAGAAAATTTACAAAAATTTAAAGAATGACAACCCCAACAAAAAAAAAAAATAATCCAAACATATCCAAAATTAGCAAAAGCAAATCAGCCTCTCACACTAAGCAAACACAGTAGTAGCCATGCACGCCCATGGCTCTTTCATCTCAGGAGGCCATGACTGACGACGGAATAAACAAAAATACCAAAGAAAGATCAGATTCCAAAAAAAAACCCAAATCGAAATGAACCCTAGAAATTGAAATTCAGAATTGAAAATTCAAATTGGGGGAGCTCTGATATTTTACCTAAATAGCAACTTAGGAGTTGCCGCTGCACCACTAATTCACAACTAAGCCATAGCCATATCCATTCCTCAACAATCTTTGAATTCTAATTAAAACACAAAAAATATTAGAAAATGGTTAAAGATAAGTTATATAACCGCAGGCAAATCCATTCCTAAGCAATCTTTCAATTTTAATTATAAAAAAAAAAAAAATTGTTAATGATAGGTTACACACCTGACCCAGAAAGCGTTTGCAAACTCCCAAAACAAAACCCTAAAATTAGAAGATAAACGTTTCCTGCAACCAAAAATGAAATCAAACAAAAAATCCACACACAAATCAGCAAAAAATAAAGAAAGCATTTAGCAAGAATCGAATTTTACAACAATCAATTAAAAAAATCTCTCCAGATGAAATGTTCTATTTGTCCTAATAATATTAGGTTATATATATATATATATATATATATATAAGATTAAAAAGTGAGAGAGAGAGAGAGATGAACCTTCATACGGAGGCTAGCGATCCGGAGCTCGAGAAATCTGTGGAAGCAAATGAAAAGGCCCTGATTTTCCATATTTCTTCTGTTCTAGGATGAGAGAAACGGAAGAGATGGAGCTGTGGCTGCTAGGGTTTGAGGAGGACAGAAACAGGAAGAGTGAGAGATGAGAGGGCTCGCGTAGGAGAGAGAGGAAGAGTGAGAGATGAGAGCTGGTTGGGTTCTACTCCTGAGACTCGTGTCCCGTTAACTACAGGCCCCCATACTTTTCTCTGACTGTCCCCCCTCTCCCACTCATGAAATCGAGGATCTGCAGCAATGGCGCTGAGATCCCCACACCTCTCTCTCGCTCTCTCTCTCTCTCTCCTTCTCTATCGGAGGCATGGCCTCCCATCCCCGAAACCCTTAGAGCAATTCCACCCTGTGGACTTTGCGCCAGCACCCAGCGCATTTATCCACTTAAATGAACAGTAATAGACTGGAGTGAACAGTAATAGGCCAAGGCATCTCCACCCCTAAAAAAATGCGCTGGCACCCAGCGCATTTATTTGGTGTGTTTTTTTTTTAAGTTTATTTCGGATAAGATTTTTAACCCATTTAAAATAAAGAATAAAAAAATAAAATAATTTTAATTTCGGATAGGATTTTTAACCAATCTCGTCACGCCACGTGTCATTATCTGAACGTACTATTTTGTGAATAGATTTCCGATATTATTTTCAACCAATCCCGACACGCCACGTGTCACTTCCATGGTACAATAATTTAGCCAAGATTTCGATAAGATTTTCAACCAATCACGTCATGCCACGTGTCATTATCCGAACGTACTATTTTGTGGATAGATTTTCGATAATCTTCTCGACCAATCCTGACACGCCACGTGTCACTTCCGGTTTACAATAATTTAGCCAAGATTTCGATAAGATTTTCAACCAATCACGTAGTGCCACGTGGCATTGTCCAGAACCTCATCCTTTCTTTTTTTGTCCATATAAACCCTACATCCCTACATCCATCCTCACACCAAGCTCAATCCTTCTTTTTAGCTCAGAATCCTTGTTCATCATTTTCAAATCTTGAGTTCTTATTACAATGTCTTCTTCAAGAAGGGTGTATAAGCAGTTGCAAGAGCAACAACAAAGGTTGTTGGCACAACAGGCAAAATTGGCCAATCTCGAGGAAGGTGGAGGTGGAGATGAGGCTTTCTTCATGGAGGAGGATGAGGATGATCACCATAGAAGGCAGAAGGCCTCACATTCCCGCCGTGTCATGGAAGCCGTGGGTCAGATAGCCAAACCAAGACGTGTTGCAAACCTCGATAGAAAAAGAGAAAAACGAGGTAAAAATCTATTGGAAGATTATTTTATTCCCAATAGCATATTCCCTGATCATGTTTTTAGACGGCATTTTAGAATGCAACGACATTTGTTCAACAAAATCATGAGTGATATTTGCAACCATGATTCATACTTTGTGCAAAAAGAGGATGCTTTTCATGTTCTAGGTCTTATTCCCGAGCAAAAAATTACGGCATCCTTGCGAATGCTTGCATATGGAGCATCTGCAGATCAAGTGGATGAGATCGCGAGGATGGGAAAAACAACTGTTCTGGAGTCCCTGATGCGGTTTTGCTCTGCAATTGAAGCCCTCTACACCAAAGAGTACCTCCGGACACCCACGTCAAGGGACATGCGAAGGCTTCTGAGGAAGGGTGAGATGCGAGGCTTCCCTGGCATGATTGGAAGCATCGACTGCATGCACTGGACTTGGAAAAACTGTCCAAGTGCGTGGCAAGGAGCATATGGCGACAGAAAAGGAGCCAAAAGCATCATTTTGGAAGCGGTGGCTTCATTTGATACATGGATTTGGCATGCTTTTTTTGGTGTTCCAGGAGCTCAAAATGACCTAAATGTCCTTGCCCAATCCCCAGTGTTCGACGAACTGCTGCAAGGAAACTCGCCGAGATGCACATATTGGGTTAATGGTACCCAATACGAGGGATCATACTACCTTGCAGATGGCATTTACCCAAGGTGGTCAACATTTGTCAAAACAGTGCCACATCCACAGACTGAAAAGGAAAAACACTTTGCAAAATGTCAAGAAGGGTGTAGGAAGGATGTCGAGCGTTGTTTTGGTATCCTGCAAGCTCGTTGGGCGATTGTCAGGGCTGCAGCTAGAATGTTTGATGTCGAGGCTCTTCGATCCATCATGATGACGTGTATTATTCTCCATAACATGATTGTTGAAGATGAGTATGATTATGATGCCGTCGATGAATATGAGCCAGATCCGATGAACAACTCAAGAACACGTATTTATTGTGCTCATGATGGGACCGAAGATCCAGTGCAACACGAGCCGTTGGAACGTGATGGACGTTACAATGAATTGATCGTTCAGCGGTACACTAATGTGCAAGAGCCATACTGGCACGTAACCCGCCAGAATGACTTGATTGAGCACCAGTGGGGATTGCATGGAGGCGAAGATAATTAGAATGAGGCTTGTGGTTGAAGAATAAATTGTATTTTTTTTAAGTTTAAGTAATTCTATGTAGTGTGTTTTGTTTTTAAGTTTATTTGGTGAGTTTATGTAATTCTATGTAGTGTGTTTTGTTTTTAAGTTTATTTGGTGAGTTTATGTAATTCTATGTAATGTGTTTTGTTTTTAAATTTATTTGGTGAGTTTATGTAATCTTATTTCATGTGTTTAAATAAAGTACAAAAGAAATTAAATAAATAATTACATTAAAATTGCATAAGAAATTAAATAAAGTTCAAACCTAAAAAAAGAAAAAACATAAGAAATTAAATAAAGTTCTACTAGAAAAAAGAAAGAAAATACATAAAAATACATAAGAAATTAAATAAAGTCTCTCGAGTTAGGATATGTGGTGCTAGGATCTTGGTTGCCATGATTTGTGTAGCTAGAACCCCCTTGACTTGTTTCCGCATCTCTTGCACGCCTCCTACGCATGACATCTCTTTTTTCCGATGTCCAAAAATATTTAGAATTCGGAGACAGTCCTACTAGAGACTTGCTCATAGTGTCACGATCTGCTTGAGCCATCCTTTCTTCTCGAAGCAATTCATTTTCTCGATGAAGTGCTTCTCTAACCAGCTCGTTCTCTCGATTAACTACTTCTCTTTGTCTTTCAGCCGCCGCATCACGGGCCTCAGTAGCTGCTAATATTGCTGCCATAGCAGCAACTTTTTCCTCATCTCTAGCCTTTTCTCGTGCCAAGTTTAGTTCACCTTGGCGAGCAAGTTCCTCCATATATTTAGTGTAGTCATTTTTGGAAGAACTACCTTTTTTCTTTGACGCCTTTTTACCTAGAGGCCTTAGGGACTGACGAGTCGGTTGGGTCTCGGGCACTTGTTCAGCCGTCCCTTCCGTGTCTTGAAATGTGTCGGCTTCTTGTTCCGCCATGTCTGGTTCTGGAGAACTATGTAGACCCATACCGTGCATGACAACTTCTGGACCAGTTGCCACAATTTTGTATTTAGGGCAATCTTTGACAATTTGCCAACATTCCAATCTATTGAATGATTTGTTCCCGTTCTTTGAATTGTAGAATGCTTGAGCTTGTAGTGTCTATAAAAAAGTGGGATAACATAGTGTTAAAAAATGCGGGTGTAACACAAATAAATAAATTCAAAATATTAATACGGGTGGAATGCATATAAATTACATAAAAATGACATAAGAAATTAAATAAAAATGACATAAGAAATTAAATAAAAATTACATAAGAAATTAAATAAAAATTACATAAGAAATAAGATAAAAATTACATACGAAATTAAATAAATCAAAATATTAATGTGAGTGGAATGCATATAAATAAATAAAAATATTGTCACCTGATCCGCTAAACTTGTCCCACTACGGAGGTTACCGGAAGCATGAGAGATGGCGTTTTTCCAATAAGTAAATGATGCGTTGAGTTTTTTCCAACGATCTTGAAGACCTTGACTAGTTCTGGCGTTTTCTCCATGTACATCACAAAACGCTTTCGTAATTTTACTCCACATCTCTCGCTTATCCATCTCATTACCCGTAATCGGATCATGAGTAGTGTGAACCCAACATTCACACAACGTAACATCTTCAATGAGCTTCCACGAAGACATTTTTTTCTCTTAAAGTGTAGAAAATATTGAAATGTAGATAGTATAGAAAGTGTAGAAAATATTGGAATGTGGTGTAAAGGTAGAAGATGAGGGTTAGGTATTTATAGGAAAAAAAATTAACATTTTTCAAAATTTTCTGTAATTTTTTTAAAATTTTCTGTATTTTTTAATAATTTTTCTGTATTTTTTAATAATTTTTAATGAATTTTAATATAGTTAATTAATCTGGACCGTTGGATTTGAAAAATATTCAAATCCAAGAGCTAGGGAGTTGCCACGTGGCCAACGGTCATATTTCTGACCGTTGGGCCCTTTTTTTTTTTTTAATTTACTTTTTGTGAAAAAAACGTGGACCGTTGATCTTTGATCCGACGGTCTAGTTTAAAAGTAAAATTTAAAATTTTTTTACCGTTGGAAACCCAACGGTCTAGAAAACTAGCCGTTGGAAATCCAACGGCAGAGAGGTAGCCACGTCGCAACTCGGGGGGGGGGACTGACAGCGCCTGCACGCGGGCCCCGGCGTCTGAAAGCTTGTCGGGCACTCGCCAAACGGCTGCGTGAAGTGCACGCGCCAGGCTTCTTCCCCGGCTTCTGTCTCAGTCTCTTTTGGGCTGGGCTCTTGCCCAGCTCGGGCTGGGTACCAGTCAGTTTGTTGGGGTGGACTTGATTGACAGAGGCCTGGCTTGGTTTTTGGACTGGAGGCTGGGACATTTGGTCCCCGGTGGAATTGCTCTTACTGAATGACAGCAAACCCAAACCCACCCCAATCCGTCTCAAATGCACAGGACAAAATTACCCTCCTAACTTTTAATAACTACGTTACAACCCAGCCCAAAATCCCACGGTTTTGTTGTAAATAAAGCAAAATCGAGGGGGGAGGAATTGACCTCAAAAGACAAAATCACCCTCTGAATTTTTTAGAATTACCCCCCAACCCAGCCACATTCGGCTGGCATTGTCGTAAATAAAGCAAAATCAAAACAAACGTGAATAGTGCCTGCCCTCCCCCCTACTTTAGAATAAGTAATTACATAAAACCAGGCCTCTATGCAGGTAAAGTTACAAAAAAGAAGCAGCTCCTTGAGTTCCTCAAAGATCACGCTGCAGCTTCGGATGTCCCTTCTATTTCTGCTCCCAATGCATGTATCCCAACTGTGTCTTCAACTCTTACGAAGCAAAATGCATTCTTGCTTTTCGACTGGATTCGTCACCTGAAATACGAGAGGGTTCACATTCCAGAGAAGTTTTTGAAAAGCATAGCGAACAGTAACTGGCTGAAAGTTTATTTGAATGGATCTTCGGGTGCCAGCAGGCCACCTTCGCAGTCATTCATACTCACATCATCATGTGGAAACATTCTGCAGAGTGGATCTAATTTTGTTGATATCACATTGGTTGACATGAGTTATTATGGCGAGAAAATTAATGATTACAAGGAGGAGTTAAAAGTACTTGGAGTTACGTTTGAATACGCAGAAGCATGAAAGTTTATTGGGAATCGTCTTATGTCTCTTGCATCTTCAACCATTTTAACTAAAGACAGTGTACTTTCAATCCTGAATTTTATCAAGTTTTTGAGGGACAGCTATCTTTCACCAGAAGAATTCATATCCAGTATTAAAAGGGGCTATGGCTTAAAACGTCCCGTGGCTACAGGTCTCCGGTTGGATCGGTCTTGTTCAACCAAGGGTGGCGAATTGCATCCAAAATTAGTGACATTCCCTTCATTGATCAGGAGCTTTATGGTGAAGAAATTCTTCATTTCATAGAAGAACTCGAGTTGCTTGGTGTGGTTGTTTCCTTCCACACAAATTACCAGCTCATGATCGACCACCTAAAGCCACCGTCATGCTTAGCTTCTCTAACATCGGATGCTATTCTACTATTGCTGGCAATTATGAAGATCTCAAATTCATCTGATAAGATTGTCGAAGTATTGAGTGGAACAAGGTGCCTGAAAACAAACAATGTTTACAAGTTTCCACATGAATGTCTCTTGCTTCACGAGGAATGGGGTTGCCTTCTTCAGGTGTTTAGTGGTCTTCCATTGATTGATCACAATTTCTATGGAGACAAAATATTTTCCTTCAGAAATGAGTTGAAGAAAATAGGGGTGGTTGTTGATTATGAGGAGGCTGCAAAAGTATTTGCTCGTTATTTCAAGCAGTACGCATCTTTGACTTCCATCACCAAGGAAAATGTTGCATCATTTCTGTTGTGTTGTAGAAAGCTGAAGGGAACTCCTTTTAAATTTCCTGAAGATTTGAAAAGCTGCATTCGGGAGGAAAAGTGGTTGCGCACTCGTCGTGGTGCTTATAGATCTCCAAGAGAGTGCATTCTCTATAGTCCTGAATGGGAATATATCTCTCCAATATCTCGTCTCCCTTTTATCGACGATTCTGAAAATTGTTATGGCAAGAATATTCATGAATATAAGAAGGAGCTCAAGAGCATGGAGGTCGTTGTGGAATTCAAGGATGGTGTCAAGTTTGTGGCTTCTAATGTTTGTCTTCCCCAGAATCCAAGCAGCATTTCCCCAGACAATGCGCTAGCATTGCTGGATTGCATGCAGATTTTATTGCAGGCGAAAGATTATTCCTTTCCGGATGCATTCAGAAAGAAAGTTTCTCAACCATGGTTGAAGACTTATGCTGGTTATAGGCCTCCCAGCAAGTGCTTGTTGTTCGACTACAAATTTGATGGGTTTCTGAAAAAGACTGACGGGCCTTTCATTGACGAAGAATTTTATGGTTCTAAAATTACAACCTACAGAAAAGAGCTCTCTGCGATAGGGGTGATCGTTGAAGTGGAGCAAGGATGTCCATTGATTGCCAGCCACCTTGATTTTCATAATGAACTTTCCACTTTCGTTCGAGTATACAAGTACTTGAATGAGTTTAAGTGGAAGCCGGATTGTGAGGCTGACAAAAGGATCTGGATTCCGAATGGAAATCAGAATGGAGAGTGGGCTAGTCCTCATCAATGCGTAATTAATGACAAAGACGGGCTATTTGGTTTGCAGCTTACTGTCCTGGAGACCTACTTTGAGCATAACCTGCTAGTGTTCTTTTCGTATGCTTTTGGGGTAAAATCTCATCCTTCTATTGAGGACTACTGCAAACTCTGGAAGGTTTGGGAAAGCTCCAAAATAAGATTGTCGCATGCGCAGTGTTGCAAGTTCTGGGGTTATATTGCGAAGAGCTGGAATTCGAAAACAGAGAAAGTTCTTTCTGAGGCCTTGGTGAAACTGCCTGTTAATTCCGGCTTAGATGAAATCTTGTTGCTAAACAAGTCGGACGTGTTTCTTGCTGATGACTTGCTACTGAAGGATCTTTTTGAGCAGTTTTCTCATCACCCCTTATTTGTTTGGTACCCTCAGCCGAGCTTGCCTGCATTACCTCGGGCTACATTGCTTGAAATTTACAAGAATATTGGTGTTTGCACTATTTCAGAATGTGTACCGAAGGAAGAACTGCCCCTAGAAATTGTCTTTGGGCAAAGGGTAATTCCAAGGGATGGTTTGATTGGGAAACCGCTGTTGAAGCTCATTCTTGGTTTTCTAGCTGATCCCGCCTTCAAAATGGAAGCAGAAAGGAGGCATGAAGCTGTGCAAGGCCTTCTCAATCTTACTATTGTGGAGACAACCGAACCAATCAATGTAAGCTATAACTTACCATTGTCTTCCGGGGAGGTTTTGAACGTGAGGGCAAGCCGAAAGATACGATGGGACAAAGAAAAGTCCACATTTTTCACACAGAAAATGGACAGATCTGGAGGGCAGAAAAGTGTCATTGAGTTTGCCACATATTTCTCTGAAGTAATATCTACCGGTGTCCTGTGGGAGAACACTGATCATATACCTGCACTTTCGGAGCTGATCAAGTTGGCATTCGTGCTGGATTTCGACGAGGAAGCAGTTGAGTTCTATATGAAGTCCAAGAATTTGCGAATCTTCGTCGAGGATGAGGAATTCCTCTGCGAACGCTGCGGCATGTTCGCTGTCCCCAGTGACCACGCGGCTGCGCGTGTTTCCTGGCGCGTGACAGCGAGTGACGGTGCGTGGCACCACCGCGGGAGATCACGGCTGCATGTGGCTGGAGCACGGAGGCGCGTGGCTGGAGCATGGGGACACATTATGGCTCGTGCGGTGGCGAGTGCAAGACCCGAGACCTAACCTTGGGTTTTTTTATGTTCAAAATCACGCGGCGCCCTCCGTTTATTGTTTAAGGTTTAGTTTGTGTCCTTAAGTACTGTCTTACTAATATAATGTGTGGTTTCAATGTAAATAATTATTGTGATATTCCGATAATCCGTCAATATATAAATGCTGTGAACTTTAATCTGTATTAGTTAATGTGATTTTCTAGTGATTTTGGACAGTTGATATTTGATAGCTTCATTTGTTGGCACCCGATCTATTCAAATTATTCATAATTATTATTTTGTTAAGTTGATAGCTTCTTTAGTGTGACAATGCATTGCACCCATATTTCTGTCTCTTGGATTTTAGAATCTCTACGAAATCTACCAAAATGCGTCCGAATCCTCGTGACGATTTCAGTTTCTTTTATTGATTCATGGTATTAGGAAGGTACAGATGCAAATATCAGTTAGGTTAGTTGGACGGGGTAGCGTGCATGCCCCTTTGCAATCGAGTTTAAATTCATTCAAGTATATTTTTTTGTACAAGAAATAAATTAGAGTAGGCACCGTCTTGTCCTATGCCAAAGCTCGAATAGGGTTAGTTGAAATTTTGAATGAAACATTTTTTGTTTTGGGACAACTATTTTTGTTCACCACCTTTAGAGCAGTTCCACCGGAGGTGGAATAGCCCAGCACCCAGTTAAAAAATCAGGCTGGGACCTTGTCAATTCACTCCAACCCAGCAACTTGCCTGGCACCCAGCCCAAGCTGGTCTCTGGGCCAGCCCAAAATTGATTGACCAAGGAGCCAGGCTATTTGCCTGGCGCGTGCAGCTCACTCGCGAGTGGGCGCAAGTAGAGGACAAGGGTGCAAGCGGCAGGGCCCGTTGTCAACCCACTTGTGCTTCACCCGGAAGGAAGCGATGTGGCTCTCTCAATGCCGTTGGATTTCCAACGGCTAGTTTTTGTAGACCGTTAGATTTCCAACAGTAAAAAAAAAATTTAATTTGACTTTTAAAATGGACCATCCGATCACAGATCAACGGTCCACGTTTTTTCACCAAAAATAAAAATAAAAATAATAAAAAAAAGGCCCAACGGTTAGAATTATGATCGTTGGCCACGTGGCAACGTCTTGGCTCTTGGATTTGAATATTTTTCAAATCCAATTATCCAGATACTATATTAAAATTTATTAAAAATTATGAAAAAATACAGAAAAATTATTAAAAAATACTTAAATTTTTTTTTAAAATACAGAAAAATTTTAAAAGAATTTTTTTTCTTTCTATAAATACATAACCTCATCTTCCACCTTACACCACATTTCAATATTTTCTACACTTTCTACCAAAGCTTTCATATACTTTTTGTGTGAAAAAAAAAAACCAAAAAGCTCATCCTTGTCCATATAAACCATATAGCCCTACATCCATCTTCATCATTTTCAAATCTTGAGTTTTTTTACAATGTCTTCTTCAAGGAGAGTGCATAAACAATTTGTGGAGCAATAGAAAAGATTGTTGGCACAACAAGAAGAATTGATCAATCTCGAGGAAGGTGGAGGTGGAGATGAGGCTTTCGCAATGGAGGAGGACTCGGATGATGACCATAGAAGGCATAGGGCCTCACATTCCCGCCGTGTCATGGAAGTTGTAGGTTAGATAGCCAAACCCAGACGTGCTGCAAACTTCGATGGAAAAAGGGAAAGACGAGGTAAATATCTCTTGGAAGATTATTTTATTCCCAACAACGTATTCCGTGATCATGTTTTTAGACATTGTTTTAGAATGCAACGAAGTTTGTTTAACAAAATCATGAGTGCTATTTGCAACCATGATCCATATTTTGTGCAAAAAGAGGATGCTTTTCGTGTTCTAGGTTTTCTTCCAAAGCAAAACATTACGGTTGCCTTGTGAATGCTTGCATATGGAGTATCTGCAAATCAAGTGGATGAGATCGCGAGGATGGGAAAAACAATTGTTCTGGAGTCCCTAATGCAATTTTGCTATGCAATTGAAGCCCTGTACACCAATGAGTACTTCCGGACACCCACGCTAAGGGACATGCGAAGGCTTCTGAGGAAGGGTGAGATGCGAGGCTTCCCTGACATGATTGGAAGCATTGACTGCATGCACTGGACTTGGAAAAACTATCCAAGTGCATGACAATGAGCTTATGGTGACAGAAAATGAGGCAAAAATATCATTTTGGAAACGGTGGCTTCATTTGATACATGGATTTGACATGCTTTTTTTGGTGTTCCAAGAGCTTAGAATGACCTAAATGTCCTAGCTCAATCTCCAGTGTTCGACGATATGCTACAAGGAAAATCGCCGAGATGCATATATTTGGTTAATGGCACTAAATACGATGGACCATACTACCTTGCAGACGACATTTATCCAAGGTGGTCTACGTTTGTTAAAACAGTGCCACATCCATAGACTGAAAAAGAAAAACACTTTGCAAAATGTCAAGATGGGTGTAGGAAGGATGTGGAGCACTGTTTTGGTATCCTGCAAGCTCGTTGGGCGATTATCAGGTATACTGCTAGAATGTTTGATGTTGAGGCTCTTCGATCCATCATGATGACGTGTATTATTCTCCACAACATGATTGTGGAAGATGAGTATGATTATGATGTCGTCGATGAATATGAACCGAATCCGATGAACAACTCAAGAACACGTATCTACTGTGCTCATGACCGGACCGAAGATCCCGTGCAACACGAGCCGTTGGAACAGGATGTAAGTTACAATGAATTGATCGTTCAACGGTATACAGATGTGCAAGAGCTATACTGACACGTAACCCGCCAAAATGACTTGACTGAGCACTAGTGGGGATTGCAAGAAGGTGAAGATAATTAAAATAAGATTGTGGTTGAAGAATAAAGTGTATTTGATGAGTTTATGTAATTTTATTTTAGTGTGTTTTTTTATAGTTTATTTGATGAGTTTATATAATTTTATTTTAGTGTGTTTTTTTTAAGTTTATTTGATGAGTGTGTAATTTTATTTAGTGTGTTTTTTTATGTTTATTTGAAATTTTATCTGAAATTGGTTAAAAAATTTATCCAAAAATAAAACTATTTTTTTTTATTCTTTTTAAAAATATATAAAATATTTTAAATAGGGCTGGTGCCAGCACATTTTGTAGGGGTGGAGATCGTTTGTGCCGGCACATTTTTAGGCTAGGTGCCAACGCATTTTTTTAGGGGTGGAGATGCTTTGGCTGATTACTGTTCACTGAGATCTATTACTGTTCACTTGAGTGGATAAATGCATTGGGTGTTGGCGTAAAGTCTTTAGGGGTGAAATTGCTCTTAATCACTTATATGTAACCTCCATGAATGGATTGTATCGTAGTAGTCATCATCATAAAATTGGGTTAATTACACTAACACTCTAAGATTTATTGAGTTTTCACACAAACTCTTCACGTTTAACACATTATACTAACACCCATTGAGGTTTTAATTCACTTACACAAAACCTCTTTTATTCAAATTTCATTCTAAAAAATTTCCGTTAAGACAGATTTAACCTTAAAATTAATTACATAAGAAAAATACATAAACTTTATAAAGAAATAGAAAAATCAAAACAATAATTAAAAAAATTAAAAAAAAATCCCTAGCAGCCAACCATTTCCTTCTCGATAAAGCACCCGTCCCCCCACCTTGCCATGGCTTCCGGCAAACCCCATTCCCTTTATTGTTAGGACTTTATTGAATTGTCACTAAGCATTATAAGGACAATTAAACATGGAATAAATTAATTAATGACAAAAAAATCTCTTGTTTGTAGGACACTAAGTGCATTAGTTATGTTTAACAACTAATGAATGTGGAGGTTTTTTTGGGCTTCAACTATCCCACGATAGTTGATATGCAGTTGGGTTATAAGTCTATATAGGAGATGTCCCTGCTCACAGGAAGATTAAGTCAAAACAAGATCTAGAACTATCGCTAGGGTTTTGATATTAAGTTCCTTAGTGAGTAGAAGACTCTCTTGGTGTTGTCTTTGCTGCTTGATTGATGGGGTCCTCAGAACAAAGGAAGGATCTCAAAAAGACCGTGTGATTATTTCTTGGGACAATTGATTGCAGAAACTACATCAAAATGGGTTTATGATAATATATTATCCGAGTATGATAATCACATGAAATTGTAATTCATCAATCATAACATGCATATAAGTTCTTATAAAGAAGACAACATGTGAGTGGTTCAATTAATGAATTAGAGCATAGTGATTGCTGGGTTTCCTCTGATATCATTGAATTGTCGCATAAGAGAAGTCGGAAGAGCGGCATCAGTTTAGTGTTGTTCGACCAGTTTAAGTTGTGGAAAATGATAAACATGACGGAACTAATTTCCCAATGAGGTATTGGAGCACGTGTTCTCGTTTATATAGACGGACCAGAACCGGAACTCGATCTCAACGGTGTGCAAGTCGTGGTAAGAGATCGAACGGTGTAAGATGTGATTTTCAGCGGGAATTGCTACGCTGTCATCCCTAGGATGGTGATTAGGTGGTTCCCGGACATTCGATCCATCGGGCTCAAGGGAAGCCCTCACTTCACGAACTTCAATCTGGTCATTGAAGGCTGGGGTGGTATGCATACCCCTGGATTGCCGCCATTGTTGTCAATTGCAGGTTTCTCTATTTCTCTGTTTCTGTATCTTTGCTTTGCACTGTGTTTAGTTTGGAGTGTTTGTTTCCCATTATAGAAGTTGGTTTGAGTTCGATGTCCATACCATATTGCAAAGTGATTCTTTATTCTTTTGAATGTATTAGTATGTTGTCATGTTGTAGTGCCATATTCTAATGCAAAGTAAATTATGTGGCCAAATAAAAACTACACATACCTCAGAACTACTGGAAGGTTCTCCTACTTACCATGTTAAAGTTTTATGCATGGATACTAGACAAAGACCTAATTTGAGTTGTAACTTGAAATTTTGGTGAAATAGCTGTGCAAATTAGGATGCATGAGTAAGATTGCACAATTGATATTTTATGTCTCTTACCCAAAGGTGTTACATAAAATTGCATGTCATGGTCATTCATTGAATAACTAGTTTATCCACACATGGCAGAATTTAGGATTTTTTGGAAGTATTTAGGCAAACTCGTTGGAGTTTGATAAAGGAATGAATATGGTTGAATCATATTTTGAGTGTTTTTTTTTGTTTTTTGCAAGGTAAAAATGTTACTATGAATTCATTATGTGGCTATTGATGTCTAATTGATATACATGTTGCAACCAATATGTGTCATAGCCCGTCCTGAATTATTTTTATCGTCAGTGTAAAATGTCTATTTTTCCCTTGGACGTTGAGGTGTGTTGTGTGCGACATGCTTTTAGAGGTGGTCCAATATGTTAAGTTTCTAAATTTTTGGACCCAACTAGAACTTAAGCTTTTGTTTGTTTTGGTTGGTAACCCAAACTAGGACCACTCACACACACCCAAATAACCCGTTGACCCTTCTCTCTCTCATTCTCTCGAATTTTATCCATTTTTCGTACAAGTTGTACGGTCACTCTTCAAACTAGCTTCATCTTACTCGGATCGACGTCGAGGAGGTTGCTTTTGTGTTCCTTATGAACTCAGGAGCTCATCCATACCCTTAGTTTGACATGAGAACTCGTAAAACCCAAAAACCAGAATTCCCGATTTGGGTTACTGTTCAAGCAATCGTAAATGTGGACTTTTCAGCAAGTTTTAAGGTCATACTCGGGTTAGACGAGTTGCAAAGGTGGCCGGAATATCGAGGTTTCTCTGGCGAGATCCCGTGGATTTCAAGGCTTGAAAGTGGTAAGGTTTTGTTCCTCTAGCCCTAAGCTTTATTTTGGTTCAAATTTAAATGAGTGAGATATGAAACTTTAAAGATTTTCTAGAAACCGGTGATCGCAGCAGCACCGGCACCATACTCCGGCGAACCAAGGAAGAAGAAGGAGAATATTGACGGAATATTCTGACGCCGTCAGGTAACTTTAACGGCATATGCTACTTTTTAACGAAATATTCCCTAACGGCGTTAAGGTTTCCGTTAGGTGTGTCAAGCACGTGCTTGCGCGTGGGGGCGTGTATAGCAGTGCCTTGGCCGGCGCGTGAGAGCGCGTGGGGTCATGAAATTTTTTTCTAAAAATATGGGGATGTTCCTGAGGTTGAGTAGGTTATGGTGGTATATTCAAATACCCCATTTGAGCAATGTATGAGAAGTTATTTCCTAGTTTTGTGTATGTGCTTTAAATAACGTTTATTCAGTTATTTCGCATATAGGTGAGACCTATCCTGAGGACAAGAGCCATCAATAGAGGCTCGGGGGCTACGACCCTTTGACATATCAGTGAGTGGGCTTTTAGTGTTTCGTATATATCTATATACTTGAGATTTTTCTCAGAAAATGAATTTGAATAATTATACGTTTTGAAATGCCATGCAAAGTATCTGCTTGTTTTATTTATGCATTAGTAGTTGCATATATTTATGATTGGCGTTGCGGATGCCCAAGTAACTGTCAGGTAAGTTCATAAATTAAAGTTATGAGATTGCTTCAGTTTGTTTTTGCCCACTCACACTTTCTGTTTCGTGCCCTTCCAGGTTTTAGGTAGAAGTTATTTGGTGGATCACGAGGATTTTGACGGTGGTTCTGACAGAACATCGTAAATGTAGGATCACCCTTGGGTGTTGTATGATTAGTATTTATCCTGCTTGACTGCACTTAGGATATTTAAGCTCTGGTTGTGTATTTTACACTTAATCTCGCACTTACACCTTATCTCATCTAGTACTCTAGTTGATTTGGTTTTTGTTTATTCGTTTTTCCTTATACCTTTATTGCTTCCGCACTGTGCACATGGTTACGTCACGCTCACGTGACGGCCAGCACGTCCTGATTTAGGTCGGGGTGTGTCAATATGCATATAAGTTGTAATGAACCTTAATTTTCTCCAAAAAAAAGTTATTCTTTAATTCACCATGATATCAAAGCATGCTCAACCTTGAACGCTATTACAAATGGTATATGTAGTATATGCAATGGCGAAGCTACGTGAGGGCAAGGAGTGGCGGCAGCCACTCCCTTCGCCGAAAAACATAACTGGAGCTTTGGTTCAGCCCCTTCCCTCACCCATTCTGTTGTTGGTAGGTTGCCCGTTGCAGAAGAGGCGGCTCATGTGCGAGGAAGAAGAAAAGAAAAGAAAAAGTATGTTTTAAAAGAAAAATATTGGATCGAACGACATCGTATTCTCCATTCCTTTTAAATGAAACGTTGTGTTTTACTTGTTCTTCTTTCTTTTGTTGCTTTTCTCCAATTTTTTTTCCTTCTATCTTTTCTTCTGTTTGATTTGGTCCCTTTGTTTTTTGTTAATGGTTTGCCTTGGTCCCTCGTTCTTTTGGTTGGATGTTTTGATTGGTCCCTAATTAATTGTTTTGGACATGATATTAAGACTTTCAATACTCAAAATTACCTTAATGTTGATTTTTCTTTTATCACAAATGATAATTTCTACAATAAGAAGGTGGATAAGTGAATTAAGCCTCACATTCATACTCAAATTTGTATATTTTTTTCTAGTCATCACTACTTTTAACGAATTTTTGATGTGACTTTGAGGACTTATTTCATAATGTCTAAAAATTTTGTGAGGAAAATGATATTAATGTTCCTAACATAGAGGATTTGCATTTCACACTCGGAAAATCAAAGCCCAAAGCTCCAAGACTCACAAACTTACATTACTATCGTGTGGATCTCTATTTTCAAGTCCTTGGTATGCAACTAAAAGAATTGGATGGTTGCTTTAATGAGGTAAACACCGAGTTACCAGTTGCAACCGCTTAAGCAGCGAGAGCGTTTTTTGCTATGAATATTGTGAAAACATCACTGCGTAACAAAATGAGAGATCAACGGTTTAGTGGTAGCAAAGTTGTTTACATTAAGAGAGATGTTTTTGCTATTGTTTACTATCAAAAAAGATTTGGCTGTCTACATTTTTCTAGAATCTTACCTTTTTAAATTTCGCCCCTCCTCCCGACAATTCCTGACTTCACCATTAAGTATATGAGCAAAGACTTGATTCATGTTGTATCTTGATTTATGATGCAATTAGCCTGCCTAAGATTCGTAAAGAGTATTGATTTGAAGTCATTCAAATCACCTTATAAATTGACCTTGGGTTTCTAGTCTTCAATTTTAACATAAAGTTTCTCAGGCGCCAGTTGAATGACAAGATGATAAAAATTACTCATCTCATAAGTTATTGAAACTAACATTTTGCAGGAGCAACAACCATAATGAGTTATTCTTGAACAAATGTTGATATAATTTTTCAATAAAGTGAAATTATAAGGAAATTTTGTTCAAAGAAACCATATATAAACATTATATATGTATGTTTATGATCAGCAATTTATACCATGTATTTATTCTTTTCAAAAGAAAAGAATTTTGTGTGGTTCAAATTGTTATTCAGTATATTGTACTTTGTAAAATGTTAAGTGGACTGTTCCTTTGCCTAATGTTTCTTGGATTCTTCAGATGGTTGGAAGCATAACAATAAAGTCTTAGATTTGGTACAAAAGTGAAAGGACTTTAGGTAATGGATTATGTAAATTGTGTTTTTAAAATTCATAACATGTCAATATTCTTTTCCAAAGAGAGGAATGTATGAATGGTTTGAGATTTGTTCAAGCATAACATTTTTTAGAGAATTAAGTTGACTGTTTTCTTGTTCAAAAGACTTGAAATCTTGGTTGTTTTCTTAATCTTTTACATGACTATTATACATTAAGGTTATATAATCTATTTTCCAAATGATGGTTATTTACGTTTCTTGCCCAAAGGCGTAACATAAAGATGTATGAATGATGGACGTGAAATATTTGTCCATAAAGAAAAAGGTGAAGGCAAGAGTAGTGTCTATTGAGCACATAGACACTGCATCAGTGATTGCAGATCTTCTCATTAAGCCCTTGGCTGTGGGGTGTTCAAGGAACATGTCATGAATATGAGACTCATTGACTTATTTGATTTCGCTGCTATGTGGGAGTAAAGGTTGTTCCTTTCATCTAAATTTTCCTTGTGTTTTGAACAAGCATAGACTAATGTATTCGTATATTTGTCATCATGGCAATTGATGAGAATTGATTGTTTCAAGTATTGTATGTGTATACAAATATATATATATATATATATATATATATATATGCAATGCGTTGAAATAATGAAATTAAAAGCAAACCAAGGATTAACGAGCTGGACTATTTAAGCTTTTCATTGGAGCCAAATAAAGGTTTGACAATGATGTTTGGTTTGATCAGTGGGAGCGTAAAGGATAAACATTTTAATATGTTTCGGCTCTGTATCATGCATGAATAGTTTTGGGAGATATGATCTCAGAGTGTTGGTACAAATTCATTGTATGTACCAATTTTCTATGGTTCAACTCTTTGAGATTATTCATGGCAGGTATGAGAAATTATATGGTTGGATTGACTCATGTGATCACTTAAGGGATTGGTTTAATGCAATAGATAAGGAACATAATAAGTGAAAGTTCAAAGTGGGAGAATGTTAGGTTTTGAACTTACACATATCATCATAAGGATATCGAAACGTGGTTTAAACCAATTAGGAGTCATGACCATATTAATGGTTGAGGTTTTATTTCAGTTATTGTGTATATGTACAAATTATATGTATGCACTATATTGAAATGTTGTGGACTGATGAAAGATTCAGACCAAATGAGCTTGGTATTATAAGCATTCCATTGAAGCTAAACAAAAGCTTGACAATGGTGGACCACTCTAATCAGTGGGAGCTTGGAAACAGAGGTATGCACTATATTGAAATGTTGTGGACTGATGAAAGATTCAGACCAAATGAGCTTGGTATTATAAGCATTCCATTGAAGCTAAACAAAAGCTTGACAATGGTGGACCACTCTAATCAGTGGGAGCTTGGAAACAGAGCTTTAAATTTGTTTTGGTATTTGTATCATGCATAAGTTATTTTGGGAGATACAATCTTAGGATGGCTTGTACGAGTTGATGTACAAGATTTTCTAAGGTTCATTTTTTTTTTAAATAATTTATGGTAGATATGCAAAGGGATTAATGGTTGTGTTGGCTAAAGTGATCACTAAATGATTAATTTGATTCAATACGTTGATTAAGGATAAGATCCTTGATAATTCAAGTGGGAGAATGTTAGGACTCTATGAAATTGTCACTGAGCATAATAAGGACAATTAAATGTGGAATTAATTAATTAATGACAAAAACTATTTGAAGAATAAAATCCCTTGTTTGTAGGACACTAAGTGTGTGCATTAGTTGTGGTTTAACAACTAACGAATGCGAAAGTTTTTTTAAGCTTCAACGATCCCATGATAGTTGAAATGCAGTTGAGTTATAAGTTTATATAGGAGGTGTCCCTGCTCACAGGAAGATTACGTCAAAACAATTGCTAGAACTATCACTAGGGTTTTTGATCGCATATTTATGCGACTTAGTTGGCTTGTTCTTGTGCATTTATGTCGTGTTTCCTTAGTTATTTTAATGTTTAAAGTCATTTTCGTGTGTTTTCAGATTTTATGGACAAAGTAGGCAAGAATATGCATTTTGGAGCATTTTGGAGCAAAATGGAGCTTGGAATGCATGTCACATATTTGGGCCAAAGTGGATGGACGAATTTGAGAACTAAAGAGGCCAAGAATGTGAAGAATTATGGTCCAAAAGATGAAGAACTCAGCCCAAAAATTTGTCACCCCAACTTGCCTTCATTGCCATGCAAAACAACATAGAATTCCCTTTGGATTCCCATGCCATGCTTGATCACTCTTGTCCCCTACATAATTTCTGATTTCATGCTTCAATTCATTTAATTATTACACTTAATTGCTTGATACCTCTTGTTTCCTTCACTCATTAGATTTTAGACAACATTTACATCCATTACATGCACCAATTGATGCTCCATCATTCACATTTGGAATCCAATGCCATGTGCAACACATGTTGTTGCACCTTTGACCCATTTGTTGACACATTTCACCTCCCTTTCCATCTCTATGCAATGTACACAATCATTCATGCTCCCTAGCTACAACACCACTCCATTTTACCCTTCACACTTTGCATCATTACTTCATTTTCACCCTTGGACCATTGCACACCACACACACAAATTGCCATGCATTTCATCCTTAACCTAACCTGATTTTCTAAGGTTTTTGGGGCCTATAAATACATGTTTACACCCCTTGGCCAAAGGACAATCCCCCATATTCATCATTCATCATAGAAAATTCGTCCATACAACCTCTAGGTAGCAAAACACCCAAAAAACATCATTCTAGTGCCTAGAAAACATAACAGCCACTCCATCTTCTTCCACCCTCTTTGCCTAGTTCTCCACCACTCCCCAACCATCAAACACTCTTCCACTCTCACCCTAAACCCTTCCACAAAATTCCCCATCCATTCTACACCATAAGTCCACCAAAAAATCTGTCCACAAGCCTCATGCCGCAACAAGGAGGAAGGGAGATCCATTGATGCACTTGCTATCCAAGTTGGAGCATTTTAGGTGTTTTCTTTCCTTTGATTTTAATGTCTAATTTTATGTATCTTTGCTTTGTGAGTATGAGGAACTAAACCCCTTTTAGTTAGGGGATGATTCGAAACTATGTTCATACTTATCCGATCATATAAAAAATGATTTGTGTATGTTGGTTAAGAGTGCACGCTTAATTTTCATGCATGAATTTAACGCTAGAATATAAAGGAGTTTCACCTAATCCTTATGAACTTATATTCACAAGTAGTGAATGTTGCTAGTCACAATCACGTTAAGTAAATTTTTGGCATAAGTTTCATGCAATTCATAGTAACGAGTGCCTCGTCAATGCTTATGTTTTTCATAGAACTTAATGATTCTTGCTTGTATCTCTATTATGCAATTCATGTAGGGAACTTGTAGGGAATGTTTTGGGTTGTCGTATGCAATCATCCAACCTAATAACTTGTGAAAAAAAAAACTGAGGGTTAATTAGTGCAATTCACGGTTAATTTGGGGCGTTGAGTATTCATAGCTTATCGAAAAGCAACTGGAAATCGTTTTGTATGCAAGTGTGACATATGTGGAGAAGAACCTCCTAGCTAATCTTCCATCCATAAGTTTCATTCAAATTCACTTACAATCTGTTTCGTTTTACAAAGTTTGTTTTGTTTTCAAATTCATTAAAACCAAAATCCCTCTTTTACTTTATTGTTTCAAAGTGTTTAATTTCTGTTTTAGTTGTGTGTTAGAGTGTTTTGATTCACCCAAATTTGTCTAAGAATTTGTTTACTTTGTTCTTGTCTTGATTTAATTATTTTCGTCGAAAATCAACCCCATCTTATTTCTTTGAGTCATATTAATTAGAACTTGTCTTAGATTATGTTTTTAAGTGTTTTAGTTCATTAGAAAACCAAAATTTGTCCAAGTTTGTGTGAGAGTCCCAAAATTGCCCAGATTGTGTTTTTAAGGTAGTTTTGAGTGTTTAGGGGCTGTTTTGAGTCTTTTGGTTTGTTTTAGTGTTTTAAAGTATAGTTTTGCATTCTTTGAGTCTAGTTAGTGTTTTAAACTTTGTTTTCACGTTTTCAAGTCAGTTTCCAAGTGATTTAGCAATCCCTCCTAATCCCCGGCCTAGAACGATCCCTACTTACATAATTTACTACAATTGATAAAAAGAGGGTTTAATTTGTGTGTTTAGTTATTTTACGCATCAGTTTTGATATCAAGTTCCTTAATGAGTAGAAGACTCTCTTGGTGTTCTTTGCTGCTTATACCATGGCATCCTCAGGTATAATCATCGTTCTTTACTCGACTCCTCAAAGATATATATGTGTATGTTGTTTGTGATCCTTGGTGAAGACTAACCAATTATAGGTCAAACATTTATTTCTCAATAAGGCACTAGCAACAAATATAAAAGGAAAATCCCAATATATAATTGATCAGATCATCCAAAAGATACCGTGCTCATATCCAAGTTGAGGGAATGGATCCCCAAGGCTAGAAAAGGGGCTGCAAAACTAAAAGAGACCTGCCATATCATAGGTCAGTAGATCAGCCCAAGAGTTGCAGCAAAGCACCTTGGAGTTTAGCTTGGTACGAGACTGGTAAAGCCACGGCTGCTGGGTTTGGAGGAGCTGCTTTTGTTGCTTCCACAGCTCGAAGTCCTGGTACGACTGATTTGCCACGTCCTCATTCTTGTTGCAGACCAACGTCTCCGGAGAAATGTGATGGTGGTAGTCGCTGTTCTGGGTTGTTCCTGTTACAATGGTCGTCGCTGCCGCCTCTGCATATTGAGAAAAAATCAGCCATTGTTGATGCTTCCTTAACCCAGACCCAAATTGTGACCGAGAATCCATATCAAATTCAAACTCCGACTCAATTCTCTATGGGTATTTACTACTCACCTTAAAGTTTTAATCTTTTTTTAAATGTTTGAAGAGATTCAGATTGTGGTGAAAAATAAAAATTTGCAGGGAGAGACAGACAGCTAGGACTTTGTCATCTCATCTCATCGGCTGAGGTTTTGATTTTATTTATTTTTTAATATTTAATGTTTTAATTTGATATTTTTTTGTGTGTATTTATAGAAACTTTCTTACTCAACAAATTTAATTATAGAGGTAAAATAGTAAATTTATATGCAGATTTTTCACTCAAAGGTTTTATGAAAGGAAATAAAAATTTCAAAAGGTGTTAATATCTCAAACATGAGGAAGTTTTGTGAAAACTCAATAAATCTCAGGACATGTTAATGTAATTAACCCACATAAAATTTCATGACATCGAAACGTTAGAAGAGGAAGCAGTTCTTCCACTTTGCCCCTTGGAAATGAAAAGGGGAGACAACACGTCTCAAATTCTCAAGGAAGATGAAAAGACAAAATTAATTAAGCTAATCCATGCACTAATTGAAGTTTATCAATACCATTAACTACTACTCTCTCTCATTCCCTGTGAAGTACTGAAGCTTAACTAAAAGAAGCAATCGATACTTCAATGGCTACTCCGAAAGCGCACGTAGGAGAGATAAGGAAGACAAAGTTCTCCATTGGATGGGAAGAGGCCAAACCTTTGACTGAGGATCTTCACCAGGCTGTGAAGAATCTCTCTGCTGAACTCTACGCTAAGGATGTTCACTTCCTCATGGAACTCATCCAGTTTTTAATTCATTTCTTTGGATTTTTTTTTTTTTTTTTTTTTTGCATTTTAATGTTTAGTCTATGGCATGCTTTTGGAATCTTAAGCAATCTTCAACCGAATGAGCTATGTTTAGCTCCCGCCCATATTATAACCTTACAAGAAATTATTTTTTAATGAATAGTACTAGATTATATTTAATTATTTATATACTATCTCCAATCAAATGGGCTATTTTTTAGTCATCTCAATAATTTATTATTATAAGTTTGTTCTTTAATTTTATTGGTTAATTGAATTAAACTACTATATTAAAATAAAGTTTTCTAATATATTTTGAGTATCACTTGTCGCTAAATGAATAAGTATCCGGACATATTTTGAGTGTCACTTAAAGATGTGACCATATGAAAATTATTGAAAAAATTAAAGGAAAGATTATTGGATGAGATAAGAGTGGGGTATATATATAAAAAAATGTTTGAGGTGAATAGAATGTGAATAATGAAAATAAAATGAAGTAAGATAGTATGAAAATGTGAAAAAGATATGAGAAATGATGTCGAAATATCTTAAGTATTTATAAGAAAAAATTAGAATTTTTCATTTTGTCTCAAAAAAAATATAAAAAAAATCCAGTTGGCCTAACCGAGGGGGCTGGCTGGCCATATGGCAGAATTTTGGCCCAATGGGTCCCAAGAATTTTTTACCCATATCTCTATTGGAGAAGTTTTGTGTCAAAAAAGGTTATCATTTGACCTATGGCCCTATGGCCAATCCAGTTGGAGATGGCCTTACAATATTGTATTTGAATATAGAATTAGTGGTAAATAGTATACTAGTTATTTTGCAAAATGCAGAAGATAATGAGTACCCATAAGAGGTTGATCCATCACTTGAGTTTGTCATAACTTCCCAGGATGCAACAGTCGCAGGGGCACAGCTCTGTAAGTGCGATAGCAATATCAAGCGAGACTAAATTTGTCACCAGGAAGAACATCGATGCTGAATCATACACACTCCACCTTTCTGCGAAAGAAAATGGCTACGAGTTTGATAAAGAATGCGGCTATTATATGTTGAAGCAGAAGTTTCCTGTCAGGCTGGATTGTAGAATGGATGGGAGAAATGATGTAGTAGATGAATGGGTGATCACGCTTGCATTTCCAATTGCAGAGCTCTTTCATAGAGGAACAAACACATCTCCTGGAGTCTATGCATTCCTTCCCACCAAGATAGTGATAAAAGTTTGTCAACAATACGTGCTAGACATTATTGGTATAGACAATAGAATTGTAATTATTCCTCTAGCTAGTCATCATTACTTTACTTTATAGCTAGCCATCATTACTTTACTTTATAGCTAGCCATCATTACCTTGCTTTGCTTTCCTTTCTCCTTATTTTCCTCTTTGGTGTTTTCCTCATGTAATCATCATTTGGCTTGTCCACTTGTTAGGACTAGTTGTGTAGTTTTTAGCCCTCTATAAGAGAGGACTTCCCTCTTGTAAACAAATAATAATGAAGTATATTACAATTTCCGAGATGGTATCAGAGCAGTCGATCATGACTGACTCTTGAACCTCAAAAACAGAAAGAAAAAAAAAGCTTCCGCCATATCATATCTCAATCATCATATCAGTTTTATTTTTATTTCAACTTCACTGATCTTAAGCTTATACAATGGTTAGTGATGATGAAGTATCAAACCCACCAATTCAATCATTCACACCAGGTGAATCAAACTCCACCACACAAGTGGTCACCATTCAAAATGATAATTCCAATTTCTCTGTACGAATTAAACTTGATGAAAACAACTATTCTCTATGGCATCAAGTCATAGAGATGAAAATTGCTAGTCGAGAAAAACATGGGCATCTTTCCGATGATACCAAGCAGCCTGCAATCACAGACCCACTGTATAACAAGTGGCGAGTTGAAAATTGCCAAGTCAAAAGTTGGTTATTTGATGCTATGACACCCAATCAGATGAAGCGATTCATCCGTTACGACACAACCATGCAGGTATGGGATGCCATAAAAAAGACTTACTCAAATGGCTCTAATGAAGCCAAAATTTATTATCTTCATAAAAGGTCATTTACCATGAAGCAAAATGGAGCTCCTATTGCTAACTATTACAGCAATCTCACCGAGATTTTTCAAGAACTTGATCAACTTAGTCCTACTAACATGAAGGACCCAGATGATATCTTATCAAGGCAACAAGAAATTGAGCGACTTCGAGTCTATATTTTTCTTGCAGGATTAGACAACAAGTTTGATCAAATTCGTGGTGAGATTTTGAGGATGGAGCCCAAACCTGGTCTTGAAGGAGCATATTCTCATGTCAAACGTGAAAGCAATTGACAAGGAACCATGTCAGAAAGTTCCACCATGCTTGAAGCTATTGTGCTTTTTACCACAAATTCTCGATCTCCACAAGAACCTCGACTTCAAAACATAAACTCCTCAACAGCTGATCGATTTCGTAATCGACCACCTATGCAGTACACCAAATGCGGATTGAAAAACCATACTATTCAAGGCTGTTATGAGATTATTGGCTATCCAGAAGGATGGGTTCACAAAGGACGAAAGAAGGAATCCAGCAGAGCATCATTCACCACATCTGAGTCTTCTCAAGATGTTAGCTCATCTGACCATGTCCCAAAAGCCTTGAACACCTTAGGTATATCTAATTATACATCCGCTAATACTTGTAATAGATCGTGGATTATTGATACAGGTGCCACATATCACATGACATCTGATGCTAACATTTTTCACTCACTAAAAACAGCCAACCAGACATTCATTACCAGTGCCAATGGTTCAATCTCTCTAGTTACTGAAGAAGGCTTTATTTCACTAACTTCCTCTCTCAATCTTGATCATGTCCTAGTTGTACCATCCCTAGATTACGATCTTTTATCTGTTTCTCAAATTATTGACTCCCTTAATTGTTCTGTTTCTTTTTTGCCATTATATTGTCTTTTCCAGGATCTGCTCACCAGGGTCGTGATTGGTTGTGGTACTAAAAGGGGCAAACTATATTATTTGGACTTAACGGAAGAATGCAGCAATAGATTGAGTCAAGTGCATCATGTAAGCAGAGACGAATCAACCCGAATGAAGAAGATTTGGTTATGGCACAGGCGATTAGGACATCCCTCATTTGGTTATCTTAAACTTTTATTCCCTGAACTTTTTCCCCAATTCAAAGAATCCGATTTCCCTTGTGAAATTTGTATTTTGGCCAAAAGTCATCATGTTTCCTATCCATTAAGATTAAATAAAAGTTATGTGCCATTCATGGTTGTTCATTCTGACATTTGGGGTCCTGCTAGAATTCTTACCACTTCTAGATTTAGATGGTTTGTGACATTTATAGATGACTGTACTAGAATGACCTAGGTGTTTCCAATGAAGCACAAAAGTGAAGTTCCTACCAAGTTCAATATTTTTCATCAATATGTTGCAACTCAGTTTGACAAGAAAATTCAGACACTCAGGTCTGATAATGGAGAAGAATATGTCAATCATGCTCTGCATAACTATTTGCAAGAGCATGGTATTTTTCATCAAACCACATGTGCCTATACACCTCAACAAAACAGTGTAGCAGAGAGGAAGAATCGACATCTCTTAGAAGTGGTTCGTGCATCTTTATATGGTGCCAACATGCATCATAAGTTTTGGGGGGAGGTACTGTGTTCTGCAACATATCTCATAAATCGAACATCATTCAGTACTCTCCAATATCAAACACCATTCCAAACACTTAACCACCTTCTCACCATTCCATCTATCCCAAACTTAGAACCACGTATCTTTGGGTGTGTGTCTTATGTACAGGTTTATTCACATCAACGAGGGAAGTTTGATCCATGTGCCCTCTGGTGTGTATTCTTGGGTTATTCTGATACAAAAAATGGATACAAATGTTTTCATCCTCCTACCCAAACTTTATACATCACTGCAGGTGTCCAGTTTCAAGAAGAAGAAACATATTTTTTAAAGGGGGACATTGAGTATCCCCTTCAGGAGGAGAATAATATGTTTGAAGAGGATACCCAAGACATTAGCAACATTAAAATTGTTGCAGAAATTTTGGAAATTGAGATAAATGTTGATAAGTCGGCAGACGACTGTAATCAAACAATACATGCAGAAACAGAATCATCAACTCCAACATCAGACACAGAAGTACATCCAGCAACGTTAAGTCCAGATGGCTTGGGATTGCCTTCTTCGATAGTGCCACATGATCAATCAGCCCCTGAACATAATCAACAGGTAACTGATCAATCTAATTCTATTGAGATCATACCTGAGTCAAGGCAAATTGAGTCCATTAATTATCAACTTCCCCCTCGAAAATCTCGAGGGATTCCTAAACAGTTATATGATCTTGATCCTAGAGCCAAGGTTAAATACCCAATTGCTAACCATGTGTCCCTCCATAGGTTATCTACATCATGTGAGGCATTTGTAAATCAATTATCCATTATATCTATTCCTTGTAGTGTAGAGGATGCTATGAAAGATCCTAGGTGGACTCGTGTAATGAATGAAGAAATGGAGGCACTCCAGAAAAATTCCACTTGGGAGTTAACTAACCTACCCAAGGGGAAGAAATCAATTGGTTGCGGGTGGATATACACAGTAAAATTCAATGCAGATGGCACTATTGAGCAATACAAAGCAAGATTAGTGGCAAAAGGCTACACGCAGACATATGGCATTGACTACGGAGAGACTTTTGCCCCTGTAGCTAAGATAAGCATTATTCGTGTACTCTTATCCTTAGCAGCAAACCTTGATTGGCCTTTGCAACAATTCAATGTCAAAAATGCTTTCCTGCATGGAGATTTAGAAGAAGAAGTTTATATGGAGCTTCCCCCAGGATGCAAACTGGATCCCAATCAGACCAACAACGTTTGTAAACTAAAAAAGTCGTTGTATGATTTAAAGCAATCACCGATAGCTTGGTTTGGGAGATTTACCAAATCGATGAAATTTTTCGGATACAAGCAAAGCAACTCAGATCATACTCTTTTCTTAAAGCATAAGAAAGGTAAAATCACTGCTCTTATTGTATATGTGGATGACATGGTGGTTACAGGAAATGATCTATAAGAGAAGGCAGTACTGCAAAAGTATCTAGCAAGTGAATTTGAGATGAAAGATCTTGGTGCTTTAAAGTATTTCTTGGGCATTGAAGTGGCCCGCTCACAACAAGGAATATTTCTATCACAACGGAAATATGTTCTTGATATTTTGACAGAAACTGGGATGCTAGCATGCAAACCAGCAGATACCCCAATTGAGCTGAATCACAAACTTGGTGAATATCCTGATCAGATACCTACGAACAAAGAGAGATATCAACGAATTGTTGGTAAGCTAATATATCTTGCACATACTAAACTAGATATAGCATATGCAGTCAACATGGTAAGCCAGTTTATGCATGCACCAAGTGAAACACACATGGATGTTGTAAATCGTATCTTGAGGTATTTAAAGTCAGCTCCTAGGAAATGATTAATGTTTTCAAAACATGATAATCTAGATGTTAAAGGCTACACTGATGTTGATTGGGCTGGTGATGTAACTAACAGACTATCAACATCATGATACTTTGTTATTGTTGGAGGAAATCTAGTCTCTTGGCGTAGTAAGAAACGAAAGGTTGTTGCTAGATCAAGTGCTGAAGCAGAATATCGGAGCATGGCACATGGAGTATGTGAACTGCTTTGGGTGAAGAATTTACTGAGAGATTTGGGATTTAGGCCGCGTCTACATTGTGACAATAAGGCTGCAATTGACATTGCTCACAATCCAGTTCAACATGATCGCACCAAACATATGGAGGTGGATAGGCATTTTATTAAAGAAAAAATTGAGGCAAGACTTATTGAAGTTCCATTCGTTAAATCTGAAGATCAATTAGCATACATGCTCACCAAAGCAGTCACATGTTCAGTATTTCACAACTCACTAAGCAAGTTGGGCATTCATGACATCTATGCACCAACTTGAGGGGGAGTGTCAACAATAGCTGCTAGACATTATTGGTATAGACAATAGACTTGTAATTATTCATCTAGCTAGCCATCATTACTTTACTTTATAGACAGCCATCATTATAGCTAGCCATCATTACTTTGCTTTCCTTTCCTTTTCTCCTTATTTTCCTCTTCGATGTTTTCCTCATGTGATCATCATTTGGCTTGTCCACTTGTTAGGACTAGTGTAGTTTTTAGCCCTCTATAAGAGAGGGCTTCCCTCTTGTAAACAAATAATAATGAAGTATATTACAATTTCTGAGAAAGTTCCCTTCATAATTCAAGCTGATTTACTTCTTGCCTCATCAAGGGAAAGAATTCTTCTGGACAGCAAATGGAATAAGGGGATTCTCGATTGTGTGCCAACTGCATTTGTGAATGCATTTATCTCGCTTGTCAGATCTATAGAAGATGCTCCCGTTTCTAGCTTGACTAGTATGTTCAAGTTTCTGCCTGTTCATAGCTCTTTTTATGAAGGATTGAATGTTGCCAGGGAGTCTATAAAGGCAAAGATTGTTGAAGAAAGCATTGTCCCTGGTGAGCCTCACGAGGAGCTGACCCAAAAGCTTTCCTTTTCTTTTCTGTACGGCTGCTCTCTCTTCTCTCGAAAACCCAAAAAGGCATGATGCCTTTATAAAGTGGAGTTGTTGCCTTAAACCCTAAAGCCACCCATGTGGCACTCAAATACAAAACCGAAAAAGTGAAACAAATGGGTTGCTAGCTAACAATATTGAAAGGTCCAATAAAAATGAACCACGTATTCAACACTTTTATTAATGAAGAATTTTATGACTCTAAAATAAATGAATTGTCAATTTAGTTTTTGAATTATCATCTCAGTGAAAATTAGATTCATAAACCATTTTTTCAGAAAAATTAGCCTTGAATTATAAAAATATGCCAATTATATCCCTAATAATATATTCGAAGCTATTATATTCAATTTTCCGTCAATTGAAGTCACATTACTTGAAGGGTAGATTGGTAGTTTTTCATAAAGAAATAGTGTATGGAGTTAATTTTGGAGAGTTTTCGGAAAAAAAAATTTGGAGAGTAAATTGGTAGTTTTTTCATAAGAAATAGTGTAAGTTAAGTTTTCGAAGGGTAAATTAGTCATTAGATTTGCAACTTATATGAAATGTTAAAGACTTGTAGACAAGAAAATGACGGCATTACATTCTAAAGTGTGTCAAGTGACTTAAGTTGACGAAAAATTAGATAAAATAGTTTTGAAAATAATAGTAGAGATGAAATTAGTAATTTTTAATGAATTTAAAAACTTATTTTACTGAAAAAAATAATTCAGGACTTAATTTTAACTGATAATTCATGAACTAAATCGTGACTTCACCCCTCTAAAATTACGACCTGCAAAAATGAGCTCGCTGCAATTGGGGTGATTGTCGAAGTGAAAAAAGGATGTGCCTTGATTGCTAGGCACCTTGATCAACAGGATGAATTTTCAACCTTTGTTCGAGTATATAATTACTTGAGCGAGTTTAAGTGGGAGCCAGTAGTGAGGCTAACCAAAAGATCTGCTTCCGAAAGGTGATAAAAATGGAGGGTGGGTTGGTGCAGATGAATGCATTATATATGACAAGGATGAGCTGTTTGGTTTGCAGTTAACTGTTTTGAAGAAACACTAAGAGCAAGAATTGCCTAATTTCTTCTCTTGTGCATTTAGAGTACGATCCCAACCTTTGGTTGATGATTACTTGAAGCTTTAGAAAGTTTGGGAAAGTTCTAAAAGAGGATTGTTGCATGTTCTGGCTTTATGTTTCGAAGAACTGGAATTTAAAGACGAAGAAAAGTCATGCTGATGCCTTGGTGAAAGTACCGGTTTATTCTTCACCAAAAAAAAAAGAGTACCTGTTTATTGTGGCTCAGGTGGAATCTTGTTGGGCAACAAGGAGGATGTTTTCATTGCCGATGACCTACAACTGCAATATCCTTTTTAACAGTCTTCACAATCAATATTTGTTTGCTACCCTCAGCATGTTGAGGCTTAAAAAGACTTCACTACTTTGGAGTTGTTTATCTCACAAAGGAGTATGTAATGCAGCGGAATTAATAGGCAAGAGAAAGAAAGAATACTCAAAGTTTTTACACAAGATTTTTATTCACTCACAAACTTAGTACAAGAGGAAACACTCAAACACTCTTAGAAGCTTTGTTGCTTCTTCTCACTTCTCACTACTTGCTCTCTTGGTTGTTACAAATGGTGTGGATACCTTCTCCTTTTATAGGCATGGATGGAACCTTGGAGAAGCATGGAAGCATCATGCTATCTAGATAATTCCACTACCTTCCTAAGCTAGAATTATCTACACTAATCTTGTATGTTGGTGGAATCCTCACCATTATTCTAGACTCTTCCACCAACTTGAACTTTGCTAGAATTCTCTAGCATGTGCATGGATCTTTCTTTATGCATGGGCTGGATCGATTATCTTTGGGTCAAGACAAGATTACAATTCAACATCCCCCCTTAATCTTGTCTTGTGACGCCAATTGTGTTCCTTAATCTGACAAAGTCTTCTTGCCTGAGTGGTTTGGTGAATATGTCAGCGACTTGGTCTTGTGACTTCACGTATTCCACTTGCACATCTTTTCTTGCAATACACTCTTTTATGTAATGATAGCGGGTATCTATGTGTTTGCCCCTGTCATGGAATACTGGATTATTTGCTAAAGCTATTGCAGACTTGTTGTCGACATAGATCTCTGTTAGCTCTTCTTGTGGCATGCTTAATTCTTTCAGCAAGTTTCTCAGCCATATTGCATGACAAACACATGAGGTAGCAGCTACGTATTCAGCTTCGCAGGTAGAGAGAGTGACAATCGGTTGCTTCTTTGACATCCATGTGAATGCAGTATCTCCCATGAAGAACACAAATCCAGTAATGCTTTTTCTATCGTCAAAATCTCCTGCCCAATCATTGTCACTATATCCAGCAAGTTTGTAGTTATCAGAACTTGAATAGAACAAGCCAAAGTTAATAGTACATTTAAGGTATCGAAGAATTCTTTTGGCAGTCTTCAAATGTGTAGTTGTGGGATTCTCCATGTAGCGATTGACTAATCCGATGGCATAAAGAATGTCTGGTCTTGTGCATGTCAAGTTACGCAAACTTCCAACTAGACTTTTGAAAAATGTTGGATCTACGCTTTTTCCTCTGTCATGCTTGGTTAGTTTGACTCCATACTCCACTGGCATGCCTATGGGCTTGCAGTCATCCATTTTGAACTTTTTCAGTAACTCCTTTGTGTAGCTTTCTTGGGAGATGAAAATGCCTTCTTCGTTCTGCTTGACTTTAATGCCTATGTAGTATGCCATCATCCCGATGTCAGTCATCTCGAATTCTTTGGTCATCATTCTCTTGAACTCTTCAAACATGCTTGGATTACTTCCGGTGAAGATTAGATCATCCACATATAAGCACACAATTAGAATATCTCCATCTTTGACTTTGATGTAGAGAGCATGTTCATGAGGGCACTTGATGAAGTTGTTCTCCTGAAAGTACTTGTCTATGCGACTATTCCATGCTTGTGGCGCTTGTTTTAACCCATAGAGGGCTTTCTTCAACTTCAAAACCTTGTCTTCATGCCCTTTGATTTCATAACCTGTCGGTTGCTGAATGTAGACTTCTTCTTCAATGACTCCATTTAGGAAAGCGGACTTCACATCCATTTGTTGAATCTTCCATTTGTTTTGAGCTGCCAAAGAAATTAGCAATCGTATAGTTTCCAACCGAGCAACGAGTGCAAATACCTCATCATAGTCGATTCCGGCTCTTTGACTATAGCCATTCGCCACTAATCTTGCCTTGTATCTTTCGACCTCTCCGTTGACATTTTTCTTTGTCTTATACACCCACTTGAGGCTTTGTGTTCTTTTGGAAGAATAGCGAGTTCCCATGTATCGTTATTCTGGATTGCTTCAATTTCTTCATCCATTGCTTTCCTCCACTTAGTATCTTGCAGTGCTTCTTGGAAGTCAACTGGTTCATAATCAGCAAAGAAACAGAAAAGTGTAGGATTATCAAGTCTTTCAGCTACCTCATAAAGATCTCGTAGACTTCTTGTGCGTGGTACTTCTCTTTCATTTAGACTCCTACTTGATGATGCTGATGCTGGTGAATTACCATGATTGGTTGATGTTGGTGAAGCAGGTGGAATAATGGATTCTTGTTGAACCTCTCTTGTTTGCTCCATCATCCCTTGTTCATTCTCTTCTTCAAACTGAGGAAAGAAGTGAAGATCACCTGTATGAGAGCAAAATTCTCATTCTCCTTCTTCATCGAACGTCACGTCTCGACTAATCACTGTCTTCCCATTGTTTGGATTATATAGCTTATAGCTTTTTGAATTTGAGTCATAGCCGATGAAGATAAACTTCTCACTTTTATCGTCGAGTTTGGTTCTTCTCTCGTCTAGTACATGTACATGGGCTATGCTTCCAAAAACTCTTAGATAGGAGATACCTAGTTTTCTTCCACTCCATGCTTCTTGTGGAGTCTTTCCCCACACACTTCTTGTTGGAGACCAATTTGATAGGTAAACAGCACATGTTACAGCTTCTTCCCATAACTCCTTAGGCAATCTCTTGCTTTTGAGCATGCTTCGAGCCATGTCAAGGATGGTTCGATTTTTTCTTTCCGCCACACCATTTTGTTGAAGGGATCTTGGAACTGTCAAAGGTTTACGAATTCCATTGGCTTCACAGAATTCTTGAAATTCGTTCGAAGTGAATTCTCCTCCTCAATCAGATCTCATGGCTTAGATCTTGCAACCACTTTCTTTTTCTACAACGGCTTTGAACTTCTTGAATGCTCCAAAGGCCTCTGATTTCTGCTTCAAGAAATATACCCAGGTTTTCCTTGAAAAATCATCATTGAAGAGAAGGAAATAATTATTTTTACCCAAAGAGCTTGGTTTTATTGGACCGCACACATCAGTGTGAATAAGCTCGAGTGGCTTCTGGGCTCTTGTGGTTGACTCCTTTGGAAAGCTTTTCCTGAACTGTTTCCCAAGTAAACATCCTTTGCAAGCTTGATCAGGGCGACTGATGCACGGTAAGCCTCTCACCATCTCCTTCTTGGATAATAACTCCAGTCCTCCAAAGTTAAGATGCCCAAAACGAAGATGCCAAAGCCAGGATGTGTCTTTGTAACATGTTTTGAAGTACTTTGCAACATCATTTTGAATATTCATAGGAAACATCCTATTCTTTGACATTTTCATCTTGGCAATTAATCTTCCTTTGTCATCTCTAAGAAAAATGCTATAATTTTTCAAGTGAATATCATAACCTTTTTCTAAGAGTTGACCCAATCTCAAAATGTTGCTTTTCATATTGGGCACGTAGTAGACATTTGAAATTAATTGGTGACCGCCATTTTTCATGGGAATTAGGATGTTACCTTTTCCTTTGACGAGTATTTTGGATTCGTCTCCAAAAGAAACATTGCCACTCACCGATTAATTAAGCTCTACGAACATGCTTCTTCTTCCGCACATGTGGGTCTCCATCATTGTTCTTGCATGCTAGTAGCACAACACCATTATCTTCTTTCTTTTCTTTCACATAATTTATGTTCTCAAGTCTGTTGCTTGAAGCTCTACATTCCCAAGCATAATGCCCAAACTTTTGACAGTTGTAGCATTGAACTTGAGATTTTTCATACCTTAAGTTTGAGCATCCTCTTCCATGACCTTTTGTTGAGCTTCCTCCTCATTCGTAGTTGTTATGGTTGTTGAAGTTCCAACCATGTCCACGTCCACATCCGCGTCCTCGACCACGACTTCTTTCGTACTGGCTTCTCTCATTGTCGAAGCTTTCTTCTTTCTTCTTTGGCTGGACATGCATCTTGAGGAGTTGTTCATCATTCCCTTGCCTCTTCTTATGTTTCTCTTCATATGCTTGTAGCGAACCCATTAATTGCTCTATACTAATTTCTTCCAAGTTTTTAGTTTCTTCAATCGTCACAACAATGTGCTCGAACTTGGGGTCCAACGAGCGTAGTATCTTCTCCATAATTCTAACATCTTCCAACTTTTCACCGTTTCTTTTTTAATTGATTAGAAATAACTAAGACTCTTGAGAAATAATCAGAGATTGATTCAGACCCTTTCATTTGTAGAGATTCGAACTCACCTCTTAATACTTGAAGACGAACATTTTTCACTTGTTCAGATCCTTTGTAAGAGGTTTGAAGCTTCTCCCATGCTTGCTTGGCAGCGGTTGCACTTGAGACCTTCTCAAAGCCATTGTCATCTAATGCTTGGTAGATGAGGTAGAGAGCCTTCTTGTCTTTCTTTCTTGAATCTTTCAAACTCTCCTTCTGGGGTTGGGACATAGTAGCTTCATCTCCAGGCTCAGTGTAGCCTTTCTCCACGACTTCCCATACATCGTGTGCTCCCAAAATGGCCTTCATTTTGATACTCCAATTATCGAAGTTGTTGTTATCGAGCACTGGAACTTGGAAGGCTACCATAGCGTTGCTAGCCATAGCTCTGATACCACTTTGTTGGGGCTTAAAAAGACTTCACTACTTTGGAGTTATTTATCTCACAAAGGAGTATGTAACACAGCGGAATTGATAGGCAAGAGAAATAAAGAATACTCAAAGTTTTTACACAAGATTTTTATTCACTCACAAACTTAGTACAAAAGGAAACACTCAAACACTCTTAGAAGCTTTGTTGCTTCTTCTCACTTCTCACTACTTGCTCTCTTGGTTGTTACCAAGGTATTAAATATCGGTAATATCGGTAATCCGAAAACACGGAAATATCGATGGAAATATCGGTAAAATATCGATATCGATAAAAATTACATGGAAACCACGGAAATTGTAAGAAAAACTTGGAAATTTTTATTGAAACTTTGTAGGATGTTTATTTAGTCAATTATCTATTAGTTTATCACAAAAAATTGGAAGGAAATGCATTGCATGATGGATTTAACATTATCAAGTTGATTATATAGCGATCTGACAAACATTATGAGTGTAGAAAATATGTAGTAATTAATGAAAGAAGTCTAAACACACCATAATCATTTATATATAATGAATTAGTACAATATTTTACACTTTAGTACCACATAGAGTTCCTATGAGGTTCAAATTTTTCACTATCTTCATCATCTCTATGTGTAGAATGAGTGTATTGTGAAGAGTAGTTATCAAATGATAAATCCCCAAAATAGTTTTGCATGTAATTGTTAATATGCCACCCATATGGATCCGAGATTGGTTGAGGTTGTCCATAAGAAAAATCATTTGAAGATTGAGTCTGGGATTGTTTCCATGAGTCGCTCGATTCCATCCCAACAGGAATGGGATATGAAGGGTAGGGATATGAAGGGTAGGGAAATGGTTGGTTATGAGTATAACCATAGTTACTACTTCCCAATCCAACAGAGTCTGAAGTTCTAGATAACGAGTCATCTTCTTGACTTGACAAAATCCCCTTGCCTCTTTCTCTGCGAGTATAGTCCTTTCCTATGGCACCAATTCCTGGTCCTGCCCGCCTACTGCCATGGTCATCATCCTGTGTTGCATGCGTGAAGTTTGCCTCACCAGTGAAAGGGCTCATATATCCGGGAGGTGGTGGTCCATAATAGTTTCCATATCCACCACCACTACCTCCAGCTCCACTACCTCCAGCTCCACTATGTCCTTCATCATTCCCACCTCCGGTGGTAGGTGAGTCTCCTGATCTTGTACTAGAGCTATCATTAGTACTAGCACGATGTTGTGGTTGTGTAAGATTGGAAGAAGGTGGAATTCCAGTGTTTCTTGGTCTTGGGAGGAAAAGTTCATCCAAAGAGTCAGCGCTGCTAGATCCCACCTCCTCCTCTAATACTCTTTCTACATTTATCCCTTCATTACGTGCTTCTTCAGCAACTCTGGGAGCTGGGTTGCCTTCATCATCATCTAAATGAAGAGGTCTAATCCATTGAAAAAGTTGGTTACCCTCCGTATCATCATCTTCACCAACAATATCAAACACATCTAGTGGGTCACCACGGTCGACATGATCTATTTCAGCTTCCTTATCTCGAATTTGAAGCTTCATGTTGTAGTAGCAATAAACTAATTTTTCCAACCTACTATGCGCCAACCTATTTCTTTGCTTTGTGTGTATCAGTGCAAATGTGCTCCAATTTCTTTCACAAGCAGATGATGAAGCTGTTTGTGATAATACTTTTATTGCTAACTTTCTCACAGTTGGTGCATCGGTCCCATACATGATCCACCATTCAGCTACAATGAAAAACAATGTTGATAAGCCTAATAACTCGAACAAATTCTATTATAAACTTATAGTGAAATATGTTTACACTCACTAGGAGACATTGTTGTTCGAGCAGCAATTGATGTTGGTTCTCCAAAAGTTCTTCTTGCATCTTTAAACCATGTTAGCTGAATTCAATAAATCGTGTTAGTTTAATCCAACAAAGTAATTATTAATATTATAATTTAAGTAATTATTATAATTTAAGTAATTGTGTACCTCATTTCCAAATTGGCCAACTGCTGGTGATGCAGGGTCTAATTTAGAGTATACATTATGTACAGCACGTATAAGGGTACCATCATCTCCAACACCGGGTCTGTATTGGTATCGAGGATTCAAATAATAGGTTGTTCAAAGAAACACATACTCTAATAAGAGAAATAATACTTATGCAACTAAAGAAATGAATTGCAAATTATGACATAATTTATACCTGCTGCATGCAAATCGTGGTACAATGTTTTATACCATCGATCTTCAATTATCTTGATGACCCACCTTGCACCATGTTTTCTTTCCAATTCATCCTTCACTACACGCATCAACTCATATACTGCCCCCATAGTAGGATACTCTTATGTGTCAACGATCCGTAAAACTTTGTAAAAAGGTTCAAACAGTTGGCACACATGTTCTGATTGAGTCCAGAAAGCATGATCAAGCACTATACTTTCCACCATACGACCTGTATTTGAGTGGCTGAAATTGTGGTTGGCCCAATCATCACTAGTGAATAGTTGTTTCAACCCTGCTTTCTTCTTCAGTAGGCTGTCTAATGCAATATAGTTGGTGGCGAATCGAGTGGTAGCTGGACGAATGATTTCTCCTTTGCAAAATTCACGCATCTTTGCCAACAACCAACCGTGATTGTAAATATAATTTGTGATCGTTCTAGCTCTTTTGACCACAGTAGCAACATTCTCTCTCTTCCCCATTGCCTCAAACATGAGATCAATACAATGTGCTGCACATGATGTCCAAAACACAGTATGATGCTTCATTAACTTTTTTCCAGCTTTGACAAATGCAGAACCGTTGTCGGTCACGACTTGGACAACATTATGCTCTCCCACCTCCATGATTACATCCCTCAATAATTTGTAAATATACTTGTAGTTCTTTATATGGTCTGAAGCATCAACAGACTTCAAAAAAATTGTCTTTCCCTTGGAGTATACCATGAAGTTGATGATAGACAATCTGGTCGGCCCAGTCCATCCGTCACACATGATTGTGCAACCATTAGTTTCCCACTTTGACCTCAACTTGTTAACATACTCGCCAATGTCTTTATACTCCATATCCAAATATTTGTTTCTTATCTCATAGGGAGTGGGAGGTTGTACTCCAACACCGGCCTGTTGACATCCCACTACCATATTTTTGAAATGATGTGATGATGTTTTCTCAGCAGGGACATTTTCATAGATAAAGAACTTGCTAATTAGACGCCCCATTCCCTCCTTCACATTACCTCCCTTGAAATAACTCCAAACACTCTTTTGACGTGTGTTGAGCTATATATTTTCATAAACAAAATATATTAGCAAATCTTAATCAAAATGGGGAGACTTTAAAATAATAATAGTCCAAAATATGGACTGACTAGAAATAAGGCTCACTTTATGTGTGTGCGCGCATATATTCTTATGTATACTATATTTATATAATATATATAAGAAATAAAGAGAGAAAAAAAACTACACCCGCACACGTGGACCTCAACATACACCAAGTCTGAAGGAGTTTGTCATCTACATGGCAACCGGGTATAAAGAATGTGTGTATCTAGAACCCTTTAAAACTCCCACGTTCTCCACTCAAGAGATGGTTTTCTCTCAGCATCTCCACACCCCAGAAAAGTTGCATCCCACTAAACTTCAACTGCCATGTCCACTGTTCGCCTATAAAAAGGCATCGAACCAAAGCAAAAAAAAAAAACAGAGAAAGAAGAGGAGAGACTCTGCAGAAATTGAGAGACAACGGTGAAGAACGAACGACAAAGAAGAACAAAGCAAGAGAGTAAGGGGAAAAATACACAACAGCAAAAAAGAAAAAAAAAACGCAGGAAAGGAGGAAGGTTTACACACGGCAAAGAACATCAAAGTGTGCACACGACAAAGAACATTAAAATACACAAAGGTATCAATCTTTATCTTTAATTTGTTCTTGGTTTTGTGTATTGGGTGCAGCTTTTTGCAGGATGAATGAAAGAGGAACTTGGCTTTTCCTCTTTCACCGAAGCCAGAAAGATGGATGGGCAAATTTCCCCATGGCAGCCAATTGATAAGAGAAGAAAAAAAAATCTTTTCTCCTTCCCCCTTAATTTTGCCGACAACAGGGGGCGTTGCTTTGATAAAAACCCAGTCACCACCGCTCTTCAACCGTTGTCTCTAGCAGTCCTTCGGAAGAAGCCCAAGGGCCCCGAGGACGGTGAACCAAGCAATCAACCAAACCGCAATACCACCGCTCTTCAACTGTTGTTTCCGGCAGTCCTTCGGAAGAAGCCCAAGGGCAGTGCCATCTGCACTCCGAGGACGTTGAGCCAAGCGATGTAGTTAAGCACGCGGGTCCAGACCATCAGAAATTTCGACAAAGGCTCGTACGAGAAGATGGCAGCGATGGTCAGTGTGAAGAAGTGAAAGAAAAAATGCAACACCAATCGCCATGAGCCATCCCCATCCCACTGACAGTGGCGAGAATAACCCAAGGCCTTCAGAAAATGTGGAACACATCCGAAGGCAAGAAAGCCGAGAATTTGGGAAAATAGACATGTCCCCAGGTCCAAGGATGCAGCGGAAATGGTTCTAAAGTTGCACTTTAAAACAGATTACAGAGGCTCAAAGGCTCTCTGTGAAGCTCCTGCAGCCTCTTGGGTGTCTAAAGAAGTTTTTCGACACCTCCCTTCCTCTTTTCAGAGATGCAACGGAGAAGAAGCCGTCACTCTGCACGTTTGAACAAGTGGAGAACAAGAACCCAACATGCCCAGCTATGGTCCCGAGCTTCTATCGGTCGACGAGCCATGGTCGTCTTCAAAAAAAGTTTTGCGTTCTTCATTGAGATAGAAACCCGAAGAAAGCCCAACCAAAGAAGAATAGGCGCTAGTTGCCACTGACCAAGTTTCATTCGAATTCCTGTTTAAATTAGGAATTGGAAAAAAAATCTCCAACAAGCAAAGATGATTCGTGATTTTAGTCGAAGACTAGTTTTACCCCTTTGAAGACAAATCCATGCAGGCAACGGAAAACTCAAAAGAAAGTGCTTGTTTGTTTTTTTTTTTTTTTTTTTTTAAAAAGGCTAAGCACGTGGCACCTCAAAGATGAAGCAAGTTATTGTCAAATGTTGGGCAAAAGCTAAGTTCAAGGTTGAAGACAGAAAAAAATGTTGAAAACTCATAAGGAAGAGAAGAAGAGTTCCAGACCAAAAAGCTTTGGTCACATCAAAAGTAAAGTTAAAAGAGTAAGGCTTGCTGTCAGATTGGTCAGAAGTTTAGGTCAGATAGGTTTGAAGTCCCATGTTTTGAAAAGTTCAAAGAAAAATATAAAAACGAAGAGGAGAAATGCTAACTGAAATTAGCATCTCACATGGAAAGTCGCTCACGTGGGGGTCAATAAAGTTATGGGAGTTCTTTATGGCAATTTAACTTGTGCCATTTCAAAATTGGATCCCATCCTCTTCGAACCATTAAGGAGACATACGGCAATGACAAAAGAAAAATAAAGAAAGAAGAAAAGCAAGGACTCAAAGTTTACAAGACACAAATGCCACAAAACCCCGTCAAACTTCAAATGGTACGAAGCCATATCAAGTATTAAATGGCACAAAGCCGCGATGAGTCTCAAAATAATGAACTACGCCGGTTTGATTCCGTTAAGGATACGTAGGCAGTCTAATATCAAGTTTTAGACGCAACCGTGAAGGCGAAACGAATCCCTGGTTTATACAAACTAAATTCAATTCTGCTATCAAATACCAAAATGGCACGAAGCCGAAGAAAAGTTTTCAAAGGGCACGAAGCCGTATCAAACTCTCAAATGGCACAAAGCCGAAGAAAAGTCTCAAATGGCATGAAGCCATATCAAACTTTCAAATGCTCCTCGCCCGCATGAGCTGAAACTGCATAAGGCACTATGCTCTTCGCCCGCATGAGCTGAAACTGCATAAGGCACTATGCTCCTCACCCGCATGAGCTAAAACTGCACAAAGCATCAAATCCAAATAAGTACCAACACCATGAACTACGAGTGACTTGATCCCTCAAGAGGGTACGTAGGCAATCTAGGGTTCGACCTAGGTGCAGTCACAAAATCAAACAAACATCAAATTCCTCAAGTTACATTTTTATTCGAATTGGAATCAAAGGGTATTTCTTTCCCAAAAGAAAGATTGTAATTAATAAGCGTGTAGCCTAGAATGGGTCGAACTCGAATTAATAAAATCCTCTTCGGAAAACTGAACGAGGGTGAAATTGTGTCGAGTGAATTATTTGTTTACATATTATGTACAATTTTTGCTCAACATAATTTTTGGCACGCCCGGTGGGACCCATTTTCCCTTTCATCTCTAATTTTGAAGATAATTAATGTGCTATGTGTTTTCTTTTTTGCAGAAAAAAAAAGGAAGCATGGCACCACAAGTTACTGTTTACTTCCACGAACTCTCTGCTGCTGCATCCAAACTTGGACATGGAGGGCGTGCTAGTCGCCGAATCTCCTTCACCATCAATGAAGCACCAACTATCTGCAACATGGTGAAGGCTAAGTTAGCAACAAAGACAAACAAGGCGGCTGTAAAAATCATCAAGGTTGGACCAAAAAAATGCCCGTCCAAGAACGCCCTAAGGAACGCAAGGAAAAGAGCAGCACGATCTCTTAGGAAGAAGATCGCTAAGGAGTGTGTACTTGAAGATATTGAAATCATCTCAAGGGAGCTTCTTGGAGCTATTTCATCTAAGGACACCAAGGTCCCTCGACGCAAGATTGTCAAAGTGACATCATCACCACTTACCAAGGTTCCCGTCATTACTCAAATCATGATTGGAACAATCCCAATCACTTTACCTACAACGGAGTTGGTCATGATGACTTCCGTCGAAGAAGATGAAGAAATTTTGCCAATAGTATCCGGAAATGTTCAACAAAAGGCCAAGGCCTACGAAATTGTTGAGGAAGGTAACAACATTCAATTTGAGGGGCCTATCACACGTGCAAGGGCCCGAGCATTGGCAGTCCACTCTCTCGAGAGTTCATCTTCCCTTAAAGATACTCTTGGAGGAAACGAATATTTTTCCCAAGAAGAGATTCCTAGAGTAATGACTCAATTCCAAAGGTTGGAGATAAATGAAGACCCCGAATCTGAGAACATGCAAGTTTTGATGACTGGGGCATCAAATATAGAAGAACAATTGCTAGAAATGCAACGAAAACTAGCAGAAAAAGAAGCAGAAATGGCGGCTTTGGTAGCTGATAAGGAAGCTGAGATTGCAACTTTAGCAGCTCAGTTAGCCGCTCAAGCTAGCATAAATAATGCTGGAGAAAGAGCAAGGAAAGAAACAGAAGGAGAAAGTTCTGGCACCCAACTCACGCATCAAGATATCAATGCAATTTTCGCTGAAAAGATTCGTGAATTTCAAATGTCTTTAACGACACCAATTCTTGGATACCGGAAGCCTTATCCAGCTCACTATGACACAGTGCCATTTCCCCAAGGGTATCAAAAACCGAGCTTTGATAAATTTGATGGTTTAAGTGGTTCTCCTCAAGAACATTTAGCTCATTTTTACTCAGCTTGCGGGGAAACATCGCAGTCAGATCCCTTATTGGTTCGACAGTTTGTTCAATCACTCAAAGGGTGTGCCTTCACATGGTATACTCAGTTAGAGCCAGGATCTATTTTAACATGGGATGATATGCAAAGAGCTTTTCTAGCTCAATTCGTCAATTCAAAGAAAAAAGTCACATTAATGGATTTGGCTCAAACAACACAAAGGCTTGGAGAAAGTACGAGCGAATTCATCACAAGATGGAGGAGTCTTAACCTACAATGCATGGAAAAGATTTCTGAATTTTCGGCAGTGCAAATATGTTACAATAACCTCATCCCTGAGATTGCAACATTTGTAGGAATTGCGGAGCCTCGAACTTTCGACGAGTTGGTATCCAAAGCAAGCAATGTGGAGAAGCAGATGTCCCGGAAAAATGTGATTGGAAAAATGATCCAAGACTTAGAAAATAAGTCAGACACCAAGAATGGAGATAACAAAAGAATGTCGAAGAAGGGAGATTCTATGGCGACATTTGTCAAAGTAGACAAGAAAAGTGACAATATAAAAAGAAAAGAAGAAACCAAGGGGACAAGGAGGCTTTCACTTAAAGAAAGAAAAGAAGTTAAATATAGTTTCGATGATGAAGATGTTGGAACTATCTTCGACGAACTCCTTGCAGCAAAAATGATCACGCTTCCTGAACCAAAGCGTCCCGCTGAAGTAAATAAGACCGATGATCCAAAGTATTGTCGGTATCATCGACTCATCAGCCATACGATAGAGGACTGTTATATCCTTAAGGATATAATTCAAGAAAAAATCAACAAGCATGAGATCGAGGTGGATTCATCTTCAAAACATCAGACGGCAACGTCCAATATGATCGAAGGAAAATCAACACCCTCATCTCCATTACCAGAAGGGTCAATCCCTGTAGGATTCCATGTCGATAATGAAACCACAGTTGTCTATACCTATCCTGCCATGCCTCATTCTGGAAATCCAAAAATTCCAACTCTGTATGAGCTCATGACGGCACCAAATTTTGATGTTTGGGAAGATTCGTCACTTGAATCCGAAGATGAATGGCAAACTGTAAGTGAAAAGAGGGTGAAAAAGATTGCTAAACATCATTCTTCCACTAAGCAATCAAAAGGAAAATTATGGAGTGGACCACCCTCAAAAGATGCAAAGAAAAAGAAGAAAAATACTCAGAGAAGGCCTAGAGTCTTTCAAGACGATGAGTACAAGCAGCCTTTCAGAGCACCAATAACCCTTGAAGACTACCTCCCTCCAAAACTTTTCAAAAGTAAGGGAAATGAGGAAGGAATTGAAAATTGCCACGCAACCTCATGTGAAATCTATAACGATAATGAGGTAGATGCAATAACTCTACGCTCTGGCCAAAGGATCCCGTCTGCCGACAAGAAAGAAGGAAAAGAAGTAGTTGATTCAGTCAAACATTCCGATAAACCAAGTGCAAGAGAGGTTCCAGTCACTACCACTGTAGAGCCTACGGTAGAAGTTTCAGTCTCAACCACAAAAGAAAGTATCTCTAAGAGACATGCAAAAGATGTATTACAGTCCCAAGATGGCAAATACGACATTGTCGACCATCTTAAGTGCATCTCATATCTCCTTAGTGTGTACGATGCTCTAAAAATGTCTAATGAGCTTAGAGAAGCACTCATAATGGCTTTAACAAATCCTGAAGTATTTGAAACAAGCTTGAAATTTGCAGAGATGGATACAACGTCACCAAAATATTGCGCTTGCTGCCTTGCAAGTATCACATTTGACAAAAGTGACCTTATACTTGGAGACGAATACCACAATCGACCCTTATACGTCAGTGGACTAGTGGGAGATACATCAATAAATCGAATCTTGCTTGATTGTGGATCAGCAGTAAACCTACTTCCTCTTCGAACACTTCAAGTTATGGGGATGAATGTTCGTCAATTGACATCATCAATGTTAACCATTCAAGGCTTCAATCAAGTCGGACAAAAAGCAATGGGATCGATAACATTACAAATGGAGATAGGGGAGTTGTACTCCGACGCCCTTTTCCATGTAATTGATGCTGACACATCTTATAATGTTTTATTGGGACGTCCGTGGCTTCATACATATGGTGTCGTTCCTTCTACACTCCATCAATGCTTCAAGTTTTTGGTGAATGGCGAAGTCAAAAAAGTCCTAGCGGACACCGACCCATTTAGGGGTGAAGAAGTGAATTACGCAGATGCAAAATTCTACAAACAATCAAAAGTCACTTTTTCGCAACCAACAAAAAATGAGGTTGGGCAGAAGGAATCACGATCACTAGCTATAGAAAGGGTAAAGCCATCAAGGCTAGTCAAAATCGCGAGTTCTAAAACTCCGAAATCTCAAAAAGTGGGTCACAATTGTTCATTACAAGATCGAAGAGAACCTGAAAAGAAGGCAATGGAACAAATCCAAAATGCATTTGAAGCACTCATGACCAACTACACAAAGCCTCTACGCAAAATCAACCAATCGATTCCTGGGGGCAATTTGGTAGTCTCAACAAATTTGCAAAGGAATAATGGTCGACAGGGTCGCATTGTTTCATTCAAAAGAAATGAGTCCTCATCAAAGGTTCCATTAAAGATAAAAGCAAAGAGGTGCAAAGCTAAAAGAAGCGCCATCAACGTCACAGTGCACCAAGAAAATGATATGCTCAAAGCATTTGTCTCAAATACCGAGAATCATGAGTTTGAAGGCTTTACTGATCTCGAGAAAGCAATGTTGTCTGAAGAAGAATCTAGCAGCAAGCCACCTCGAATTTCTGTCTTCCAACGACTTGGTAAAATCAACAACTCTCAACATAAGAAGTCTCATAAAAGCAAAAAGTGGAGAGTCAAAACCCAAAAGGTGACAATAAATCGTGACAAAAATGACGATGCGCAAGAAGAGGTACAAGACATTGTTCAAGTCAACACGATTGGTAGCAAAGAAAAAAGCAAGGAATCTGATAACGAACCAATTAAGTCTGTCAGACAATTCCCAACCTGCTTTCTAATCAAGAAGAAAAATGGACAGGTTTGTACCTGCATAGACTTCATGACTTTCAATAGTGCACCTCCACTTCCAGAAAATGAAACTTATGGAACAATTGAGAAAGTAAGCATGGAAGAAGTTTGTGACTCAACTCAAGTAAACTGCGTTACCATTAAGAAGAAAAAGAATAGAATGGTGACGAATCAACTGAGCTCAAGCAATACATCCCCAAATAAAGGATAGGGGGCAAGCTAATGCCTAACAAACTCCGAGAGGGAAACAAGTTCAGAGGAAACAAGTCAAGATAAATCCTTTCCTCTGAACTACGTATGACTTGATCCCTCAAAAAGGGGTACGTAGGCAGCCTATCATTAAAAATGGGTGCAGTCATAAAAAAATCAAAATCAAAATCATTTTCCCAAAATCAAGGGGTGAACTACGTTCGGCTTGATCCCTTCATGGGGTACGTAGGTAGTCTAGCTTTATTACTAGATACAGCCGCAAAAAAACACTTTCCCGAAATCAAGGGATGAACTACGTTTGGCTTGATCCCTTCATAGGGTACGTAGGCAATCTGATCCCCAAAATTAGACGCAGCCATAACTCTTCAAAAATTATATATTTGTCCCCCAACGGAATTAGCATTTGTTTGAATTGTCATATGCTAATATTTGTTTGCACTCTTCCCAGGCGAGAGTTTAAGGACAAAGCATAGGTGATTCACTTTGTGATAAAAAAGTCTAATGCATTGAAAACAACAATTGTCATGCATGCTTGGTTACAGAGAGCTAAGTCTAAATAGCAAAAATACATTTGCTCTTAGGTGTTGCACAGAAGCTATACGTGGCTAAAATATTGAAAACAACAGCTATGCTTGAAAAATAGTACAATTATGTTTAAGGTAGCATGCCGTGTAAAAAACCTGTAATCATGAAGGGAACATAGGTCGTGCTTTCGGTCCTACTTCAACCAAGTGATTATAAAATCTACAAGGGGAAATATGATTAAAAAAAAAAAAAAAAAAGGAGAAACCCACGGTAGGGAGAAGGGGTACATCGCAAGGGAGAAGCAAAAAAAAAAAAAAAAATCTTCTTGTCTATATCTCTCTTTTTTGCAGAGAAAGAAGCAAGTGTCAATCTTTCTTCTTTTCCCGAAACAAAATGAAGGTGAGACTTTGAAAAGCCCATTGGCTTACCATGGCAACAACATCAAACTGCCAAAGAAGTTCTGAAAAAAAATTCAATGGTAGCGGTAGGGACCAATTCTAAAACCAAACATAGCAAAATGGTGGAATTCCCCGCACTCAACCACAGCAACGAGAGCAATCGAAGGAAAAGGAGGATCGGGGAATACCCATCCCACCGGCAGCAGCAAGAGACAAGACCAAACTCTCTCTTTTCCCCTTAAAAAGTGGGATCTCTATAAATATTAGAAATGGTCACCAACAAACAGCCCAAGCTGCAAGATTTGTTCTCCAATAGCAAAACAAGCAACTCCCATGCGGCGTTAGTGGTTGCGATAAAAAAAAAGCAACATCGTCGTTGCGTCGCCGTCAACAAAAGGAGGAAGTACCAAGCACCACCTCTAGCCCAGCAAAAAGCAACAACTAGCCTTTGTTCCAAACTTCCAAGATTGTTTCTCTGCAAATAAGAGGAGAAAACTGAGTTTAAAACTCAAAAAGAAAGCTCAAGCCAAAAGATACAAAAGGACGCTTTTATTAAATCAAAACATAAATGGAGCTAGAGAAGAGAAAAAATTTCAAGCCTCGTACATGTCCAGGCTATTTCCACGCACGATGCTTGAGGGGGCAACTGTTGAGCTATATATTTTCATAAACAAAATATATTAGCAAATCTTAATAAAAATGGGGAGACTTTAAAATAATAATAGTCCAAAATATGGACTGACTAGAAATAAGGCTCATTTTGTGTGTGTGCGCGCATATATTCTTATGTATACTATATTTATATAATATATATAAGAAATAAAGAGAGAAAAAAAACTACACCCGCACACGTGGACCTCAACATACACCAAGTCTGAAGGAGTTTGTCATCTACATGGCAACCGGGTATAGAGAATGTGTGTATCTAGAACCCTTTAAAACTCCCACGTTCTCCACTCAAGAGATGGTTTTCTCTCAGCATCTCCACACTCCAGAAAAGTTGCATCCCACTAAACTTCAACTGCCATGTCCACTGTTCGCCTATAAAAAGGCATCGAACCAAAGCAAAAAAAAAAAAAACAGAGAAAGAAGAGGAGAGACTCTGCAGAAATTGAGAGACAACGGTGAAGAACGAACGACAAAGAAGAACAAAGCAAGAGAGTAAGGGGAAAAATACACAACAGCAAAAAAGAAAAAAAAAAACGCAGGAAAGGAGGAAGGTTTACACACGGCAAAGAACATCAAAGTGTGCACACGACAAAGAACATTAAAATACACAAAGGTATCAATCTTTATCTTTAATTTGTTCTTGGTTTTGTGTATTGGGTGCAGCTTTTTGCAGGATGAATGAAAGAGGAACTTGGCTTTTCCTCTTTCACCGAAGCCAGAAAGATGGATGGGCAAATTTCCCCATGGCAGCCAATTGATAAGAGAAGAAAAAAAAATCTTTTCTCCTTCCCCCTTAATTTTGCCGACAACAGGGGGCGTTGCTTTGATAAAAACCCAGTCACCACCGCTCTTCAACCGTTGTCTCTAGCAGTCCTTCGGAAGAAGCCCAAGGGCCCCGAGGACGGTGAACCAAGCAATCAACCAAACCGCAATACCACCGCTCTTCAACTGTTGTTTCCGGCAGTCCTTCGGAAGAAGCCCAAGGGCAGTGCCATCTGCACTCCGAGGACGTTGAGCCAAGCGATGTAGTTAAGCACGCGGGTCCAGACCATCAGAAATTTCGACAAAGGCTCGTACGAGAAGATGGCAGCGATGGTCAGTGTGAAGAAGTGAAAGAAAAAATGCAACACCAATCGCCATGAGCCATCCCCATCCCACTGACAGTGGCGAGAATAACCCAAGGCCTTCAGAAAATGTGGAACACATCCGAAGGCAAGAAAGCCGAGAATTTGGGAAAATAGACATGTCCCCAGGTCCAAGGATGCAGCGGAAATGGTTCTAAAGTTGCACTTTAAAACAGATTACAGAGGCTCAAAGGCTCTCTGTGAAGCTCCTGCAGCCTCTTGGGTGTCTAAAGAAGTTTTTCGACACCTCCCTTCCTCTTTTCAGAGATGCAACGGAGAAGAAGCCGTCACTCTGCACGTTTGAACAAGTGGAGAACAAGAACCCAACATGCCCAGCTATGGTCCCGAGCTTCTATCGGTCGACGAGCCATGGTCGTCTTCAAAAAAAGTTTTGCGTTCTTCATTGAGATAGAAACCCGAAGAAAGCCCAACCAAAGAAGAATAGGCGCTAGTTGCCACTGACCAAGTTTCATTCGAATTCCTGTTTAAATTAGGAATTGGAAAAAAAATCTCCAACAAGCAAAGATGATTCGTGATTTTAGTCGAAGACTAGTTTTACCCCTTTGAAGACAAATCCATGCAGGCAACGGAAAACTCAAAAGAAAGTGCTTGTTTGTTTTTTTTTTTTTTTTTTTTTAAAAAGGCTAAGCACGTGGCACCTCAAAGATGAAGCAAGTTATTGTCAAATGTTGGGCAAAAGCTAAGTTCAAGGTTGAAGACAGAAAAAAAATGTTTAAAACTCATAAGGAAGAGAAGAAGAGTTCCAGACCAAAAAGCTTTGGTCACATCAAAAGTAAAGTTAAAAGAGTAAGGCTTGCTGTCAGATTGGTCAGAAGTTTAGGTCAGATAGGTTTGAAGTCCCATGTTTTGAAAAGTTCAAAGAAAAATATAAAAAGGAAGAGGAGAAATGCTAACTGAAATTAGCATCTCACATGGAAAGTCGCTCACGTGGGGGTCAATAAAGTTATGGGAGTTCTTTATGGCAATTTAACTTGTGCCATTTCAAAATTGGATCCCATCCTCTTCGAACCATTAAGGAGACATACGGCAATGACAAAAGAAAAATAAAGAAAGAAGAAAAGCAAGGACTCAAAGTTTACAAGACACAAATGCCACAAAACCCCGTCAAACTTCAAATGGCACGAAGCCATATCAAGTATTAAATGGCACAAAGCCGCGATGAGTCTCAAAATAATGAACTACGCCGGTTTGATTCCGTTAAGGATACGTAGGCAGTCTAATATCAAGTTTTAGACGCAACCGTGAAGGCGAAACGAATCCCTGGTTTATACAAACTAAATTCAATCCTGCTATCAAATACCAAAATGGCACGAAGCCGAAGAAAAGTTTTCAAAGGGCACGAAGCCGTATCAAACTCTCAAATGGCACAAAGCCGAAGAAAAGTCTCAAATGGCATGAAGCCATATCAAACTTTCAAATGCTCCTCGCCCGCATGAGCTGAAACTGCATAAGGCACTATGCTCTTCGCCCGCATGAGCTGAAACTGCATAAGGCACTATGCTTCTCACCCGCATGAGCTAAAACTGCACAAAGCATCAAATCCAAATAAGTACCAACACCATGAACTACGAGTGACTTGATCCCTCAAGAGGGTACGTAGGCAATCTAGGGTTCGACCTAGGTGCAGTCACAAAATCAAACAAACATCAAATTCCTCAAGTTACATTTTTATTCGAATTGGAATCAAAGGGTATTTCTTTCCCAAAAGAAAGATTGTAATTAATAAGTGTGTAGCCTAGAATGGGTCGAACTCGAATTAATAAAATCCTCTTCGGAAAACTGAACGAGGGTGAAATTGTGTCGAGTGAATTATTTGTTTACATATTATGTACAATTTTTGCTCAACAACGTGCGTTGGATGACTTATATAAACTTGGGGCTATTGGTGGTGTTGGTTGTGATTCTCTAAGACTGCCTCCCTGTCTCATTTGTGCACCACCACTTGTCCCGGAACCTTGTCCCCTATTAGGAATTTTATGAAGGTGTTCTCTTTCCCATGCTGATTGTTTGGAGGCACGTAATGCTTGTTTCAAACTGCGTCGTTCTTCAGGTCCCATGTCATCATCACATTCGTCCTCATCGTCATCATCATCACTGTCAACCGCTTGGCCAATGACTTCTCCTCGTAGCCCAGCTCGAATATTTTCCATTCCATGTGTTATCTTTTCCTTCTGCTGTTTTTTATTTTTTTAATAATGTGCTGATGAATGCCTTCACTTCTGGGGGGACATTATCGCATCGTTGGACATTTTTTGCTGGATCTAATCCACTAAGATGGTACTTAAGTCGTGTCACTCCGCCACTCTTCATTACCCGACCACAATATTTGCAAATTGTGCCATGTTTGTTTCCGTCTATTGGGTCTCCATGTTCCCAAGCTGGATCACGTTTAGTAACTCCACTTGACATCTTAAATGTACCTATATTAATTTTTCATGAAAATTAGACAATTATTTTTTGATAAAATAAGAGAACCTAAATCATAAAGTTATTCTACAGAAGAATTAAATACGAAGTAATGAAAATGAAAATGATTGTAAAAAATTAAGTAATTATACAAATAATATGGAATAATAAAACCTAATATTACTGAATAATAATCCAATTTGATAATAATCCAATTTAATGAATAATCCAATTTGATAATAATCCAATTTAATGAATAATCCAATTTAATGAAGAATAATCCAATTTGATAATAAAACCTAATATTAATGAAGAATAATCCAATTTGATAATTAAAAATAATCCTAATATAAAACATGGTGATGAATAATAATCCAATTTGATAATAATCCAATTTAATGAATAATCCAATTTAATGAAGAATAATCAAATTTGATAATAAAACCTAATATTAATGAAGAATAATCCAATTTGATAATAAAACCTAATATTAATGAAGAATAATCCAATTTGATAATTAAAAATAATCCTAATATAAAACATGGTGATGAATAATAATCCAATTTGATAATAATCCAATTTAATGAATAATCCAATTTAATGAAGAATAATCAAATTTGATAATAAAACCTAATATTAATGAAGAATAATCCAATTTGATAATTAAAAATAATCCTAATATAAAACATGGTGATGAATAATAATCCAATTTGATAATAATCCAATTTAATGAAGAATAATCAAATTTGATAATAAAACCTAATATTAATGAATAATAATCCAATTTGATAATTAAAAAAAACCTAATATTAATGAATAATAATCCAATTTGATAAAAAAATAATCCTAATATAAAAACATGGTGATGAATAATAATCCAATTTGATAATAATCCAATTTAATGAAGAATAATCAAATTTGATAATAAAACCTAATATTAATGAAGAATAATCCAATTTGATAATTAAAAATAATCCTAATATAAAACATGGTGATGAATAATAATACAATTTGATAATAATCCAATTTAATGAAGAATAATCAAATTTGATAATAAAACCTAATATTAATGAATAATAATTCAATTTGATAATAAAAAAACCTATTGTTAATGAATAATAATCCAATTTGATAATAAAACCTAATATTAATAAAATAATAAATAACATTAAACATATTAAAATTATCCTAGGGAATAATTATACAACATTACTTAATTACTTTAAAAAATTAACATGCAATTGTTAACATTACTTAATTACTTAAAAAAATTAACATGCAAGTATTAATTACTTAAAAAAATTAACATACGAGTCCACACAAATTTATTTGTTGTTGTATAAATTACAATAATATAAATTTAAGTTTGTAAACTTACCTTAAATATGGAACCGTTTGTGTTCAAGCTTTGGAATGGATCTGGAATAGCTTTGAAAATGGTAAGGGAAATAAAATAATAAATAACATTAAACATATTAAAATTATCCTAGGGAATAATTATACAACATTACTTAATTACTTAAAAAAATTAACATGTAATTGTTAACATTACTTAATTACTTACAAAATTTAACATGATAGTATTAATTACTTAAAAAAATTAACATACGAGTCCATACAAATTTATTTGTTGTTGTATAAATTACAATAATATAAATTTAAGTTTGTAAACTTACCTTAAATATGGAACCGTTTGTTTTCAAGCTTTGGAATGGATCTGGAATAGCTTTGAAAATGGTAAGGGAAGAAGAACAAACGAAAATGCTGAATGCCTCTCTGATACTATCACTCCACTTCTGATAAGGCGTGTCGCATGAAAGAATATAATAGACAATGATACACTGTTCTGCATGTGAAACCTAAAAATCACGGACTCACGCACACAGACACGGTTTCACTATAAAAGCAGTATTATTTGATGTCCATAGTCTGAAACTGCAAAAAGTTATGGACATAATGTAAAATCAGTCAGGCATCTCAGATGAGATGACCCAACCACATCAAAGGGCCACATAAATTTTTTGAAGTATTGCTAGAATCTAAAACCAAAAAGTAAGAATATTATTGGTGTTGCAGGCTTTACAGGTTACAAATGCATTACATAATATTTATATGTCTATATACACTTGACATCTTTCACCTCACACGACACCACACACACACACCGACATGACACATCCCACGCACACTCACCTCTCACACGCATACGTATTCTCTCAGACTCTCTCGAACCTTCTCCCTTCTATCTTCTCTGAGTCCCTTCTCCCCCTTCTCCGTTCTCCCACGTCAATTTCCCCCGTCAAGAACAAACACAGATCCCCCTTCTCTCTTCTCTCGATCCTTCTCCCACACACACACACTCACGCACAGAGACCCAAGGTCTCTCGATCCTTCTCCCACTCCCACACACACGCACAGAGACCCACATCGTCGCCGCCGCCGTCGTCTTTCGTTCTAGCTCTGCGCCGATGGTCCAAGACCCACATCGTCGCCGCCGCCGTCGTCTTTCGTTCTAGCTCTCTGCGCCGATGGTCCAAGACCCACATCGTCGACGCCGCCGTCGTCTTTCGTTCTCCCTCTCCTTCTCATCTCTGCAACTCGGCGAACTCCGGCGAGGCCGTGCGTGTCGCCTCAATTTCCGAACACCTCCGATGATTTCACGGCAAATTTCATATATACAAATGTTCATCTCGTCTTCTTTTTCATTTTCATACCTAGATCGGTTCTGTTTTACAATCGGCCGGAGCTTCTACAGCTCCGGCGTTCTTCTCCAAGGGTCAGCCACCGATATTATCGATAAATTCGATAATATCGCGATATTATCCCGAAAACCCGTTGGATATAGAGAAAAAAATCGGTACCCTGAAAAACCGATAATATCGGCGATATATCGCCGATATTATCGGCATTTCGGACCATGGTTGTTACAAATGGTGTGGATACCTTCTCCTTTTATAGGCATGGATGGAACCTTGGAGAAGCATGGAAGCATCATGTTTTCTAGATAATTCCACTACCTTCCTAAGCTAGAATTATCTACACTAATCTTGTATGTTGGTGGAATCCTCACCATTATTCTAGATTTTTCCACCAACTTGAACTTTGCTAGAATTCTCTAGCATGTGCATGGATCTTTCTTTGTGCATGGGCTGGATCCATTATCTTTGGGTCAAGACAAGATTACAATTCAACACAGCCAAGCTTGGCTTTCTTGCCTTGGACTAAGCCGCCTGAAATCTACAAGAAGATTGGTGTTCGCACTATTTCAGAACCTGTGCGGAAGGAAGAAGTTTCTCTTGCAAATGATGCTGGACTACAAATAATCCCAAGGGAAAGATTGTTTGGAAAAGCGCTGCTGAGGCTGATTTGTGGATTTCTTGCTGGTCCTCCATTGAAATGGAAGTGGAGAATAGGCGGAAAGCTGTCCAAGGTCTTGTAGACGTTGCTGTTGTGGAGACACCTGAACCAATCACTGTAATTTATGATATGCCACAATCTTTCTGGGGAAGTTTTAAATGTGAGAGGCACATGAAAGATATGGTGGGACAGGGAGAATTCCAAATTCTTCATCCAGAAGACAGACAAATCTAGTCGACAGAAGAGGACCATTGAGTTTGCTACGTAAATAGCTGAAGCAATATCCGAGTGTGTGCTGTGGGAGTTCACTGAACATATATCTGCACTTTCGGAGCTGATCAGGTTGGCATTTCTGCTATAATTCAATGAGGAAGATGTTGATTTCTTGAAGTCGAAGAATTTGCAGATCTTCGTATGTTTCTATAAAAAATAATGGTCTCTCTCAGTTTCTATAAAAAATAATGGTCTCTCTCAGCAGATGACTTCAACTCTATGTTATGCTATTCTGGTTGTGTGGTTTTTTACCTTTGGATTCTCATGTTATTCTGAACAAGTGGATTTGCTTCTTTTATCATATGAATTTATGAACCATATTTTGTCATCTGTTTTTTTTAACCTTCTACGGTTAACTGATTGTACAGTTGTATGATCGCTGAATTATTTTCATAACATTGTTTTCTCTTTGTATTCTTCAGAAGTTATAGAAACGCCAAATAAATTACTAGTTAAAAAATGAATGGTTCTACTTAAGAATCTCTGTAATTACCATTTGTGCACTAAAAGAACTTAGATCACATACAAATTGAACCCCACTTTTATTTTCTTCAACCCCACTAAGCCAGACATCTTCAAGTTCTACTACGAGTTGTTCTCAACCAAACCAACCACAAAGATGTTCGGCAGCAGATAGCCCAACAAGAAGGAATAAAATTGAAAAAAATTAAATTGTTCGGCCCTATACCACCGAACATTTATTGGCTCTCAGTCATCTAACAGTTCGTGACCAACATGGTTTGAGAAAGATTCTGACAAAAAACTTCCACGTTGATGTCGTCGACACAGTCATAAATTCTCATAATAGAAAATGCTAAGCAGACTATGTTTTAAAATCATATTTTGTAGACCACATGTTGTGACGGTTAATGATTGAATTATTTCTTTAAATCATCAAAGAAAGAGGAAGGGTAAGAGTTGATTTATATTTGAGATTGAGACAGAAGTAGTTTGTTGATACTGATCATTAGTTTCAATTAATGCAAGGATTAGCTTTTATTTTTTTAATGGACCCATAGTCTTATTTCTAAATACAAATGAGGGGGATATAAAGGCAAACCTCGCTCGTTGATGGAAAAAATATAGCAAGTAATACAAGAGGGGAATAAAAAATTAACCCCACTTACAAAGAAAACATATGATAAGAATCATTTGAAACGATAGTTAGTAGAAGCAGAAAGATCATGAATATAAGCAGAAGTTGTACGTGAAGAAACGTTAGACCACTAGTAATATGCATCGTGATTTGCACTACAGTTAGTTAAGACATCGGCCACACCTTTTCCCTCATGAAAGATATGGGAAACAAAAACACACATATGCTTAATCTGCCATAGACAGTTGCTTCAATCAACACGCAAATACCAAGGAATAATAGAACTAGAGGGTTTAAGTGGTGAATCACAATAGTTGAGTCCGTCTCCAACCAAATGTGATGCATTCAAGCACCCAAGCTACTTGAATAACCTCAATTACAGCAAGAACCTCAGCTGCAATTGGACTAGAAAAATTCGTGGACAACGCAAAAGCACCCAAAGTAATACCTTGAGAATCACAAAATACACCACCATAACCTGCACAGCCTGTAAACTTGAATGAACCATCAGTATTCACCTTGATCCACTTCACCATTGGAGGTTTCCTTTGAATGAACCATCAGTCTTTTCGTCTTGCTTGAGAATCTGTGCCGTTTTGTTTTCTCCTTTTGATTAGTTTCCAATGGACCTGCTCCCTCTTCCTCTTCGCACTTATTATGAATGCGATATTTGTCGATTTTCTTCTCAAACCTGTAAGGCACGCTGTCAATTCCCCTATCATTAAATTGTAGAATTTTTCATCCATCTTTGATCGCGTAGACATCAGACAAATGTACAAAACAAAAAAGTAATTTTATCCCTCACCAAAACCCAATCTCTGCCAATAGAAGAGTTCTGAGCTTTGATGGATGGGTTGGTGAAACAACATAGAATTGAATATGTAAAACAAGTAGATGGATAGGGAGTTCTCGGACAGCAAGAAAATGGGAACATACTTGAATCAGTTTACGGGAAGCAGCAAGCATTGGTACCAAGAGAATCAGAACGTTGAATCTCGTCGGCGTCTTCAACTTCTGAAGGTACTGATCAGAATCAATGAGATTCCAAGAGAGGCAGTAGGCCTACCCACGAGTTCCAAAGCTCCAATCGCACCGACACCGACCAACCAAGAGCATCGGAGACAGAGGAAGGTGAAGACGACGACATTTCCTTGTCCTCCGTCGTAAACCTACTATCGGAAGACTAAAAAATGAAAGCAACAGCGTCTTGGGTGTTGGTGAGGGGTTTCTGCCCTCCCATATTTCTCACTGCTGTCCATGTTACCAAGATGGATAGAATGTTAAATAAAAAATTTCAAAGTCCAACAAAGGAGGGAAAGTGACTAATTACAAAAGTTTAGGAATAATCGGTCAAAATTAGAATTCAGGAGGGAAATTGACAACAGTAACAAGTTTGAGGAGGAAACCGAGAAAAACCGGATGATGAGAAAACATGGTGCATAAAATCATATGGTAAAAAGAAGCACTCCCCTTGTTCAGAATAACATGAGAATCCAACGGTAGAAAACCACACAACTAAAACAGCATAAGAGTTCAAGTCATCTGCGGAGAGAGAATATTATTCTTGAAAGAAACATAACTAGATAGAAGGGTAGGCAGAATTCAGAAACTCTGCATCCTCGACGAAGATCTGCAGATTCTTCGACTTCATCAAGAAATCAACAGCTTCCTCATTGAATTCTAGCACAAACGCCCACTTGATCAGCTCCAAAAGTGCAGGTATATGTTCAGTGCACTCCCACAGCACACAATCAGATACTGCTTCGGCGAAATATGTAGCAAACTCAATGGTACTCTTTTGTCCGCCTGATTTGTCCATCTTCTGGATGAAGAATTTGGAATTCTTCCTGTCCCACCGTATCTTACGTGTGCCTCTAACATTCAAAATTCTCCCAGAAGATAAAGGCAGATCATAACTTACAATGATTGGTTCATGCGTCTCCAATACAGCAACATTGAAAAGACTTTGGACAGCTTTTTGCCTCTTCTCCACTTCCATTTCAATGGGAGGACCAGCAAGAAATCCAAGAATCAGCCTCAGAAGGGCTTTTGCGAACACTCTTTCGCTTGGGATTATTTGTAGTTCAGCATCGTTTGCAAGAGAAAGTTCTTCCTTGTGCACAGATTCAGAAATAACACGAACGCCAATTTTCTTATACATTTCAAGCAGCTTAGTTCGAGGCAAGGAAGCCAAGCTTGGCTGAGGGTACCAAGCAAATATCAAGTGAGAAGACTGTTCGAAAAGCCACTGTAACTGAAGGTCATCGGCAATGAAAACATCTTCCTTGTTGGACAACAAGATTTCAGCGGAGCCTGAATAAACTGGTACTTTCAAAAGGGCATCAGCAAGACTTTTCTCCGTCTTTAAATTCCAGTGTTTCGAAACATAAAGCCAGAACTTACAGCACTGATCATGTGACAATCCTCTTTTAGAACTTTCCCAAACTTTCCAAAGCTTCAAGTAATCATCAACCAAAGGTTGGGATCGTACTCTAAATGCACAACAGAAGAAATTAAGCAATTTTCGCTCATAGTGTTTCTTCAAAACAGTTAACTGCAAACCAAACAGCTCATCCTTGTCGTCTATAACACATTCATCTGCACCAACCCACTCTCCATTTTTATTTCCTTTCGGAATCCAGATCTTTCGGCCAGCCTCACTATCTGGCTCCCACTTAAACTAGCTCAAGTAATTATATACTCGAACAAAGGTCGAAAATTCATCATGAAGATCAAGATGGTTAGCAATAACAGAACACCCTTGTTCCACTTCAATAGTCACCCCTATTTCAGCAAGCTCGTTCCTGTACATTAAAATTTTAGATCCATAAAATTCTTCATCAATGAAGGGTCCATCAGTCTGCTTTACGTACGAGCCAAACTTGGAATCAAACAACAAGCACATGTTGGGAGGCCTATAGCCAGCATAAGTCTTCAACCATGGTTGAGAAACTTTCTTTAAGAACACTTCAGGAAAGGAATAATCTTTCTCCTGCAATAAAATTTGCAAACATTCCAGCAATGTTAGCGCATTTTCTGCAGAAATGTGGCTCAGATTCAAGGGAATATAAAAACAAGATTCCACAAACTTGACTCCATCCTTGAATTCCACAACCACCCCAAATCTCTTCAGTTCTTCCTTAAAATCATGAATGTTCTTGCCATAGCAACTGTCAGAATCATCAATGAATGGGAGAAGACACATCGGAGAGATAGATTCCCAACTGGAACTAAAGAGAATGCAATCTTTGGGAGATCTATAATCACCAAGGCGAGTGCGCAACCATTTTTCCTGGCGAATGCAGCTCTTAAGATCTTTAGGAAATTTAAAGGGAGTTCCCTTCAGCTTTCTGTAACACAACAGAAGTGAAGCAACATTTTCATTGGTAATGGAAGTCGATGATGCATACCGCATGAAATATTGAGCAAATACTTTAGTGGCGTCCTCAAAATCAACCGCCACCCCAGTTTTCTTCAACTCATTTCTGTAGGAAAATATCCTGTCTCCATAGAAAACGTGATCAATCAATGGAAGACCACTAAAGACCTGAAGAATGCAGCCCCAGTCGGATTTCTGGTCAAACAGGAGACATTCTTCTGGACGCTTGTAACCAATGTTTGTCTTCAGGCAATTCAATTCTTTCAACGCTCTGACAAGTTTCTCAGATGAACTGGAAATATGCATGCATTCAAGCATGAATAGAACAATCTCGGGTGTCCAAGACGTCAAGCAAGAAGGTGACTTTAGGTTGTCAATGATTAGCTGGTAACTTTCACCAAACTTGACTACCGCACCAAGCAACTCAAGTTCTTTTTCGAACTGAAAAATTTCTTCACCATAAAATCTTCCATCAATGAAAGGAATGTTACTAATCTGTGATGCAACTATCCACTCTTTGTCCGACAAAACAGAACCCACCGGAGACCTGAAGCCAAGGGACGTTTTAAGCCATTGACCTTCTTTAATACTACAGATAAAATCAGTAGAAGAAAAACAGTTGTCCCTCAAATATTTGATGAAACGGAGTACAGAAAGTACATTGCCACAGGTTAAAGTAGAAGAAGCAGCAAGAGACATCAAATGCTTCCCCAGATAATCGCATGCTTCTCCAAACTCAAACCTGACTCCAATTCTTTTTAGCTCGTTCTTGTACTCATTAATCCTCTCACCATAATAATTCTGATCAACCAATGGGATATCAACAAACACGGAGACATTCTGCAAAATGTTTCTTGATGATGACTCAAGTAGGAATGACTGCGAAGGTGGCCTAAAACCAGGAGAGCCATTCAAAGTAACCTTCAGCCAACCACCTTCTTCTATGCACTTCGCAAAATTCTGTGAGACGAAAAACTTTTTATGCGCCAGACGACGAATCCAGTCCAAAAGCAAGAATGCATTTTCCCTAGTAAGTGGTGCAGATAAAGATGATATACTATCACTGGGAGCAGGTATATAAGGAATGTCTGTAGCTGCAGTACGGACTTTAAGGAACCCTAGGAGGTTCTCCTGTATTGTACAGTTACCAGCAAAACAGTCTGCAGCCATATAATCTTCTCCTAACTCAACGTAGCCTTCTTTCCTCCACAAATTAGAATCAGTCAGTGTTGCCCATTTGCTTCCATTGGCAGGCACAATAATCCCCTTCCTGTTTTCAATGATGTTCCCATACTTATCCACAATCACCTTCTTCCTTGTTCTGATGATTTTCCCATACTTATCCACTAGCGGCATATCTCCACATAATTCATTAACTTTCTTCGTCGAGATATAATGTCTGCACCAGGAAAAATACATGAAGTGGGCAAACGCAATCACAAGCTTTCGCTCATTAAGTGAATTGTCAAGGAGATCCTTTGCATATTCATTTACACTCACGAAACGAACCTTAACTTGATCTAAAAACCATTTCTCCAATGCCCCCTTCCTAGAGCAAGACTGGATAGCTTCCTGTGTGGTTTTTGGCATAAAGAGAAGCCTACCGGCAGGTAGAAACTCCTTGTTCCAATCAATCAGCCATGAGACATGATCAGAATCACTGGATACGCAAACCTTACTTTCACCAATCTGGATTGCACTTATGCGGCACAAAGATTCGGTTCCATAACCTGAACATTTTATTAGTGGTACTTTCTTGATGCTGGTCTGGAAAATTTTATTCAGCCAGTTATCAGAAATAAATAATAGAAGCTCCAAATAGACGTCTTCGGACACCCTAGTTACAAGACCGAAAGTCCCCTTGATGCATTTAGCATACCATTCGCTGTTTACAGGTTCAACACCAAGGAAACTCAGTATGTGATCATACTCCACCTGGTCAAATGCATAAGACAGAACATATTTTCCATGAGAAGAGAGATTAATCAAGCTTATCCCTTGATCCCTCGCCATCCTCAAAATATTCCAAAAATCCGGCCTTAACCTACCCACTTCACGAGGCTTGTGAAAGAATTTCTGCTCCTTGTGGGGCTCGCTAGGTACAATGTTTTCTTCAACAAGTTTTGCTTTAATTGACTCCCTAACAACATTCAGTTCTTCAAAGGAAGAGCTATGGACAGGCAGGAACTGGAACATATAAGGCAAACTAGACACTGGAGCATCGTCTATCGATCTAACAAGCGCGATAAATGCATTGACAAATGTAGTTGATACACAGTCAAGAATCCCCATATTCCATTTGTTGTCGAGGAGTATTGTTTCCCTTGATGATGAAAGAAGAAAATCAGCTTGAATTATGAAGGGAAAGTTTGTCACCATCTCCGTTGGTAGGAAGGCGTATACACCTGGACATGTGTTCATTCCTCTACGAAGGCGTTTCCCAATTGGAAATGCAAGCGTGATCACCCACTCTTCTACCTCATTTCTCTGTTCAACTCGGTATTCCTGCTTGACAGGAAATTTTTGCTTCCACATATAATAGCTGCATTCTTTTTCAACCTCATCACAATTTTCTTCTGCAGACAAATGGAGGGTATAGGATTGGGCATCAATGTTCCTCCTCGTCACAAATTCAGTCTCACTTGCAATCTTAATTGCACTTACATTGTTTTTCCTTGGATCCTCATTGTCTTCGCGGATTGAGAGCCGCTTTATCTTTGAAAGAAACAATAGAACCTCAGGGTGAATGCTAGAGAGCTGCTGCTTCACAGCTTGGAACTTGTCTGCCTTCAAAGGTAAGATCAGTGTTGTGGTTGGAAGGGCAGAACCGGAACCATAAATCTTTTTTATGTCTAAAAGAGTAGGATTTGCATCAACCCATTCCGGAACTATGTAGCCAACATTGCAGTGTACACAGGGCTCTTCACTGAACCTTATTTGATAACCGTTACTGAAAATGTAGGGGTGTGCAGTGATGAGAAACACACTTTTAAACCCTATACCTGTATGGTGTATAAACATAAATTCGGCCGAATTAACAACAACAACAACAACAACAAAGCCTTTTCCCACTAAGTGGGGTCGGCTATATGAATCCTAGAACGCCATTGCGCTCGGTTTTGTGTCATGTCCTCCGTTAGATCCAAGTACTCTAAGTCTTTTCTTAGAGTCTCTTCCAAAGTTGTCCTAGGTCTTCCTCTACCCCTTCGGCCCTGAACCTCTGTCCCGTAGTCACATCTTCGAACCGGAGCGTCAGTCGGCCTTCTTTGCACATGTTCAAAATCACCGGAGCCGATTTTCTCTCATCTTTCCTACAATTTCGGCTACTCCTACTTTACCTCGGATATCCTCATTCCCAATCTTATCCTTTCTCGTGTGCCCACACATCCCACGAAGCATCCTCATCTCCGCTACACCCATTTTGTGTACGTGTTGATGCTTCACCACCCAACATTCTGTGCCATACAACATCGCTAGCCTTATTGCCGTCCTATAAAATTTTCCCTTGAGCTTCAGTGGCCTACGACGGTCACACAACACGCCGGATGCACTCTTTCCATCCAGCTCGTATTCTATGGTTGAGATCTCCATCTAATTCTCCGTTCTCTTGCAAGATAGATCCTAGGTAGCGAAAACGATCGCTTTTTGTGATCTTCGCTAGATTGCTCCGGTCATTAGTGTGGATAAGTATATCAATGGATAGAGATAGGAAAGCAAACACAAGATGTACGTGGTTCACCCAGATTGGCTACGTCCACGGAATAGAAGAGTTCTCATTAATTGTGAAGGGTTTACACAAGTACATAGGTTCAAGCTCTCATTTAGTGAGTACAAGTGAATGATTTAGTACAAATGACATTAGGAAATATTGTGGGAGAATGATCTCGTAATCACGAAACTTCTAAGTATCGGAGTGTGGTGTCGTCTTGACTTGCCTTATCTGTCTCATAGGTAGATGTGGCATCTTCTCTGGAAGTACTCTTCCTCCATCCAGGGGTGGTATCTTTAACTGGTGGAGATGCACAAGGTAATGTATCAATTTCACTTGAAGCTTACTTGTAGTTTCAGGCTTGGTCAAGCGCGATACAAACCATGTAGTAGGAGTCCCCCAAGTCGCCGAGCTAGGGGGTCTGCTGAAAGAGGTGACAGACAAGGTAAGCAATCAGAGCTCCGACTGATTGTTCACCTTCTCCCCATCTTGCAGCAGCATGAAGGATAAAGAGAAGAAAAATGAGAAGAGATGATATGAGATACTTTTGCTTTTGAAGAAGTAACTTTCCACAGGCTTATTCTTGAACTGAACTGGAGGGTTTTCTGGTTTCCTCCAGAGTATAAGGCCGACTGAAGAATTTGAGGGTCAAAACAAGTCCATCAAATCTAGAGTACGTTCCACCCTGCTGATATGGGATACTTTTGCTTTTGACAGAGTAATGAATGTATCGGCACGTGTGCTGTTACGCTTGTCTCCACATGCTTCCTTGTATCCTTCGCACTTGCCCTATCTGTTCCTCAAGCAGATGCGGAATCTTCCCTGGAAACATAAGATGTTGAAGATAAGTACTCGAGAGCAATGCCAGGTAAGTAATCAGGTAAGGGGTTCCAGGCAGTCAGTTCCTGGCTGGAAGCTTGATTCCAAGTGCTGACTGATTGCTCTCTTTCTCCTTGTCTTGCAGGTAAAAACAAGGCCAAAAGAAAAGACAGGAAAAAAGCATGATATGGGATACTCTTGCTTTTAACCCTGATGATATGAGATATTCTTGCTCTAGTATAGCTTGTTTGCAGAGGTATTATCGGGGGGAAAGAAAGCTGAATATTTCGAAAGGCTTCGTTGGGAGTGCCCTCTCAGATATGATGAAGGGTTGAGCATTTTTGCAGGTCTGCCTGTCCGTTGGGGATGGAGGTCGACATATATAGGAGTCTCCCTAACAACAAGTAGTAATGCTATTCCTTTACCCTGCTTGGTCATAGCACGGTAGTGGGAGCTGCCAGTTTCACATGTTTTAACTCTGTCAGAGCACTTTGAAAAAGTGGTCTGTGGTATCTGGCTCTCGAGATTCGGAGAACGATGCCTCTTCGATTTTTGAGAAAGCAATCATGCTGGGGGTATGACTCTCGAGATTCGGAGAGCAGTGTCTCTTCGATTTTTGAGGAAGTAATCATGTTGGGAGTCTGGCTCTCGAGATTCGGAGGGTGGTGCCTCTTCGATTTTGGAGCAAGCAATCTTGTTGGGAGTGTTGTCTCGAATGTGAGTAAAGGTTGGGCATGTTTGCTAGTCTACCTTGCCACGAAGCACAAAGGTTGACACACAGGGACTTTCCAATTATCCAGCAATGGTACTGTTCCTTTACCCTCTCTTCGATTTTGAGAAAGTAGTCATGTTGGGAGTCTGGCTCTCGAGATTCGGAGGACGGTGCCTCTTCGATTTTGGAGCAAGCAATCTTATTGGGAGTGTTTTCTCGAATGTGAGTAAAGGTTGGGCATGTTTGCTAGTCTACCTTGCCACGAAGCACAGAGGTTGACACACAGGGACTTTCCAATTATCCAGCAGTGGTACTGTTCCTTTACAGTTGTGGGTAATAATATGGTAGCTAGACCTTCAAAATTTATGTGTCTAAACTTTTGTTAGTGCTGTTTCTTTGCTATTCTTTTACCTTTCTTGGTCAGAGCGATGTAGTGGGAGCTGCAAGCTTCACGTGCTCAACTTTGGCAGAGAACTTTGGCAAAGTTATTTGTGGTACCCATGAGCTATTGTTGCGTGTGGGAAGTGGGTGATTGAACAGTAAGATTCATGTGCTTTCTACTTCACCAGAAGTCTTCGACAGAATGCCCATAATTTCTGCAAAGCTGAGTGTGCGTGTGACAGGTGTTGACAAGGCTAGAAAAGTAGGGCCTCTTCGATTTCTGAGATCGGCCCTCGTGGTCTCTGAGCAGCCCAGCTTTTGAGAAAGCGAGCGCCTCTTCGATTGATTCGGAGAACGATGCCTCATCGATTTTTGAGAAAGCAATCATGCTGGGGGTCTGGCTCTCGAGATTCGGGGAGCAGTGTCTCTTCGATTTTTGAGAAAGTAATCATGTTGGGAGTCTGGCTCTCGAGATTCGGAGGGCGGTGCCTCTTCGATTTTGGAGCAAGCAATCTTGTTGGGAGTGTTTTCTCGAATGTGAGTAAAGGTTGGGCATGTTTGCTAGTCTACCTTGCCACGAAGCACAGAGGTTGACACACAGGAACTTTCCAATTATCCAGCAATGGTACTGTTCCTTTACCCTCTCTTCGATTTTTAAGAAAGTAGTCATGTTGGGAGTCTGGCTCTCGAGATTCGGAGGACGGTGCCTCTTCGATTTTGGAGCAAGCAATCTTATTGGGAGTGTTTTCTCGAATGTGAGTAAAGGTTGGGCATGTTTGCTAGTCTACCTTGCCACGAAGCACAGAGGTTGACACACAGGGACTTTCCAATTATCCAGCAGTGGTACTGTTCCTTTACCCTTGTGGGTAATAATATGGTAGCTAGACCTTCAAAATTTATGGGTCTAAACTTTGTTAGTGCTGTTTCTTTGCTATTCTTTTACCCTTCTTGGTCAGAGCGATGTAGTGGGAGCTGCAAGCTTCACGTGCTCAACTTTGGCAGAGAACTTTGGCAAAGTTATCTGTGGTACCCATGAGCTATTGTTGCGTGTGGGAAGTGGGTGATTGAAGAGTAAGATTCATGTGTTTTCTACTTCCCCAGAAGTCTTTGACAGAATGCCCATAATTTCCGCAAAACTGAGTGTGCGTGTGACAGGTGCTGACAAGGCTGGAAAAGGCTGGAAAAGTAGGTGCCTCTTCGATTTCTGATATCGGCCCTCGTGGTCTCTGGGGAGCCCAGCTTTTGAGAAAGCGAGCGCCTCTTCGATTTTTGAGATCGGCCTTCGTGGTCTTTGAGCAGCCCAACTTTTGAGAAAGCAAACGCCTCTTCGATTTCTGAGATCAACCCTCGTGATCTCTAAGCAGCCCAGCTTTTGAGAAAGCAAACGCCTCTTCGATTTCTGAGCAGGCGCCTCTTCGATTTCTGAAGCTTCGTCGAGTGCAGATTTTTATAGGGGCTGGCATTAAGTTCCAAAGCACACTTGAATCTCCACCAGTAGAAGCTTCATTCTTGCACTTCTAAGATCTTGATTTGTCCGACCTCTTCTCTCTTCAACACCTTTGAAAATGTCTGGCCCCTCCGACCGTCGTTTTGACTTGAACCTTGTTGAAGAGGCAGCCCCGCCTTCTCCAGACAACATATGGCGCCCATCCTTCGTCTCCCCTACTGGTCCTCTTACCGTTGGGGATTCCGTGATGAAGAATGATATGACCGCTGCGGTGGTGGCCAGGAACCTTCTCACTCCCAAAGATAACAGACTACTTTCCAAACGGTCTGATGAGTTAGCTGTTAAGGATTCGCTGGCTCTCAGTGTTCAGTGTGCAGGTTCTGTGTCTAATATGGCCCAACGCCTATTTGCTCGAACCCGCCAAGTTGAATCATTGGCGGCTGAAGTGATGAGTCTCAAACAGGAGATTAGAGGGCTCAAGCATGAGAATAAACAGTTGCACCGGCTCGCACATGACTATGCTACAAACATGAAGAGGAAGCTTGACCAGATGAAGGAAACTGATGGTCAGGTTTTACTTGATCATCAGAGATTTGTGGGTTTGTTCCAAAGGCATTTATTGCCTTCGTCTTCTGGGGCTGTACCGCGTAATGAAGCTCCAAATGATCAACCTCTGATGCCTCCTCCTTCTAGGGTTCTGTCCAGTACTGAGGCTCCAAATGATCCCCCTCCGATGCCTTCTCTTTCTGGGGCTCTACCGACTGCTGAGACTTCTCCTAAGCAACCTTTGTGAAGGCTCCCTCTTGTGTGCTTATTTTGACTCATGTATATGTACATATTTGTAGCTTATCGGGGATATCAATAAATAAGCTTTCCTTCATTTCAACGTATTGTGTTAAATACACCAAAGCCTTCTTCGCTAAGTTCTTTGAATTTTCTTTTGTTAAAGCTTGTATGTTGAAGGTTTCTGAGTGGAGCATGTAGGTTGGGGTAGTGTTCTCTTAATTTCCCGAATGAGGAAAACTTCTCGGTTGGAGACTTGGAAAATCCAAGTCACTGAGTGGGATCGGCTATATGAATCTTAGAACGCCATTGTGCTCGATCCTGTGTCATGTCCTTCGTTAGATCCAAGTACTCTAAGTCTTTTCTTAGAGTCTCTTCCAAAGTTTTCCTAGGTCTTCCTCTACCCCTTCGGCCCTGCACCTCTGTCCCATAGTCGCATCTTCTAATCGGAACGTCAGTAGGCCTTCTTTGCACATGTCCAAACCACCGTAACCGATTTTCTCTCATCTTTCCTTCAATTTCGGCTACTCCTACTTTACCCCGGATATCCTCATTCCTAATCTTTTCCTTTCTCGTGTGCCCACACATCCAACGAAGCATCCTCATCTCCGCTACACCCATTTTGTGTACGTGTTGATGTTTCACCGCCCAACATTCTGTGCCATACAGCATCGCCGGCCTTATTGCCGTCCTATAAAATTTTCCCTTGAGCTTCAGTGGCATACGGCGGTCACACAACACGCCGGATGCACTCTTCCACTTCATCCATCCAGCTTGTATTCTATGGTTGAGATCTCAATCTAATTCTCCGTTCTTTTGCAAGATAGATCCTAGGTAACGAAAACGGTCCCTCTTTGGTATTTCTTGATCTCCGATCCTCACCCCTAACTCGTTTTGGCCTCCATTTGCACTGAACTTGCACTCCATATATTCTGTCTTTGATCGGCTTAGGCGAAGACCTTTAGATTCCAACACTTCTCTCCAAAGGTTAAGCTTTGCATTTACCCCTTCCTGAGTTTCATCTATCAACACTATATCGTCTGCGAAAAGCATACACCAAGGAATATCATCTTGAATATGTCGTGTTAACTCATCCATTACCAACGCAAAAAGGTAAGGACTTAAGGATGAGCCTTGATGTAATCCTACAGTTATGGGAAAGCTTTCGGTTTGTCCTTCATGAGTTCTTACGGCAGTCTTTGCTCCTTCATACATATCCTTTATAGCTTGGATATATGCTACTCGTACTCCTTTCTTCTCTAAAATCCTCCAAAGAATGTCTCTTGGGACCCTATCATACGCTTTTTCCAAATCTATAAAGACCATGTGTAAATCCTTTTTCCCATCTCTATATCTTTCCATCAATCTTCGTAAGAGATAGATTGCCTCCATGGTTGAGCGCCCTGGCATGAACCCGAATTGGTTGTCCGAAACCCGTGTCTCTTGCCTTAATCTATGCTCAATGACTCTCTCCCAGAGCTTCATTGTATGACTCATTAGCTTAATACCCCTATAGTTCATGCAATTTTGTACGTCGCCCTTATTCTTGTAGATAGGCACCAAAGTGCTCATTCGCCACTCATTTGGCATCTTCTTCGTTTTCAAAATCCTATTGAAAAGGTCAGTGAGCCATGTTATACCTGTCTCTCCCAAAAGTTTCCACACTTCGATTGGTATATCGTCTGGGCCTATTGCTTTTTTATGCTTCATCTTCTTCAAAGCTACAACCACTTCTTCCTTCCGGATTCGACGATAAAAAGAGTACGAAAAAATAGCAAGACATTCAAACAGCCAACAAAAACTTAATTCAGAACGCATAAGAAACATGACATAGGCATGATATCAACGCAGTATTACTATTATATGCCTCCAATAAAAGTAAATAATTCTTTGATATAAATTACATGTCAAGATTGAGAAGTCCTTTTTCTTTAGTTTCTTGTTGTTTATAAACAGCAATGGCAAGACTGTACTACTCTGAAGGGCTAATATCACCTAACCCTCTATTTTATTTATATAACAAAAATATTGATACTTGGTTAGTAGTCATAAACTCAAAAGGAAAAGGATTGGCATGCAGATATATAGAAGCATCTCGTGTATATACTGCAAGCGTACCTTTCTCCCCAATGTAACCGCGCTTCCTGTTGCCTTTCTTGGTGGAACGTCCAACACTGCAAATGGACTCGATGTTCTTTGGTGAAAACCCCTTCTCATTGTTGAAAACAATTAAAGTAGAAGGAGCCCCCGCGGCTGTTATATCCCAGGAAGTTATGACAAACTCAAGTGATGGATCAACCCCTTCTGGGTACTCATTATCTTCTGCATTCTGCAAAATAAGTAATATACTATTAACCATTGGTTCATATATTCAAATAGCTACTGTCTAAGGTAATACGCAAACACACAAACACACAAGCATGTAGGAAATCACAGGATCAATCTCTTATGTCGTTAGACTATTGATTACTATGCGGTAGTGCCAAGAAAGAAATAACACACCAAAGGGAAGAAGAGAAAATATATTTCATGTTGGATTGATTTGACTGGACGAATAAATACTCATTTTATAGACTTCATCGTACTTTTTCCAGAGAGTTATGAGACTTCTCTTAATGGTCCCTTATAGAAAGGTACAATCTTAATGATAAGTCAGACTTCTTATTACACCCTTTGGTTAAGTGCTATTAGACCGATACGACGATATGACACAAAACAACGTGGCACTACGAAAAATCTCTAAATGTAACATACGATATGCCGAGATAGGCAATTAAAATTATACAATAATATATAATTTAGAACATATTTTGATAACACAGCAAATCGATTTCATCATCCAAATCGAATGATTTGTTGGAAAAGAAAAGTTAGAAATCTAATTCACTTGATATATATATATATATAACAAGTGTGAAAGTGTATTCATAGTTTCAATTAGAGGCAAACTCTTCGTATTCATCAGATTTTATATAAACCTCCGTCTCCTAGAAGTATGATACTTGTATCCCAAACGTGGGATGCGTGTATCTATTAAGTCAAAGTCGTATCCGTTGATCATGATGCGTACCATGAGTATTCGAGAGTATCCGACAATTGTTGAATATGGAACGCTACTAAAGTAAAGTATCCGTACATCATAGGTCAAGTGTATATCAGTACACCATTCCTATGGTGCACCTTCATACATTAAATACACACATAGTAAAGCGGAGATCATCATGATCGTATTCCAACGTACACATATATTTTATTTAAAAAAATGAATTGAAACCTGGATGAGTTCCATGAGGAAGTGAACATCCTTAGCGTAGAGTTCAGCAGAGAGATTCTTAACAGCCTGGTGAAGATCCTCATTCAAAGGGTTGAGTTTTTCTTCTCCGATGGAGAACTTTCCTTTGCGTATTTCTTCTATGTGCTCTCTCGGCGTCGCCATTTTCGGTACGGTCGACCGGCGATCACAAAGCCACAGCCACCTTTTCAGTTACAGAGAGAATAACACAATAAAATCACAGAGAGATCAAGCAGACAGTCTGACAGAGCAAGTAAACGAGAGTAAACAGAGAGAGGTGAGGCTGGAAAGGACAATGATGTTTACGTATAAAGGTGTTATTGTGCTTTGCTTGTAAATTAAGAGAGATTTTTCAGTGTCATCAATACGAGTTGTACATCACGTGTTAATGGGTCACTAAATAAATTATGGGATATGTGTGATAAAAAGTTAGTAACTTAAAAAATAAAAATTTTCACCATTCCTTTTAAAACGCATGGTATACCACTTGTATTCCTGTCACAACTAAAAATTTCTCGTAAATTAGATCTAAAAAGTTAGTCAGCCTAGGATTACTATTTTGGTACCAGTTAATGAAATTTTAAAATTTTAATAATGCACTCTAATTTTTTTTTTATTTAAAATAAATACTCTTATAAAAAGTGTACAATTAATTTAACAAAAAAATGAATGCACAATTAATTTGGGGAACTATTATTAGAACACTCAAAATCTCATTTTGCACTTAACAAATGTATATTTCTTTTTAAATATAAAAAGTTCATAATACAAATAAGAATTTTGGAATAACAATTCCTTTAATTTTTTTTCAGTTTCTAATAATAATTCCTTTATTTTTTTAAGGATTTTTTTATTATTATTTTGAAGTAAGGATGCACTTATTTTTTTGTGAGAATTAACATAACAATATTTTAGAACATCTCTAAAGGAGATGTCCAATTCTAAAGAGAATGTCATATAAACAAATTTGAAAGTAGAAATACACTCTAATTGATATGCCAATCCAAATAGGATTGACATATGAGAAAATGTGATGTCAAATCATTTTTTAATTATTTTAGGGAACTGTTATTAATACTTCAAAAATCACATTCTACACTCTTTACGATGGTATTTTTCTTTCTAATTATAGAAAATTTGGAGTGACAAATAAGATTTTTTGAATGCTAAGAACAATTTCCTTATTTTATTGTATAGGCTCTATTAATACATCAATTATAGATCTTGAAATTTTATTTTTATTGATTTCTTTTTGAAAATGGGTCTTACAAACATTATTTATAGCAGAGAACTGCTTGAGGAAGATCAATGATTCAATGCAAAGTGCAAACGGATGAAAGGTAAAACTACTCAATGAAGGAAAGAAGAAGTGAACATTAGTTTAGTTACACTGCAATTTCAATTGTGAATTTCATTTTAAAGAAAAGGTAATGTTAAGGAGATTAAATGTTGTAAACTAAGTGACATGGCAATTGATTATTGGATTATTACTTAAGCGTTCATAAACATGCTCATTCTTATTTGCGACACATCATTTAGTTTGCAAATTTAGTCTTTCTAGCATTACCCTTAAAGAAAAAGTGAACATTGAGTCTAAACTCATGGCTACTTCTACCATAATCTGAGGAATTAAAATGAAGAATTGTACAAATTTCACGGATTATTTTGCCTAAAATGCTTAATAATTTTATTTTCATTCGTTATTTTATTTATGTTTTTGTGAGGATGATAATATAACAATATTTTATTTACTTACATACGCAATTGAAAGACGCTAAGCAATGCAATTGACTGATTAAATTGTGTTTCTTTTTCTTTCAAACTTTTGTAAAATAAGAAAGTGAAAAAGAAACATGTAGTTGTAAATATTTAGTGGTGGGATTTGTACGAAAAGCATGGCTGATTCGACCACTTAGTCTCCATAGACTTTAGTCTTTTGAGGAACCTAGACACATTTCCACAACTTTTCTTTATTCAAATAACTTTTATCATAAATAATTTTTGAAATTGATCCATTTTATCAAGATAGATATTAAAATTGAAAATTAATCAACCTAATCCTTAAAAATAGATGTTACAAATTAATGTGATCATTCCGCTAAAAATTTGTCAAAAATTCTGTTATGTGGTGACATATCATATAACTGGTCATACAAATTTAATTAAATATTATTATAAGAATTAAAAATATTTAATTAATAAAAAACAATTTTTTTTGTATAATTAAAAACTAAAAACAAAGGAAAAAAGAATAACGAAGATGAATTGTAGGCATTTGAATGTTCTTCGCCTCCGCCAGAGCTGCCGCCGCGGAGTCTCTGAGCTCGGTGGCGTTTGACAGGTCGATCTCCACCAGATTCTTGCAATTGGCAGTCAAACTCGGTAACCCAGTTCCGAAAAAGCAATTCGACCGCGAAAGATATATCGAAAGGAGGCTGGACTTGCAGGCATTTGAACGGTGGCGAGGGAGGCGTCCGGGACTCCTGGGCAGAGCGTGAGATCGACGTGGGAGGCATTTGGGTACCAGCGAAGGACTCTCGGGAGGTAGTTGGAGCGCAAAGGCTTGAGCTTCTTGCAGTATTTGGACGGCTAAATGTCATTCATTAGGAACTTTATAGTTTATACAAGGAATGGCTTCATGTGCGACAGCTGGGGTGGGAAGAAGAAGAAGAAGAGCTGTTCATCTTCTTCCTTTTTTTTTGTTCTTTTTTTTTTTGTAAGTTTTTAATTATATAAAATTTTTATTATTTAAACATTTTTAATTCAAATAAAAATATTTAATTAGATTTATGAGATCAGGTTATATAAGTACATAACAAAAATTTTAATAAATTTTTAACGGAATGAGCAAATTGATTTGTGACATGTATTTTTAAGAACCAGATTGATTTTTAAATTTAAAAATCATTTTGATAAGATTAGTCAATTTTAAATATCATTTATGACAACAAACCTTGAAAAAATTGGAAGCTGAAGACTATTCGAAGACTCACTTTATCCTTATGGCCTTGTTGACGACTTGCAGTTGTCTTTATTTATTGAAAAAGATTTCAAGTTCGAGAAAATTGTCATTAAAGTTGGGGCTGAATCGCAAGTTAACTATAAAACAAATTTGGTTTAAATATGATTTCATATTTAGGCCATATGAGCTTGAATTCGAATAAAGTATCCATTCATATTAGGTTTTGCGTCAAAACACAACCCAACCATGCACAATATCCTTAGTAACCACCATATCATTAGGAACCACCCCGCCCGCGGCGCCCCCGGGGGGTTGTTGCTTGAGTATCAAATATGTAATAATATAATTTATATAGTGACACGTAGTGTATCATTTCGTGTTCCGGTCACATTGAAAAACCCCTCAAGAAGTTGCTCATGCACATGTAATTCTTAATAAAGTCGTATTTTTTATTCTTAGAAAACTTTGATAGAAGGAGAGAAATTTACACTTATTAGTTAGGGAGGATATAAACTTTAGGAAAAATTACACTTTACCCCCTTAGGTTTGCATGCAATTACAATTTCTTACAACATCTTTAAAACATTTCAATCTTATACATTATTTATTATTTCATTTCAATTTCATACAACCGTTAATTAATCTGCTAAAGTTTCTGTTAAGTGATAATGTGGCCACATTTTTTGCTGACCTAGCATACAAGTGGGACCCATTGCTCCAGTAACAACATGGAATATACAAAATTAAAAAAATTAAAAAAAAAATTCTTAAAAACTATTTTAAGAACATCCATTTTTCTCCACTTCCTCATCTTTCTTCTTCCTCCCTTTCAATTTGCGCTGCTACCATCCCAAGTCTCCACCTTGCTAGCATTAAGCCCTAAAACAGGAAATTCATTGCAACCCACCCATCTGCAAAACACCCAAAATTGCTTTGAAATCTATGAATTTCAAAGAATTGAAGCAAATATTGAAAAGTGGTTCGAAGTTCAAACCACAGAAATCCATCGCAACCCACCAAACTGTACAAACCCAGATCCACACGACCCAAGAAAAACCCACAGCTTCTGCAAGAACCCATAAGATGGGAAGGACAGACGTCGAAGGCGAAGAATGAGGCTTCGACGGTGAATTTGATCAAGACTTGTTGTTTCTCTTTGAGGCGGCTCTGAAATTCTTGCAAATCTGTTTCGATTTACTGTATAAGCCGATGAAATCGATAAGGAAGAGCCGATACAAAAAGGCTGGGCGACGGGGGAGTGGCTATTGCTGGAACAGTGAAGGAGCTGCAGAATCGACGTCAGCAGCACCATCGTTGGAAGTCACAGACTATGCAGAGAGAGAAAGAGATAGGGGGTTGAGTTTTAGAGAGAGAAAAAGTAGGATGAGAGAGAAGGAAAAGTGTGTGGAAATTGAGCTAAGAGCGGCAAAATGGAGTGTGTGGCAATTGAAATGGGGGGGGGAGGGGGGTTCGAGGAAGAAGAGACCCATAACTTTTATTTTTGGGGAAGAAGACTTCCCAAGAAATTTTTTTGAAAATTATTATTTATTTTTTATTCATGTGGCACAAATTTGTGGGATCCACGACGGCCACATAGGCATATAACAGAAGAATTGATAGAACTTTTAACAAATGTATGAAATTGTAATAAAATAATAGATAATGTATGATATTGAAAATTTTAAAGATGTTGTATGAGGTTGTAATTGCACGCAAACCTGATGGGGTAAAGTGTAATTTACCCTAAACTTTATGCCACATAGAAAAGAAAAAAAATGCATGAAGGAAAAGAGGACATAAACTTTACCCTCTTGAAACCAAAACAAGAAAGATACAAAGAAAATATGGGGGACATGAAACCCTCTAGAGTCAAACCTAAAACATCTAAACCTGTAAAACAAGTCAAACAACACCAAGAGGTTAGAAAAACGCAAGAAAGTGAGATAAACATGTATGTCAAGATGAACATTAATTTAAGAAGCGGTAGCCAGACAAACCAACGTAGTAAAAAAACAATGCAACATGAGCCGCCGATTGAGGGTAGTCATGCCATATTAAAGTTGGAGAAGGCAAGCCTTTGTTAGCAAAAGTGTTCGTAACAAGATTTTCTTCACAAATATATGTGAAATGCGTAGAAAGTCATTTTTCGAATGTGAACAGCCAAATAGACTATTATGTACGAAGAGGCCAAGGAGGATAAAAAAATTCAATTGGGGAGCAGAAATAACACTAAAAAGGTTATTTGCCAACTAAAGACAATGTCAATCCCGCTGATATGCAAACTCTACACAAATAATAACTACTAATAATTATGCAAACTTTACACCAAGATCCATTTCCCTCTCTCACTTCTTCTCCCCCAATTGGCATGCTAGATCCCCATCGAGGCCAAATGTTTGGTATTTTACATACCCCTTAGCCTCGCTTTCTATCCATAAAATGCTTTGTTATATATATATATATATATATATATTGTAAGGGTTCGTGAATGAGACTTGGATCTAGTGTCTACTCTCTTGGTTCGGAGTTTGGCTTTCTTCGAGGATGTGACGGCGGCGGCGGTGGTCTGGTTTATGCTACTTGAGTTTAGGGTTTTTTGTTGTTTGTTTTTGCAGCCTTCAGGCCTAAGCTTGTGTGGGCCTCTTATTGTATCTTGGGTTGTAACTCTCATTTTGCTTGTGCCTTTTACTTTATATATTGTTGTTTACCTGGCTCTTTTTGTGCCTTGTACTAGTTTTTATTGTAATGGAAGTTCTCTTGCTTGACCAAAAAAGGGGACGTTGTGGCATAGGGTTACCATAACAAAGGATTGCTTTTTCAGTTCCTTCTACTTGTGTTTTCATCCACTCCATCTCCACCTATATATTGTACGCATGCAAGAAAGTAGTAATTTCTTCAAATTAAGGGGGGTGTATTCAATTAGGATTTTAAGAGAGTTTCAGGAAATTAATAATTCCAGGGGTATTCAATTGAGAATTTGAAAGATTTTATAAAAGTCTTGCTATATTCAATTGAGATTCTTAAAGACTTCTTACAATTCCCTATAAATTTAAGTACCATATTGGAAAATCGAACATAATGATTAAACAAAGTGAAAGTAATTAACTAGATACTAAATTGTGCTTCAATTTGGTATTGAACTTGCTAATCTTGCACGAAATCATGTCCGGTCATTGTCACATCCCCGCCTGGACCCCAACCACATCTCAGGCTCGACTCCGTCGTAGCACGATATTGTCCGCTTTGGGCCCCGACCACGCCATCACGGTTTTGTTTCTGAGAACTCACACGAGAACTTCCCAATAGGTCACCCATCATGGGATTGCTCTCGCTCGAACTCACTTAACTTCGAGTTCCTAAGGAATTCAAAGCCAATGAGCTACCAAAAGGCCTCATGCTAGGTAGAGATGAGAATATACATATAAGGCTTATAAGATCCACTCCCTTGGGCGATGTGGGATGTTACAATCCACCCCCCTAGGGGCCTGATGTCTTCGTCGGCACACTTCCGCCCAGGGATTAGCTCTGATACCAAATTGTCACATCCCCGCCGGGGCTCCCACCACTTCTCGGGCTCGACTCTGTCGTAGCACGATATTATCCGCTTTAGGCTCCGACCACGCCTTCACGGTTTTGTTTTTAGGAACTCACATGAGAACTTCCCAGTGGGTCACCTATCCTGGAAATGTTCTCGCTCGAACTCGCTTAACTTCGAAATTCCTAAGGAATCTAAAGCCAGTGAGCTCCCAAAATGCCTCGTGCTAGGTAGAGATGGGAATATGCATATAAGGCTTACAGAATCCACTCCTCTGGGCAATGTGGGATGTTACAGTCATAATAATTAATAATCTATTCTATTAAGAGAAGAGGGCTTGTCAACTTTTTGCCCAATTTTCTTCCAATTTTGCCCTCACTTTTGAATACAACAATGCTGACATGAGGAAGGTAAAATAGTAATTTTGTATCTTTTGAACTTTTCCCCTTTTTTTTCCCTATTTTGCCTCACTTTTGATACACAATATTTACATAAGGAGGGCAAAATAATAATTTTATATCGAAATATTTACATAAGATAAAAAATATGCATTTATTAAGAGAAATTGTTCCATCATCATTTTTTCATACACGTAAGTGAAATCATGATATTTTTTTGGATAGTTTGAATGAACTGAAGCGGTTGCGCTTGAGAAGAACGTGGAAGGAGGTGGGCGGTTGTTCACACATACAAGGTGTGTGCTCTCTACTAGTATGTTAGAAAGCAAGCATCCAATTCAGTACCAATTGGCAACATATAAGAGATCCTCATATATTTTAAACATTTCATTAGGACTTTCATCTCCAACTTGACATACTCTCAATATCAATGAGATAACCTTAATATCCTAATTCTATTTTGAACTTTGAAGGGTCATCAAAACTTTAGATATTTTTGAAATTTGACCAAAAATATATAAAGTTTTGATGACTCCTCAAATTTCAAAAATAGAACTAGGAGGTCAAGGTTATCTCATAAAAATATATAAAGTTTGGATTATATACTATATAACTTCTCGTCTCTACCATTTTTTTTGTAAGACTACCAATTTCTTTCAATTGAGAAAATTCATTGCGGACGCATATAAAGACTACAATGCCCAAGTTGATCTTGAAGTGCCAAGAGTTGACATGTAGAAAATATTGTAACGTAACTTAATAATTTAAATAAAGTCCACACCTATTTTGTTAGGAATTACTCAAATTTGATAAACTTACACAAACCAACACCTCACACAAAACTCAACTCAACTCATTCAACAATCTATATAAAAACTTTCACCAGTTTATCTACACAAATACAAAAAGTCTAAAACACATAGAATTAATCTAAATAAAAACTATATATGATTCACATCAATAATCAAATATAATTATTCATAAAAGAAATTTAATTTGGACAAGTTATGAAGAACTTACTTTGGAACTTGAAAGATGAAATTTAGGTGGTCGTTAGAATGATCGCCAAAGTGGGGTGGTAGGAGTTTGGACGTTAAGAATTGAGTTTGGTGGGATTGGATTTAAAGTTCTAGCGTATCCTCCTTTTTTTTTTATATAAAGTAACATGGCCCACAACATCATTTTGGCCACGTAATATTTTTAAAAAGAAATAATAAGAAGTGCAACTTTTCTTTGAGGCATTGTATCAAACAATTTGAGAGCATATATGAAGGTCAACTTCAAACTTTAAAAAGACAGCACCCAAGTTATCCATGACGAATCGCCAAAGTTTGGATGGTCATCTAACCTTCTTTCCCCCTTAATGCGTCCACCTCTGAATATTTGAGCAACCACGTAAATACTTTACCCATACCCACCCATAGTTACTATGGACATTGGGCATGGGGTTGTGTTTTGATACAAAACCTAATATGAGTGCATACTTTCGAGTCCAAGCTCAAATAGCCTAAACCCGAAATCATATTTAAACTAAATTTGTTTTATAGTTACTTGATACGATTCAGACCCAACTTTAGCAATAAATGAAGACAGCCACCAGTCTGCAGCTAGACCATAAGGTAAAGTTAGTCTCTTCCATTGTTGTTCTTTGGGAAAAAGAAAAGTTGTGGAAAGGTGTTTAGATTCCTCACTATGGTGGGTAAGGTCATCTCTAATTGAAAATGACTAAACATAATTATGTTTAGAATTATATTCTTATAAAAAGTCATTTTTAAATGAATAATGTTAGACTATGTTCATATATCGTCTTCAATTAAAAATGGACAAAATACTCGCGAGTATGGATAACCATGGTAACTGGCCCATTTAAAACTCACGATTACAATTATGAGTAACTGTTTAAACAAATAAATAGTTATGTGTATAACATGTTTACTCGTAAAATTTAAATAGATGATTATGGTTATTACTTGCAGCTATAATGAGTACCCATTTAATAGTTTATTTTAATATATGTAAAATTGAAAACAAGCTATAAAAAACTCTAAAATTGTTCGAGCTCTCCCATACTCCCGCCGCTCATCTCTCCTTGGTGCCCTCTCTCATCTCCGGCAAAACAGTGGATTTGTTGCCCATTTTTAGTCGTCGATGATTGCAGCACCTCATTCCGACTTCCATCAACCACAAAATCCACTTCTCTTCTCTTTTTATTTGTATTCAAAATTAGTTCAAGGATTTATATTTTGGATTAATTGGATTGGAGGTTTGGATTAGTCTGACATGTGGTAAATAATTGGGGAAGGGAAGCAATTGTTTGTGGTGCTGCTGCCTGCTCACTAATCTCCAAGCGAGAGTCCCAGATTGCTTCCTAATTTATTTTCATGAACACACAGAGTTCTATTTTGATGCCCAGTATTTGTTTTATTTTCTCTATTTCTTATGATATTAATTGACTGCCAACCACACAAGTATCGTAACAAGAACGACTTGCATGACATGAACATGCGGCAATCAAAACATTTTTCATCAATGATACAATAATTTGTATAAATTTTTTGAGGACTTAAAATATTAAATACGAAAATGCATGTTAAATGTACCTACAACGGTATTTAATTGTAAAAAAAAAAGACTAATTTCTACTTTAATTTTCAATTTTTTTTTAATCGAATCCAAGAACTCTCACTTATGTCACTTATGGGTGAAAAAGAATATCACTAGACCGTAGTACTAAGTTGCAATTTTTACGTTGTTTAAAAAACATGACAGGTAAAAAAAGGGGCAAAATGAGTAAAAAACGGGTAAACGGTTACAGTGAAATGGTTACGCCGTTATAAGTATGGTTAACCATTTATAAACGGTTATATGTAAGAGTATAATCGTTTATGCAATTACCCAACGGTTAAACGATTATGGCCAAATAACCGCATTTACCCGTCTGTCATAACCGTTGCCCATTCTTATATTTATTAGTTTTATGTTTGTACTTTAAATTTATTGGTAATTTAATTAAATTACTGTTGAATGTTTTCAAATCTAACCGTTGAATTTGAATCAATTATTGTAAATGAGGAGCTGGACCCAAAAAACAAGTTGGGGCTATATTTGGCCAACCTCATGCCTTTTTAGCCAAATTTTGATATAGTGGACTTCATAGAATTATAACATAACCTTTGATGGAAGGAATTTTTGAACAAATCAAATCATTTTAACTTTTTAACTTTATAACTTTTAACCTTCTCCACTAAAAATGGCCTAAGTTGTCGAAGCGTCGTCCAAGCTGATGCAATCAGTCTTGCTTTTCGTACAAATCCCACCACTAAATCTACCTGTTTCCTTCCACTTTCTTATTTTACAAAATAAGAACACATTTTTCAGTAAGATAAAGCAGCATAACTATTATCGTCCAAGCTGATGCAATCAGTCCTTCTTTTTGTACAAATCCCACCACTCCATGTTTCCTTTCACTTTCTTATTTTACAAAATAAGAACACATTTTTCAGTAAGATAACGCAGCATAACTATTTTTCTTGAAGATATTATCTCCGCAGAATCACACTAGCGAGCATCTTCGGTAATAGGAACCCAACCCTTTCGTTTCTCTTTGTACCAAAATTCGGTTGTGACTTTATTGTAGCCAAGATGCTCTGCCAAGTCGTTTTAGTCAAACATGGAGATAAAGTCTCTGTCACACTTGTCTTCCCATTGCACAATTCCACCCATGTAAAATTCATGCACAAAGTAACACCATGGTGGATTTTGAGTGTGAACTCATTTAGATCAGCTGCAAGTCAATAAAACCTTTGACAAAAAATAAAAAATAAAACCCCATGTTAATAAATTCTTATCTTTCACATCAATAGAATCCCACACTAATTTATGTACTACAATTTAGAGTGAGTTTACACACATAATACCAAATAGACAGTAAACTAAGTAATACAAAATTTAATCAAATTTACCAAATTTTACATACAGAAATCGACACAAATAGGACCACTTTAACAACCATCAAAACCCAATGTACACGCATTTCCTCCAATATGTCTCCTTTAACAACCGCACAAAAAGAAAACGAACAACCACCAGAACTCAATATACACGCATTTCCTCAAATCTCTCCAAATACTACCATAAATTACAATTTGCTCGACGAAAGTTTGCGCAACAAACAAAATTTCGTCGGGTCAAGTAACTTTATTCGACAAAAAAAATTTAGTCGAGCAAACGTGGTCAACGTTTTGGTTCTTTTTAGATACTTAGATCATCTCTAACCCTTGCGCTAAAATCTAACATTTTTAACTGAGAAAATTTAGGTATTAACTTATAAACAGTTTTTTTGCTCCAATAGTCTTGGATTAAAATTTTAGCACGAGATTATTAAATAATGAATTTAGGCTTTTTTTTTTCCGGTAACTTTTTCAAAAAGTTTGCAAAGCTGCTTATACTTTTTGCTGTTTTAGATCCAAGATTTTGAAAATAAAAATAAAATAAAAACTTTTTTATTTACCCAACATAATTAAGACACCACCTTTTTAAGAAGTTGCTTTTAAAAAAATTTAAGCAACCCCCAATCAATCCTACAAACTTTGTAAAATAAGAAAGTGAAATTTGATCAAAAATAATAAATAATAAATAAGAAAGTGAAATTTGTTCAAAAAAAAAAATAAGAAAGTGAAGGGAAACGTGTCGGATTGATTAGGGGTTACTTAAATTTTCAGGAAAACTAATGAAAATGGTTTTAATCTTTAAGTTTTAACAATAAGGACAAAATAAAGGGTAAAGTGAATAGTACCAGGTTTGACTTTTTAATGTAAAAATATGATTTTTCGTTAAAGTAAATAGTACCGCGGATTTTTCGTTAAAACTCCCTAAATTTTTTTGTGATTTAGAGCAAAGCATGTTCATCAATTAAAATTACAGGGACGACAATAAAGTGGAATAAACGAGTGTGATCTAACTAACTTCCAATTTTTCTGATTTAGAGCATTCTTAATGGCAATGCAAGACATTTATAATTTTAGAGCTATATTTTTGTACTTTTAAATTAAAAGAAGTGGCCGGTTTGAGGTTTTTGATTTGGATAGTGCCATCACATATCTTTTTTTACTTTTTACACACGTTCTTGTTAATTTTTATTTACTCATATTCTTCAATTCGTTTAATCTGATGATCGAATTTTAAAATACGTGTGTAAGAGGTAAAAACAAATGTGTAGTTAGCACCGTTATTTGGTTCTCTCTCAATCTCAATGCAAAAATTATTATATGTTTATGTTAAAAATGAGTGTCTAATAATGCAATATTATGTAGAGCTAAAAAAGCTTACTTGTGACAGCGTATTAGTGGACGGGCCTCCACGTGCTGATAAAATTGTTCTACGTGGAGAAATTTTTCTTTGTGATGGAAATACGGATGATACATCATGTGTTTTTATATAAGTAGTTGAAAGTTTTATTTTTTTAGTTATTAACTTTTTAACATACATATCTTACTATTTGTATAATGACACATGATGTATCATCCCGTGTACCGGTCACATTGAAAAATCTCTCATGTGTAAGATGCCTTGCTACCGTTCTTGGTTACACAATGACACGTGGCATAGATTCGAAGGCATCAGGGCAATCGCAATCCGTCCACAGTTTCAATAATATTTTGTTTTGTTGTTATTCTTTTGTTTTTGTTGTTAATGCTAATGTTTTTCTTTCCTTCATCGAGGGGTTTCACCTTTCCTCTGTTTGCATCGAATCATTGATCTTCCTCAAGAAGGTTCATTTGTCTATATTAGACCGTAAATAAAATATCTGCTTGATCAAGTCTCTTCTGCCTGATAAAAGTCAAGTGGATGAGGAATGGTAATTTCAATCACCGGCCTTTTGGTTTTCTCGCACTAATTAGTAACACCATCCTAATCAGTGATGGATCTAGAAAATATTAAATGTGAAGTTAATAAGAATAGTACACGTAGCGCGTACAAAATTTTTTAGATCGTATAGCATGAAAATTGACATTTTATCAAATCTTTGTATGCCTAAAATTATTTGTCAAGTCATATTACATGTCTGTTGACACATGTCAATAAGAGCATGTTGACTGATGTCGATAGATTTTGGGCGACCATGTCGATAGATGTTGAGTGATCTTATTGAAAATGCCCATAGAAAAACATGCAAAGGCATGAGGCTAGCAGCTACTTTATTCAGTGCCCCTAGTTCATTGAACAGTTAGAGAACAGCTTTCAAGGGCAATCTCAAATTTTCAATAGGCAGCACCCAATTATTTCATGGAAAATTTATGAGTTTGTGGTTAGCTGACCCACCTTATCCAAGGTGGATCCGCCTCTGATCCTAATTGAATTTCCATTATCATTTTTATCATTGTCATCATGTCATTATGTCATCAAATTAATACGATTCTACTAAATTTTACATGCGTATAGGCGACTTATGATCCTAAAATTATTGCTGATTGATACCATTCGAGCAACCACGTAAATACGTATCCCACGCATGGTAACCTAGGATAGTGTGCATGGTGGGGTTGTGTTTTGACGCAATGCATGTATACTTTATTCGGATTCAAGCTTAGATAGCCTAAAACGAAATCATATTTTAAACTAAATTTGTTTTATAGTTAACTTGATACGATTAACAAGAATTTTACCGAACTTGAAACCTTTCTGAATAAACGAAGACAACTACAAGTCTTCAGCTAGACCATAAGATACAGTGAGTCTTCCATTATATATTGTCCTTTGGAAAAACAAAAGTTGTGGAAAGGTGTTCAGATTCCTCAAAAGATTAAGACTCTGGAGAGTGGTGACTGAGCGGTCGAATCAGCGTCCAAGGTGATGCGATCAGTCTTGCTTTTCGGATACAATTCCCACCACTACATGTTTCCTTTCACTTTCTTCTTTCACAAAAAATTCAAAAGCAAAAGAAACACAATTTAATAAGCAATTGAAATCATGCAAAGAGTTTGCTTTTCGTACAAACTCATAAATTAAAATTACAGATACGACAACAAACTAAAATAAAGGGAACAAGAATTCTCTCCTTTTTTTTTTTTTTTTTTTTTTTCCTCTTTCTCACTCATGTTTGAATCAGTGGCAGAGCTAACATGAGATCATTAGTTATCTTTGACTCCAACAACTTAAAAAATCTCATTATATTTATTAATGTATTGTATTTGACCCCTATAAACAATTAAGGCAAACTAAATTATAATCTCCTCCTTCTATTTCTTCTATTTTCTTTTATCATATTTGTCTTCATTTTCTCTCTTCTTGTTTGCGACTCTGTTTTGCTTATCATGTGCTCGATGAAATACTTTAGTTGAAAAACCTTGGTAGACTTCAACATTACTCCGCAATATCTTACATCTACACTCGACAAGCCTCTACAAATAATATTAGTTGACGACATATATGACATGAACTTTCGGCATATGTTAACAAGAATTGACACATGCCTCCTAGGTGCTCGACCCAATGAAACTTATTTTGTTGATATTATGACCCTATTATTTAAAAATTATAGCTACACCACTAGTTTGAACACTCAACATTTCATCTTTGTAGAGAGAGAAAGAAGAAAAAAGTAGAAAGAGGAAAAAGAAAAAAAATTGTGAGAGGAGAAAAAAATGGAGGGGAGAGAATCCCAATCTGAATAAACCAATGTGACCTGACATCCAATTTTTGTGAAGAGCATTCTCCATGCAAGATTTATAATTTTAGACATATTTTTGTATTTGACTTATATGTTACATCTAAAATCTAAGTCTTTGTATTGTAAGAGAAAATATTTGAGTCAAACTTGAGTTTTTCACGATTTAAGTATGTGCATTGAAGATGATTGTAGTAAAAAAATCAAAGCTTAATGTTTTCGGTTGAATAACATTTTTTCTTGTTAGTATAAGCTCTACCTCAAACTTAAATATTATACTAAAATTCAAATTTGGTCTTACTTTGACAGAAAACTTGTAAGAGTTTTGAGTATCTGGTGCATTAGATTATCCTTATATTTAAGAAGTCCAAATTTTTTTGGTGCATTAGAAATGATATTAAACCTTAATTAAGAGTTTAAATTGACGTGCTCTAAATTAGGCTAATTATTGTGTGATTTACCTGAACTTTCTATCCTCTATGTGTAAAATACCGATGTACTAAAAAAAAAATTTGACGGGCTCTATACTTGCAAGAAGAAGAGCTCTTACACAAAGGACCACTCTCATATACAAGGAGTTCTTTGTTCAACGTCAATTATTATTGTACAACAAAACTCTTTAATTGGAGAATAACTTACACAGAATGAGTTTACTGTCACATGTTTCAATCTAAGAAATATGTAAAACTTGCTTGTGACAGTATTAATAGACTGGAACATCCCATAATGATGGAATATTTGTATATAAATTGTGGTCCTTCCGTTCTTCGTTAGAATGACAAGTGGCTTAGATTCGAAAGCAACTCACAATTTCAATAATATATTTTTTTTTCTTTTGTTCTTTCGCGTTTGTTGATGTTTTTTTTTTTTTTTTTTTTTTGGTAAAAGTTCGCTTTTCCTTTGCTTTCCTTCATCGAGCGGTTTTACCTTTCCTGTGTTTGCATTGAATCATTCAACTTCCTCAAGAAGGTTCATTTGTCTATTTTAGTAAATTAAATATTTTTATATTCTCATTTTCACAAAAAAAGAGAGTAAAAAATTGCATCTCATATCAAAATAAATAAATAAAAATTAGAGAACTATTATTAATATTAAACAATTAATGTGCGTTTTCTTGACAAACTAATTATTCACTTCTGATAAAAGTATTTTTCCTAATCAGACCCTTTATAAGAAGATATCTGTTTTTTTTTTTAAAATAGGAATTAATTGTGGGATCGACTTCACATTGAATTTCAATAATTCGAATCGTTTATTTTGTAAGTCTTGATTTATAGACAATTCTTATAAAAATTCAATTCAATTCAATTCGAAACCATTTACTTATTTAATTATCACCATGAAATTTTAATGTTTCTTAGAGAATAAAATGTCGTTAATTTCTTTGAACTCAATTAGTTGTCTTAAATATTTTTAATTTGGCTAATATTTTGTAAAGATGATCTATGAGGTGCAACTTAAAAAATAGATAATTCGAATCGTTAAAACTCAATGTGGTGTGAGAGCCATATTTCCAATTTTTTTTTTTTATAAAAATGGAGATTTTTTCCTTTAAAGGCATTTTTTTCTTAATATGTATAAAAAATAATTAAATGCATACTTCAAATTTTTTTGGGTTCCATTAACCATTCCGAAAAATAATTTTGGCCTTTATATATAAACACCCTATTCCTTTGCAACATGGAAAAGGAGTTATTAGTGTCCCACCTTCGCTCTTGACTCTCTGTTTACTTTCGTTTACTTGCCCTCCCTGCTTGCTCTCTCTCTGACTTTGTTTAATCTCTCTGTAACTGAAAAGCCGGCTGTGGCTTTGTGATCGCCCGTCGACCGTACCGAAAATGGCAACGCCAAGAGAGCACATTGAAGAAATACGCAAGAAAAAGTTCTCCATCGGTGAAGAAAAACTCAACCCTTTAACTGAAGATCTTCATCAGGCGGTTAAAAATCTTTCTCTTGAACTCTATACCAAATCTGTCCACTTTGTCATGGAACTCATTCAGGTAATTTGCATTCCCATTCCTATACACACACACACACACACACATATAGACACACACACATATATATTATACATATACACACACACACATATATATATCTATATATTATACATATATATACATACACACACACACTCCTTGTGAAAACACTCAGTTGTTGAAGGATAGGATCTTTCATATGACAAAATAATATATGAGAGTTTTCACTCTTAATACCACAAAAGGCCTCAACAATTTTAAGGATCATATATTAATTGTATATTATTTTGTATCTATGATCCTATTTTTCAATATGCTCTCTTGTGAGTAACCCCACATGGTCTCAAGAAAAATCAATTCCAACCCCACATGGTCACAAGAAAAATCAATTCCCACATGGAAAACTGGTCAAGTCATTGTAGTGCCGTACCGATTATTTATCATCTATAGTCAAAATTACCCTCCAATTTCATAAATGTTATTTTTTATAAAAAATTTCATTATAACCAAAAATACACCTAAATAGACCTAAATGCCTTAAAAATTAAAACCCAGTTACACTAGACCTAAAATCCTCGGAGTTCCTTTCGATTCCAACTCATGTAATACATACAAAAGGACTACTGGCTTATTTCTGGAAAATACTAATTTTGACTGCCGGAAAGTAGATTTCGCAGTCGTTTCATCACCATATAAATGTGAAGGACACTACCAATAACAGTCACTACCTCAAGTTCCTAAATGGAGGATTGGAAGAATTGTGTACTTTGACCCAAATCTCTGTAATCCAAAGAAATTAACCTTTCTTAGATCAATACATGTCCGACAGCATGTGAAGATTTTTCGCTATCAATACATGTTGTTAGGCATAAGAGTTGATTGGAGCTTTTTCGCTTGTTTTTACCGGTATTGTATCAAAGGGAGTTTTGTTCTTTTTCCTAGTATGAAAATGAAACTATATATGACTTATATAATTTGCAGTTTCCTAAAGGTTGATATATTCGAACAACAGTTTTCTTCCCAGTGAATCCAAATTTATTGTAGGCCTATGAAATTTTGCGTACTTGCTGCTCATTCATTAAGAGGAAAAGCTGGCACACGTTACAGAAAAAAAGGTTTAATTGTGGGTATTTGGGTCTATTCAAGAGTGATTTTGACTATGTATGAAATTTGTTCCAAAAGTTAATATTTATGAAAGCTGGGGCTAAAATTTGGCCATATATGATAAGAACTCCATTGTACCAGAGTTAACACAATTTTTTCATAGCCCAGTCATCATTCAGGGACTAGAGCTATTGTAACTTTTTGAGGCCCAATCAACTCAATATCCTTAAGTCGGAGTTAGCGTAACTTTTTGAAAACTCAACTTAAAGATGCAAATTCAAGCCCAGTAAATCAAGTCCAGGACGTATCGAAAGAATAGTACGCTTTGATTTTATTTCAGATTTTCAGAAAGATGGGTCACTGGTTCACTCCAAACCATACTTATAAAACTCAACACCTAGTAATACGGTAGTTGAGTTGAGACAATTTTGTGTGGTTAAGAGTAGGCTAGTGATCCGTCTCTCTAAATATTTGACATCAATATGCATGATGAATTTTGTTTTTGGTGTTAATGTGGTTAGGTCAATTTTTTATTTTTTATTTTTTTGTCAAAGTGGTTAGGTCAGTTGACTAGGAATTTGCTTTCTTTCATTCATTCACTTCAAATGTCAAAAATAAATATGGAGTGTCATAGGGAAAGGGTGTGCCGAAATCACTTTAATTTAGAATATCACCTTGCTAAATGCGGAAATCAATTTCCTTTATAATATACCCTTGCCCAGAAAAGAAAAGTAAATGCTTTTGCAAGAAGCTTGTAGCTCAAGTGGCAAAGAGCAATCCCGAGTCACGTGTTCAATACCCCCTCTCCCCAATATTTTTTTTTGTATCACAAGAACTAAATGCGTTTTGAAGAAAGATTATGGACTTTATGTAGGTTTGTTACGTTTGTATGCGCATGCATGTAGGTATTAGTGTGCTGGATAATGCATTTGAAGGTTTTTAATTTCGTTTAATACATTCAGTAAAGTTAAACTGTTAAAGCTTACATTGGATGAGATGCTATTCGATTTCTCAATGTTTTAATCGAATGGAAATGGGAAATAATTTAGTTTTGTAAAGATATATGCTTGTGAATCTTAATCTTAATCGATATGCCACTATGAACAATTTAAAGATTTAACTTTTGTTTCTTATATGGTTTGATTGAAATAACAAAACATGTTGTATTTTACTTCACAGAATGCAGAAGACAATGAGTACGCAGACGGCGTTGATCCGTCACTTGAATTTGTCATAACGTCCAGGGATATAACCGGCACAGGGGCTCCTGCCACATTGCTGATTTTCAACAATGAGAAGGGATTTTCACGTAAGAACATAGAATCCATTTGCAGCATTGGACGGTCCACCAAGAAAGGCAACCGGAAGCGCGGCTACATTGGAGAGAAAGGTATGTGCATTATCAGTACATTACTTCCCCTAACTTTATGGAAGCCACGCAATGTTTCATTTGATACCATGTGGCACATGTTTATGATCAGCCCTTACAGGTTATAGAAATGTTCCAAGATTTAATAATTCTCTGCGAGTTCACATTTCAGTCGTCCATCGCGAACTATATGCTATACTATGGTATGCTTGATACAGAAAAAATTAGTACTTTGATTGGAATTATTCTGCAGATATCAAAATTTAGGTGATATTTTACGTGATGACTGTTATATATTAATCGGTGAAGTACGCAACTGAAGTTTGGAATGCCTATAAGCTTATATGTGTTTTCTTTCTTATTTGGTAGTTATGATTTTTCATTGTTGTGCTAATTCAATCATGTTTCTGGTTAATCTACAGGAATTGGCTTCAAGAGTGTGTTTCTGATCACAGATCGGCCTTACATCTTTAGTAATGGCTATCAGATAAGGTTCAGTAAAGAGCCTTGTCTGCATTGCAATCTCGGGTACATTGTTCCTGAATGGGTTGAGGAAAACCCTACTCTATGTGACATAAAACAGATATATGGTTATGGTTCTGCCCTTCCAACCACAACGCTGATCTTACCTCTAAAGCCTGACGAGGTCCATCCTGTGAAGCAGCAGCTCTCAAGAATGCATCCGGAAGTTCTCTTGTTTCTTTCAAAGATTAAGCGGCTCTCGGTTAGGGAACATAATGAGGATCCAAGGCTCAACACTGTGAGCGCGATATCAATATCAAGTGAGATTGATCTTGTGGCGCAGAAGAACATTGATGCTCAGTCCTACACACTCCACCTCTCTGCAGAAGAAAATGGTGATGACGACAAAAACTGTATCTATTATATGTGGAAGCAGAAGTTTCCTGTCAGGCAAGAGTTCAGAGAGGAGAGGAGAATGGAGGTCGATGAGTGGGTGATCACGCTAGCATTTCCATATGGGGAGCGCCTTCATAGAGGAACAAGCTCACCCGGGGTCTATGCATTCCTTCCAACTCAGATGTTTACAAATTTGCCTTTCATAATTCAGGCAGATTTTCTGTTACAATCATCAAGAGAAGGTATTGTCTTGGACAGCAAGTGGAATCGAGGAATTCTTAGTTGTGTGCCTGTTGCATTCCTCAAAGCATTTATCTCGCTCGTGAAAACTATAGGAGACGCACCAGATTCTAGTTTGCCTCCTTACTTTAGGTTCTTACCTGTCCAGAACACCCCCTATGATGAATTGAATGTTGTGAGGGAGTCAATCAAAGCACTGCTTATTGAGGAAGACATTGTACCAACCAAGTCACACAAGCAGAGGTTCTTCCATAAACCTCGCGAAGTGGGTAGGTTGTTGCCTGCTTTCTGGAATATTTTGAGAAAGGCGAGCGATGAAAGGGTTAGCTTGGGGAACATCTCTTCCCATGGAAGATATGTTTTATGTGATTCATTTGACAAAGAGGAGTATGATCACATTCTGAATTTCCTTGGAGTTGAACCAGTTCACGATGAGTGGTATGCTAAATGCATTCAGAGTTCCGATATTGTTGCCGGAGTGTCTGAAGATGTCTATTTGGAGCTTCTATTGTTTGTTTCTGATAACTGGAGGCGGACATTCCACTGTACCAACATCAAGAACATTCCACTGATAAAATATGTGGATTTTGACGGGAGTGTAGCATTCTGCAGCTTAAGTGCAATGCGGATTGGTGAAAAGAAGATTTGCCTATCCCGTCTTTCTTGTCATGTCTCATGGTTGATTGATTGGAACAAGGAATTTATATCCACAGCAAAACTTCTTTTTATGCCAGAAATAACCCAGGAAGCTCTCCAGTCATGTTCTAAGAAGGAGGAGTTGCTGAAATGGTTCGCAGAAGAAATGAAGGTTGCTGCTGTAAGTGTTTACGAGTATGCAGTTTGCCTGGATCATTCTCTTGGCAATGAGCGGAAACCTGTCGTTGCATATGCCCACTTTTTGTATCATTCATTGTGCAATAAGTATATCCCTGCTTACGAAGTTGATGATTTATGTAGTAAAATGCCACTTGTGAATAACTACGGCTACGTTAATAGACAAAGGAGAGGGCTTATTGTCCCTGCCTATGAAAGCAAATGGGCTGATTTGACTGATTCAAATCTGTGGATGGAAGAAGGCTACGTCGAGTTAGGAGAAGATTACATAAAACCAGGTCACTTTGCAGGTAAAGTTACAAAAGAGAAGCGGCTCCTTGAGTTCCTCAAAGATCATGCCGCAGCTTCGGATGTCCCTTCTATTTCTGCTCCCAATGCATGTATTCCAACCGTGTCTTCAACTCTGACGAAGCAAAATGCATTCTTGCTTTTGGACTGGATTCGTCACCTGAAACACGAGAGGGTTCACATTCCAGAGAAGTTTTTGAAAAGCATAGCGAACGGTTACTGGCTGAAAGTTTATTTGAATGGATATTCGGGTGCCATTAGGCCACCTTCGCAGTCATTCATACTCACATCATCATGTGGAAACATTCTGCAGAGTGGATCTAATTTTGTTGATATCCCATTGGTTGACATGAGTTATTATGGGGAGAAAATTAATGATTACAAGGAGGAGCTAAAAGCAGTTGGAGTCATGTTTGAGTACGCAGAAGCATGCAAGTTTATTGGGGACCGTCTTATGTCTCTCGCAGATTCATCCACTTTAACTATAGACAGTGTACTTTCAATCCTGAAATTTATCAAGTTTTTGAGGGACAACTATTTTTCAGCAGAAGAATTCGTATCCAGTATTAAAAGGGGGAGTTGGCTTAAAACGTCCCATGGCTACAGGTCTCCAGTTGGATCTGTCTTGTTCAACCAAGGGTGGCGAATTGCATCCAAAATTAGTGACATTCCATTCATTGATCAGGAGCTTTACGGTGAAGAAATTCTTCATTTCAGAGAAGAACTCGAGTTGCTTGGTGTGGTTGTTTCCTTCCGCACAAATTACCAGCTCATGATCGACCACCTAAAGCCACCGTCATGCTTATCTTCTCTAACATCGGATGCTATTCTACTATTGCTGATAATTATGCAGATCTCAAATTCATCTGATAAGATTGTCGAAACATTGAGTAGAACAAGGTGCCTGAAAGCAAACAATGTTTACAAGTTTCCACATGAATGTCTCTTGGTTCATAAGGAATGGGGTTGCCTTCTTCAGGTGTTTAGTGGCCTCCCATTGATCGATCACAATTTCTATGGAGACAACATATTTTCCTACAGAAATGAGTTGAAGAAAATAGGGGTGGTTGTTGATTATGAGGAGGCTGCAAAAGTATTTGCTCGTTATTTCAAGCAGTACGCATCTTCGACTTCCATCACCAAGGAAAATGTTGCATCATTTCTGTTGTGTTGTAGAAAGCTGAAGGGAACTCCTTTTAAATTTCCTGAAGATCTGAAAAGCTGCATTCGGGAGGAAAAGTGGCTGCGCACTCGTCGGGGTGATTATAGATCTCCAAGAGAGTGCATTCTCTTTAGTCCTGATTGGGAATACATCTCTCCAATATCTCGTCTCCCTTTTATCGACGATTCTGAAAATTATTATGGCAAGAATATTCATGAATATAAGAAGGAGCTCAAGAGCATGGGGGTCGCTGTGGAATTCAAGGATGGTATCAAGTTTGTGCCTCCTAATGTTTGTCTTCCCCAGAATCCAAGCAGCATTTCCCCAGAAAATGCGCTAGCATTGCTGGAATGCATGCATATTTTGTTGGAGGTGAAAGATTACTCCTTTTCAGATGCATTTATAAAGAGAGTTTCTCAACCATGGTTGAAGACTTATGCTGGTTATAGGCGTCCGAGCGAGTGCTTGTTGTTCGACTCCAAATTTGATTTGTTTCTGAAAAAGACTGACGGGCCTTTCATTGACGAAGAATTTTATGGTTCTAAAATTACAACTTACAGAAAAGAGCTCTCTGAAATAGGGGTGATCGTTGAAGTGGAACAAGGATGTCCATTGATTGCCAGCCACCTTGATTTTCATGATGAACGTTCTACTTTCGTTCGAGTATATGAGTACTTGAAGGTGTTTATGTGGAAGCCGGATTGCGAGGCTGACAGAAGGATCTGGATTCCGAATAGAAATCAGAATGGAGTGTGGGCTAGTCCTGATCAATGCGTAATCAATGACAAAGACGGGCTATTTGGTTTGCAGCTGACTGTCCTGGAGACCTACTTTGAGCATAACCTGCTAGCGTTCTTTTCGTATGCTTTTGGGGTAAAATCTCGTCCTTCTATTGAGGACTACTGCAAGCTCTGGAAGGTTTGGGAAAGCTCCAAAATAACATTGTCGCATGTGCACTGTTGCAAGTTCTGGGGTTATATTACAAAGAGCTGGAATTCGAAAACAGAGAAAGTTCTTACTGAGGCCTTGGTGAAACTGCCTGTTAATTCCGGCTCAGATGAAATCTTGTTGCTAAACAAGTCGGATGTGTTTCTTGCTGATGACTTGCTACTGAAGGATCTTTTTGAGCAGTCTTCTCCTCATCCCTTATTTGTTTGGTACCCTCAGCCAAGCTTGCCTGCATTGCCTCGGACTACATTGCTTGATATTTACAAGAAAATTGGTGTTCGTACTATTTCCGAATCTGTACAGAAGGAAGAACTGCCCCTAGAATTTGGCATTGAGCAACAACGGGTAATTCCAAGGGATGGTTTGATTGGGAAACCGCTGTTGAAGCTCATTCTCGGTTTTCTAGCTGATCCCGCCTTCAACATGGAAGCAGAAAGGAGGCATGAAGCTGTGCAAGGCCTTCTCAGTCTTACTGTTGTGGAGACAACCGAACCAATCAATGTAAGCTATAACTTACCATTGTCTACCGGAGAGGTTTTGAACGTAAGGGCAAGCCGAATGATACGGTGGGACAAAGAAATGTGTGCATTTTTCACACAGAAAATGGACAGGTCTGGAGGGCAGAAAAGTGTCATTGAGTTTGCCACATATTTCTCCGAAGTAATATCTTCTGGTGTCCTGTGGGAGAACACTGATCATATACCTGCACTTTCAGAGATGATCAAGTTGGCATTCGTGATGGATTTCGATGAGGAAGCAGTTGAGTTCTATATGAAGTCCAAGAATTTGCGAATCTTCGTCGAGGATGAGGAGTTTCTAAACTCTGCCTTCTGACTAGATATGTTATAAACTTCCCTTTGCTGTTGTTTAAGGTTTAGTTTGTGTCCTTAATTTAAGCACTGTCTTACTAATATAATGTGTGGTTTCAATGTAAATAATTAGTGTGATTTTCCGATAATCCGTCAATATATAAATGCTGTGAACTTTAATCTGTATTAGTTAATGTGATTCTCTTGTGATTGTGGACAATTGATTGTTGATAGCTTATTTTGTTAACTTGCCACCCAATCTATTCAAGGTATTCATAAATATTCTTTTGTTCACCACCTTTAATCACAACCTACATACACGCTGTAGTTGACAGTCATAAATTTTCATGAAATTGAAACCTTAGAAGAGGAAGCAGTTCTTCCTCTTTTCCCCTTGGAAACTGAAAAAAGGAGATAAAACGTCCCAGATTCTCATGGGAAGTTGAAAAGACAAAATTAATTAAGCTAATCCATGCATTAATTGAAGTTTATCAATATCATAAACTTCTACTTTCTCTCTCGTTCTCATATATAAACAACTCATTGATCATTCTCAATTTCTCTCAAGTCACAACTTCTGATTGTCTGTGAAGTACTGAAGCTTAACTAAAAGAGGCAATTGATAAGTCAATGGCTACTCCGAAAGCGCACATGGAAGAGATAAGGAAGACAAAGTTCTCCATTGGAAGGGAAGAGGCCAACCCTTTGACTGAGGATCTTCACCAGGCTGTTAAGAATCTCTCTGCTGAACTCTACGTTAAGGATGTTCACTTCCTCATGGAACTCATCCAGGTTTTTTTTTTTTTTTTTTTGTAATATATATAGATATGTGCGTGCTTGTGTGCTTTAATGTGTGTTTATGTATTTACCTTAGACGGTAGCTATTTGAATATATGAATCAATGGTTCACAGTGTACTACTTATTTTGCAGAATGCAGAAGATAATGAGTACCCAGAAGGGGTTGATCCATCACTTGAGTTTGTCATAACTTCCAGGGATATAACAGCCGCGGGGGCTCCTGCTACTTTAACTGTTTTCAACAATGAGAAGGGGTTTTCACTAAAGAACATCGAGTCCATTTGCAGTGTTGGCCGTTCCACCAAGAAAGGCAACAGGAAGCGCGGCTACATTGGGGAGAAAGGTATGTGTATATATACACGAGATGCTTCTATATATTCTGCATGCCACTACTAAGTATCAATATTTCCATCTTGAAATGTCATTTGTTTCAAAGAATTATGTACTCTTATTGGAGTCATGTAATAGTAATACCGCTTTGATAATGGTATCATGCCCATCTCATGTTTATTATGCGTTCTGAATTAAGTTTTTGTTCTCTGTTTGAATGTCTTGTTAGTTTTCCGTTTTGCTAATTCAACTGCATTCCTGGTTAATCTACAGGTATTGGGTTCAAAAGCGTGTTTCTCATTACTGCGCGACGTTACATTTTCAGTAACGGATATCAAATAAGGTTCAGTGAAGAGCCCTGTGTGCACTGCAATGATGCCTACAGATTTTATTGCATGAGAATGCCTACTCCCTTCCGGAGGCTTTCAGGGGAAAACTTTCTCGAGCATGGTTGAAGACTCATGTTGGTTACCATTCTCCTGACCAGTGCTTGTTGTTTGATTCAAAATCGCATTTAAAGCAAACTGATGGGCCTTTCATTGATGAAGAATTCTATGGTTCTAAACTTACAACCTACAGAAAGGAGCTCGCTGCAATTGGGGTGATTGTCGAAGTGAAAAAGGGATGTGCCTTGATTGCAAGGCACCTTGATCTACATGATGAGTTTTCGACATTTGTTCGAGTACATAGTTTCTTGAGTGACTCTATGTGGGTGCCACTGACAGATGGAGAGGCTCCCGGAAGGATCTGGGTTCTGAAAGAAAATAAAAATGGTGAGTGGGTTAGTGCAGATGAATGTGTTCTGTATGACAAGGATGGTCTATTTGGTTTGCTGCTAACTGTTTTGGAGAAACACTATGAGCAAAAGTTGTTTGGTTTCTTCTCTCCTGCTTTTGGAATAAGATCCCATCCTTCTGTTGATGATTACTTGAATCTCTGGAAAGTTTGGGAAAGTTCTGAAAGCGGATTGTCTCATGATCAATGCTGCATGTTCTGGCTTTATGTTTCAAACCACTGGAATTTGAAGATGGAGAAAAGTCTTGCTGATGCCGTGGTTAAAGTACCGGTTTATTCTGGCTCAGGTGGAATTTTGTTGTGCAACAAGGAGGATGTTTTCGTTGCGGATGACCTTCAGCTGCAGTATCTTTTCAAACAGTTTTCACAGTCAATATTTGTTTGGTACCCTCAGCCAAGCTTGGCTTCCTTGCCTCAGACTAGGCTGCTTGAAATCTACAAGAAAATTGGTGTTCGCAGTATTTCAGAATCTGTGAAGAAGGTAGAATCATCCCTCGCAGATGATGTTGAACTACTGATGATTCCAACGAAGAAATTGATCGGGAAAACGCTGCTGAGGCTGATTCTTGGGTTTCTAGCTGGTCCTCCCATTGAGATGGAAGTAGAGAAGAGGCAGGAAGCTGTCCAAGGTCTTGTAGACATTGCTGTTGTGGAGACACCTGAACCAATCACTGTGAGCTATGATCTGCCACTATCTTCTGGGGAAGTTTTGAATGTGAGAGGCACACGAAAGATACGGTGGGACAGGGAGAATTCCAAATTCTTCATCCAGAAGATGGACAAATCTGGCGGACAGAAGAGTACCATTGAGTTTGCTACCTATTTTGCTGAAGCAATATCTGAGTGTGTGCTGTGGGAGTGCACTGAACATATACCTGCACTTTCGGAACTCATCAAGTTGGAATTTGTGCTAGAATTCAATGAGGAAGCTGTTGATTTCTTGATGAAGTCGAAGAATCTGCAGATCTTTGTCGAGGATGCAGAGTTTCTGAATTCTGCCTACCCTTCTATCTAGTTATGTTCTTTTCAATAATAATAGTCTCTCTCTACAGATGACGTGAACTCTATGTTATGCTGATTTGGTTGTGTGGTTTTTTACCGTTGGATTCTCGTGTTATTTTGAACAACTGGATTTGCTTCTACTATCATATGAACTTATGAACCATGTTTTCTCATCTGGTTTTTTTACAACCTTCTGCAGTTTACTAATTGGTCCGTTTTATGATTGCTGAATTAGTTTCCTAAGTTTTAGCTTTGTATTCTTCAGAAGCTGCTAACTAATTAAAAAAGATTCAGTTTCGAATTCGTAGAAATGATTAAAGAAAATGTACAACGAAAATTTCATAAATTGAAATGTGAGCAGAGGAAGCAGCTGGTTTTCCACTTACTCCTTGGAAACTGATGAAAAGGGGGGAAATTAGTGAACAGATTCTCAAGGAAGAAGAAAGGCTAAATTAATTGAAAATTTATCAAATATAATCAACTCATGTAGCCAGCCCTTTGGTCGAGTATCTTCACCGAGCTGTTTAAGGCAAAACACTTGAAAGTCCAATAGGGATAAAGGTCAGTGAGCTCAGAAAATTATGCAGTTATTATATTCGAAGTTTCCTGTCAAGGATGAATTCAGAGTGGATAGGAGAACGGGTTTGGATGAGTGGATGATAACGCTCGTACTTCCCATTGGTGAACGCCTAGGCGGAGTACCAAACTCGTCACCCGGGATCTATGCATTCTATCAGACAGAGATGGTGACAAACTTTCCCTTTATAATTCAGGCATATTTTCTTCTTGATCAAGGGAAACAATTCTCCTTGACAAGAAGTGGACTCGGGATTCTTGATTTCCCGCTGCATTTGTTAATGCATTTCTCTTTCTTGGTAATCATTACAGTTCTCGTAAGTCCAGGTTCTTGCCTGTCAATCCGTCTTGCTAGGAAGAACTGAATGCCGTAAGGAAGTCGATAAGAAAAGCTTCTTGACGCACATTTTATCTTTTATTAGGAATTAAAGAGTATGATAGAGTTTTGCTACATTCTGAGCTGATCAAGCTGGCCTTCGTGCTAGAACATTGTTATGGTTTGAACTTTATTTTGCTTTGGTTTCGTGCTTTTTGTATGTTGAGCAAATGATTGATCTTTCATTACGTTAATTACCGTTTACTATAATGTTTCATTGCACTTACTGGTTTTAAATATTCGCTAAAAGGTAGCTTAATCAACTAATGTCTTCAGCTTCTGAAGAGCAATTTTATCCTATTTGTGATCACTTAGGTTAAGTACTTCTCATTTTTGTTTGTTTGATCTTTCTTGTTGTATATAATTAAGAACAACGTTCCGATGCATATATATCAGGCAAGAGAGCTTTGTCCACTGTAATCACAATGTACATCTCTACTGATTTACATTGGGACACAAATTTTGGTCTAAAGGACATGAGTTAGAGAGTCATGGCCCAGAAGTGCAGGAAAATGAAAGTCTCATGGCCAAGAACAAGAAAGAGACCGAAGGAAAAGTACGAAAATAATGACCATCACTCTTCGTGCTCATTCCTCGCAGAAAATCACTCAAGCCAACACGTTCTCTTACATGCAGCTTCATCCTGCACGACTGTATAGGTGCAACCCCGACCCTGCAGGTTAATTAACTTGACAAGTGATTAGGTGTGGTGGCTTGGAGATTTTGAACCGAAGGCCTCTTGGAACCGCAGCTCTGATATCATGTTAGAGAAACAGTAGACCCCAACCGCTGTCAAGGAATGGATCAACAATGTATATCAAGCTCACAGTTCCTTGCGTGATCAAGTGGCTGCAGATTTCTCGGCCAGATAGGTGGCTCTGTCGTGGCCACCACTGCAACCTAGGTAGTAGCATCCTTTAATGTGCAATAGATTCTTTACTCCGAATCCATTTCGTACTCTTCTCCTTCTCCTTCCTTTCTTCTTTGTCTTTGTTACCTGGCCCTGGAACATGACATGAAACATTTTAGAACAAGATCACAAACTTTGCTTAATTAGTATATTTTATTCTCATAAGATATTTACATCGTTGTGATCAGTCGTTGACGCTAGGCTATCAACACTGCAGTCTACAGAAGCAGCACTTGGCGATTTCTTGTGCTTGATATCCTCGTCCGTTGTGCTGTCGTACTTTCCTGCATTTGTATGCATCAATTCCAAAAATTTTCATATCTTTTTCTCAAATACAATGTGCTACAAAAAAAGTTGCATCCAATTTTACGTGTAAAAACTTACTGCTATCATTTTCAATTTCCAGAGCTTCCATGCAATAAATTTTAAAACTTGGTGACGCGGGACACATGAAAAATTCTCTGTTTCTCTGCGTACCATCTTCATTATCTTCATCCTCTTCCTCTCCCTCTGTGGTGTCCTCCATTGCAAAAACCCCTCCTATATACACATTCACACCCTTTGGCTCTTTATGATCTTCAACACTACACTCCGTCCCATCTCTCTTACTTTGCTGCTTCTTTTGGTCCTCATCGTCAACCTGTTTTGTACCCTTGTCACACTCCTGCGAGATTGGTGCAACCTTGGACTTGTTCTCCAAAGTTGGTGGTATCTTCGGAAACGTTATTTTGTCAGACTCTGGTGAACACTGCGGCGAATGAAGGAGAGAGTTATCAACCTCCTCCTGTGCACAGTCCTTAAGTAGCTGTTTCTTGGAGAGAGTACTAGCGGCTTTTAGCTTTCGTGCCTTGGACCGGCTCTTCATCTCCTCGAAGCGTCTCTGCAAGAGGGAAAGGATTCTAGGAGGCACAGCCTCGGCTTCTGGGGTGAGCTTTGAATTTTGGTCACCCATTGGAGAGGACAACAATGGGGGATTGCGGCCACAAGCGGTAGGAAGAAGAGACGTAGAAGATAATTAGATTTGGAAAATTATGAGCTAGAAGGGAGAATATGAAAGAGATAGGTCAAAGGCAGTTAATTAGTTATATAGGATAAAACTTCATGTTCCTTGACAGTTAGGCAACCAAAAAATAATAATAATGCAAATATTTGGTTTGATTAACTATAAAAATATGGTTTGAGATTTGGTTTGGTTAATTATAGAAAAATATTGGGTTTTGCAAACAAACTTACTATATTTGTAATTTTGTGGTTGTGGAATTTTTTTTTGTCTTGGGGCCATGTATTTCGAATGTTGAAAGAGTCATCCGCAGTGCTTGGCAACAATGTGTATGTCAGCTCATGTTTATCGCTGCCAACAGTGTGTTGCCAGCTTCAACAAAATCTCAATTATAAACCATAATTAGGGCAAAGCATTCTGTTAGAGACGAATTTTACGTTCAGATACATTTTGATTGGAAATGTAATGTCATAAAATTAGTCAATAGCGGAGTTAGAAATTATATTCTTTCAGCTTTGAAACTTCAAATCTTTTCTTGATATATCAAGCTAGATTTTTCGCCATGTTACAAAATCTCCTTATTTTTTTCACTCTCTTTTCGAAGTTTTTATTTTGCATAAATAAGGATCTATTACTCATTCAAAGTAACGGAACATATACAACTCAACTAAGTTTTAGACATTAGAGTGAATGAAAAAAACAAAGAAGATTAAGAACTCAAGGAACTTTGCAACTGTTTTAATAAGAATATTGTTTTTCTAGAGAGTAGTTTCAACATATATGTCTTATAACTCTCCTCTAAAAAATTAGAACTCGACAGGACTAGCTTCCACTCTTTCAATCTCGTCCGTCCCAGCCAGCAATTGGGCGAACGAAAACGGAAAACCATTTGGTCATTAGATACCCATCTAGCTAAAATGGTGCATATCCAACGGCCAAGAATTCATGGGCTGATGGTGCAAATCCGATTTAACCAAATTCCCACCCAAATATAACTATTTAGAGAAGAAATCTCAAGTTTGGAATTTTTTTGTTTGGAATAAAAACTATAGGTATTGTTCTTGATTAGACAATGAAGAGACTTATTATATGTACCTGAAATTGAATTTTTTATATATTAAGCAAAGAATCCAAACAAAGTCTTCATAGGTAATAATTTTAGAGAGAACTAATAAAAAGTTTCCCGTCAAAATTTTTTTTATTGAAAAACACTTAGACAATTATTAAGGATGTTATTTGTTATATTACAAGGACAAAAAACAAAGAGAGTCTCATTTCATGAGGCTTTGATTTAAAAGAAATGTCCTTAATAATAAGAAAGTGTTCTTAATAATAAAAGAAACGTGCCTTTAATGATAAAGAAAGCTGTTTAAGAGTTAAATAAAAAAAAGTTTTACGAGGGGTTTTTTTTATTAATTTTCTAATAAATTTTTTTTCTTCTTTTTGTGTGTAAATGTTTATATCTTATTTTCAACTTTTAGAACTAGGAAAGAAGCTTAAATGAAAGTCATATGATTCTAGCTGCTGGCATGGCTTTCATTTTGGACCTGGTGCTCTCCAAAAAAGGATTTCTTTATGCAAAGTTGATATATATGCTTTGCTTCTTTTTTAGCCCTCTCTATCTTATCATCCTGACCGAAAAATCAATTACCTCTTGAAATGAAAAGCTAGAGATTCCTGTAGCAATAAGCCCTTCCCCTTATCTTTTTACGAGAATGCCTCGTAAAATTGGCGAGACCCCACATTTAATTATTTGTAGCTTATTATAAGGCTAAACTTATCCCCCACCTATTTAGTGTAGATAATATTGTTTGTTAAAAAAAAAACAATAATTTGACAACTAATTTAATCACATTATTATCCACGTGCGAAAGACCTTTTTTATAACCAGCATTACACGCATAATAAGATGCTTTGAACGTGTTTAAAAATAGAGAAAATAATGTTGAATGAACAGCTGATCGAATCACATTATTGCTAGCATATTATGAGGTACTAATTAAAAAAAGTACAAAAAAATTAATTATTTAAAAAACACTGTCAAATATTTGAAGTAAATGAATAATTTTAGATTATGCTAGAAGAAACCCCTCATAAACCAATTTAAACAACTGAATTCACATAATAAAATCGGTCTCTATAGAATTTACATTAAGAATAGAGAAAATAATATTTAATAAACAATTGATTGAATCATATTATTGCTAGCCCATTGTGAGGCTAAGCTCATCCCCTTTTGTGTAGATAATATCGTTTGTTAAAAAAAAATCATTTGACAATTAATTTAATCACATTATTATCCGCGTGCGAAATACCTTTTTTTTATAACCAGCATTACACACATCTTAAGATGTTTTGAACATGTTTAAAAATAGAGAAAATAATATTTAATAAACAGCGGATTAAATCACATTATTGCTAACCCATTATGAGGTTAAGCCCACCCCCTCCCCTTTAGTGTAAATAATATCGTTTGTTAAAAAAAACAAGGGTAAATTACACAGTAGCCCCTCAAGTTTTGAGGTTTATTACAACTTCATACAACAACTTTAAAACATTTCACTTTCATACCTCAAGTACTATTTTATTTCAATATAATACATCCGTTAGATTTTCCATCCATTAATCTGTTAAATGCTGACGTGGCTGCCACATTTGTGCCACGTGGCTGCCAAATGCCTGCCACGTGGCAAAAAAACATTTAAAATTTTTTTCTTTTCTTTTCTTCCTCCCTCTTCTTCTTCTTCTTCTTCCTCTTCTTTTTCTTCTTTGTCGCTGGGGTTGGGGGGGGGGGGGGGTTAGGGACAAATTATTTTTTTTCTTTTCTTCCTCCCTCTTCTTCTTATTCTTCATCTTCTTCTACTTTTCTTTTGTGTCGCTGGGGTTGGGGAGGGGGGTTAGGGACAAATTTTTTTTTTCCTTTCTTCCTCCCTCTTCTTCTTCTGGGTCACTGGGTTCCGGGGGGGGGGGGGGGGGGGTGGAGGGCAAATTTTTTTTTCTTTTCTTTTCTTCCTCCCTCTTCTTCTTCTTCCTCTTCTTCTTCTTCTTCTTCTTCTGGGTCGCTGGGGGGGGGGGGGGAGGACAATTTTTTTTTCTTTTTCTTTCTTCCTCCCTATTCTTCTTTTTCTTGCAGATCTGGTTTTTTTTTTTTTTGAGAAAATTCAGGTTTAAAAAAAAAAATTTATTTGCCACGTGGCAGACATTTGGTAGCCACGTGGCACAAATGTGGCAGCCATATCAGCATTTAACGGATTAATGGATGGAAAATCTAACGGATGTAAATAGTACTTGAGGTATGAAAGTGAAATGTTTTAAAGTTGTTGTATGAGGTTGAAATGGACCCCAAACCTGAGGTATGAAAGTGTAATTTACCCAAAAAACAATCATTTGACAATTTATTTAATCATATTATTATCCACGTGCGAAAGATATTTTTTATAACTGGCATTACAAGCCTCTGAAAATGTTTTGAACGTGTTTAAAAATAGAGAAATTGAATCACATTATTGCTAACCTATTGTGAGGTACTAATTAAAAAAAACTACCAAAAAATTTATTATTAAAAAAATACTATTAAAATGACGAAAACACCCCTATCTTATTTGATGCATTTGAAATTTTTTGTCTCAAGAGTATTTTTGTCCAAATATTTTTGTTGAAACTTGATACACCAAAATCACTATTCATATTTTTAATTTACTTTATCTATAGAAGATTACCATGCATGTTATACTGTCAAAGAAGAGAGAAAAAACTTGTGTGAGGGTATCTGAAGCAATTCATTAATTGTTAGGGCAGCTTTCACAAGAATATTAGACGCTCGGTATTGTGGTCCCACGCCCGGTATAAAAGATGCCCTAATTGGGTAGCCCAAGCTATATTAATTTTTTCTCCAAAGGAGGATGCTGAGAATTGGGTTCAGTATTCTAAACGTTACCAACTTTTACATCCACCAATCTCTCAGAGCACTAAAGTTTCTGGAAGTACTTTAATATCTGAGTAATGTTATTCTTATCATGTTTTTATACCATATTGCTATACCACCTATTTGATGTGGTCAACCACATTATTTGAAAAATTTGCAAAACTTAAGGAAAGAAAGGAGAAAGACTCCTCGTATACCATAATCATTATTTAATTAATGAGTTTTTCTCAATTATTATTTTATTAAATAATGAACTAAATTTAAAAATATGATTAATTCAAATGATGTGGTTGTCCACATTAAATGCCACCTAAAATGGTATGAAAATGTGGTACAAAAACATAGTATGAATACTCTTAATATCTTCCAAGAAAAAAAGATTCATTTCCTATCATGATCGAACACGACACACGAAGAACGATGCTACATTTAATTAATATGATCAAAATTTAGGGCAGCTACTGATTTCTTCACCACATTCTTCACTTGGGGAAGTTACTTCTGTGATCCCACTTGAACTTGAACAAGAGGAGGAAGAAGATGCAGGATTCGCATTATTGTTAACTTTGATGCTGTTGTAATTCACCACAATCTCCTCATTCATCTTGCCACTTCTTTTCTTAGAAAAAACCCGACACAAAACCCAATTTCCTTTTGGCGTTAAAGCATTCTGCATAAAATTAGTTAAGAGTGTCAACTGATGTTTTTTTTCCTTTAATAAGACGGTATATATTCTAATCTACAAGTAGGGGGTGGGATTCGAACAGTTAAGTGCAAAGAGTCGGGCAAAATGCCTTAACCATTTGGCTTAACCCACGTGTTCATGTCAAATATCCTCTTGAATTATTGAGTTTGTGACAAACCTCGTTCTAAACTCACCTCAGTTGCGTGAATGGAAGCTGTAGTTTCTGCATTCACAAGGCAATATTCATGCATGACCCAATCAGTCTTAGAAACATGTGGAGACTTCCCTCTGTAAAATACTAGAGTCTTTTTCTTTCCCACAATATGATTCCTCCTTGAAGATACAATCTTTTTATCTGCGCCGGTTGCTTTCCAGTAACCGGAACTTGTCACCCTGTTGGCTCGGTTTCCATTCCGGTATTTTGACTCCTTGTTGCTGAAGAAATACCTCTCTTGTTCCAAATTACCTGGAAACATACCGCACATAAACTGTCAGTTTTTATAAGTGAAAAAATGACCAAAAAAATTCAGAACTAAGCGAAGTGATTAGTGATAATGTATATGTATTGTGTGCTGACCTGGCAAATCCCAAGGATCATACATGCAAACGTTGATCTCGGGAATAATGGAAGCAGGAAGTGGGCATGAGAAGACTTTGCATCTCAGGTACTGAAAAACTAGCTCTTCATCTGTTGGTTGGAATCGGAAACCAGGAGGCAATCTGATCATCCCATTTCTAACAAATTTGAACTTGTCCATTATTTTGAAAAATGAAAAATGCAAAGGCCTTTATTTCTTGGAACTTATTGGACTCTGTCAAGGATGAGCAAAATGAGAAGCAACCATGTTGAGTATTTATAGATAGAACAAGAGAAGAATTTGGAGATGGTATCTTTTTGAGTGGTTGTACAAGAAAAAGAAAAGAAAAATGATTCCTAACGGTGTGAATATAGAAAGGGACAACAGTACTATTACAGTATTACTGGATGAATACTTTTGATGTTTGACAATTAAAAAATAGTTAATTTGTTTATTCTCAAACAACTGGTGCTGCTAGCAGTGAATCACGACACACTTGTGCTATCTTTGGAAAAAGAACTTTAAAATTTTATGACATTTTAATTAGACTCAATCGTTACAAATGCACTATAAAAACACTAGCAACATAAACTACTCAAGCACTAGAAATTTACTATAAAAACATTACACATGTATGTGTTACCAAAAACGCTAAATAAAAGATTTTTCAAATTGACACCTTGAAATATGTCATTTCAAAATTTTGTATTTAGTCACTTTCAAGTTGTTCTATCTAAATTTTATAGGTGCATCGGTAATAAATTTGTTATAAGTTTATGAAACTTTTAAATTTATCATCCAAACGCATCATTATAAAACTAAGACTTGAAAAAACACTAAATTTATTGTGCAATAATAGTCGAGTATAAGAAAAGTTGGTACAATAACATTTAAGTTTATGAGTTTTTTGCTTTAAAACGGGACTTTAAGCGTTTTTAATTATAAAATGAAGTTTTTGTGAAGCTTTATATCGATATAGCAACCCTTTAAAAAACTTTGACTTACTTACAGATCATTTAATTTCTTGTTTTGTAATGTCTATAATTTGTGATGAAAAAAGCAAATTCTTACATCTCGATGTCCTTGTTATAAAGAGCATCTCATGTGAAAGATGTGTTAACAAGCAATTAATCAAAGAGCATTGAGCTAACCAGTGAGTCTTTTTTATCTTTGGAAAAGTGGACTACCATGGTGAAGTTACTAACAATTTATTTATTTATTTTTTTTTTTGAAAAAAAAAACATCATTGATCTAATCAGTTATATTATATTGGAGTTATGAGGCTTCGGTGAATTTTTTTCAGGTAAGGACACATATTACTCATTATTAATCGAAATGGACAGGTGATGTATTTCTCATTCATATGAAGTCATCCGATGGCATGCTTAACTCATTACCTAGATGGAAAAACACATAAACTGTTAGTAAACTATATGTGGAAGAATTAGTAAGTAAAACTATGTGAAAGTAACATATGAAAAAACACACAAAATTATTTACCTCAAGTGATGTTGGAAAAAACATAAATAAAGAAAATTATTAGGGAATTGAGGAATTTATATTTTTGTACTATACACGATGTAGCAAGTGATATATGTTTTGTCAATTCCTTGAATGTAATCTCTCTAACATTAATCATATATAAAAGGGACCAATATCACTTGAACTATAGGTTTTACTGCAAATTGCATCAATGTGTGCCACCTCAGTTGAAATGTTATTGTAGTGTGCCACTCATATGCAAACAAGACTATCTCGTTTTGCCGCATTTTTTATTATATTAAAGGAAACGAATTACAACCACCATGGAGTGGTTGAATGATTGGGAACGAATTTCAAATCCTTATTCTACATGGTATGTCATGTGTTCGACTTTTGGTACGGGTGGACTGCTATGAGTCCCCACCCCCAAAAGGGTGGACTGCTATGACGAAGTCACCGGTTGGTTCCATTTTTTTTTAAACAAAACGAATTACAAACAGAAAATATACAATTGTAATTTGATAGTATATAATAAATATAAAGCAATGGTTCAAAAAAAAAAAAAAAAAAAAATATATATATATATATATATATAATACATAGCCTAATTTCGTTTAAAAAGTTGCACGTTATTTATGCATGTCTATTTGGAAAAGTGTTTTAATGTTTGAAATATCGATAGTACATACTTGCTTTAAAAGGATATTGTCTCAAGTACATGAAACGTCCGAAAAAGAAACTATGCCAAGTAAAACCTAAAGTTCATGATAACTTGGTAAATCAAACATCGATAGTACATACTTGCTTTAAAAGGATATTGTCTCAAGTACATGAAACGTCCGAGAAAGAAACTAAGCCAAGTAAAACCTAAAGTTCATGATAACTTGGTAAATCAATAATCCCTATACAAAAATTTGGTTATGTTGAGTAACTGTCTCTCTAAAAGCAAAATTCCGTGGACCACTTAAAATAATGCAGCAATAAAAGTAAAACCATATATGCATGCAATAACCGAGCTACGTTCATTACGATACAGTTAATCCCAAATCATTCACAGTAGGCAATATCTTGATTCGTCATCAGATCACTCATCGATTTCATTTTCTTTTGGTTGTTCTTCAAATTAAATTTTTCTTTCTAGTGGTTTGGACTAATTAGTTTACTACTAGCTACTGTTAGGAGTATTAAGATTTTATGGTTATGGAATTGACATGTGTCAAGAGATTAAAAAGTTAGCTAAATTTGTTGTGATTGTAGCTCAAAGTGCAAGCTACTATAGCTATTACTAAATATTTATACCCGCGCGTTGCTGCGGGTTTTAAAGTAGAGTGAAATGCTATATTAAAGACTTGAAAAATGAATTTGCAAAGCAATAACAACATTAATAACAAAGAAAATGGAAAAGTTGGAGAAAAGCTTGAATTGTGAGAAGATATGGATAAACATGAAAGTTTATGTTTTTGGATTAGGATGATCATATTTACAAACAAAAAATTAGCAAATACTTTGTTACAGGGATACAAAAAATATTAGAGCTATATATTCTAATTTAGCTATTCTTTGTGCTCTAAAAACTAAACCAGCTTCTGTACACAAAAAATTAACAAATGCTGGTATACGAAGGTGCAAAAAATATTGTCTAGTTTTGTGCAGAAAGTGGTATTTACAAACCAACAAAGATATCAGACAAAGTTTAATACAGAGTAGGAAAAGATGCAAAATATATTGTAGCAGAGGAGGAAACGTCTTGTAGCAGGAGCATTATCAGTGTTGACATTGAGAAACCAACCTGTACAAAGAAAAATAATGCAAGGCATTTAGAAAGTGATTAAGTTCACAGCTAAGCAGTTTTGAAGCAAAGAATTTAGCAAAATGAAACCATATTTACCTATTTAATTTTTGGATGGACCATCTATTTTTGCATAAGCTTTTTTTCAGCAATTTGATAGGCATTTCATCAAATTCTTTTGGATAACTTCTGAAATTTCTTCTGCTTCACTGTTTTAAATGACCATGACTGATGAGCACATTTTATTGGATAAAACATAAAAAAATGTTGTCCAACTATAATTTGTATCTCTTTACTCAAATTTTGTCTTAAAAAAAAAGATTCTTGACATGTATATATTAATCAAAGCAGAAGATATGAATATTTGAACACAGGGAAGTAAAATAAAACTATCAGATTTTATGATACTATGGAGTTTGAATCTATACCTCTGTTCACTGCCAGTAAACAGAGCCTTCCTCACAGGCTCCCTCTTTCATTTATGTGATTCTCCACTTGTTTCAGGTGGTGAGGTCGAAGATGATACAGTAGTGGAAGATACTATGACTGCTCTTGGTAAGATTTGTGGAGTTATTGGTTCTATAGCTGTATCATCAGACACATTGTAAACCAGCACATCACTTGAGTTGAAACTATTTTTTCTATTTCCGAATCGCAAGTGGAAAATCTTATTTTGCCCAATTAGTCGCAAATACTCATTAGGCAGTTGTTGTTGGTCAATCAATCTCTGATTCATGACCAAATCTTTGCAGGGCATACAAAAGAGTTTTTCTCCAGCTTTGCCAATTATCAAAGCACTAATTTCATTAGTGCTGTCTTCAAGAATCAAATTAACTTTGTACCTATATTTAAAAACTAAATTCCATGAGTTTTTTTAATGGCTTATAACTCATTGTTAACAATCAGAGCAAAGAAGTTTAAAGAACAGAGGTTATAGATTTGAAGTCATTTTTTAGTTGGAAAGAAACAACATGGAATTGAAAATCATAGAAAAGTAAAAAAAAAGACAGAATAACAAACTTGCATATTGAATGTTACCACGGTGTTGGAATTTGGTTAGGGTGTTTCTGACAGATGAGTTGTCCGGTCGATGGGTCCTTATGCATTTGTTTGACACAGCTAGGGCAAGCATTATACCACCAATCATAACGTGTGTCAAAATGTTTGACAAATGCTTTACATAGGAATGTATCATTCTGTCAAATGTTTTATGACACGTGTAAGAGCAACAACAAAATTAGTTTTTGTTCAATATATAAAAATGCAGGTAAATGTTAAAAAAAAAAAAACAAAGATAGAAAAGCATAAATCGTGTTTGTACCATACTTGACCAATCCCGAAACTACCGAGCACCGGCCAACGCTATACTGTTAAGGACCCAGAAGAGTTCCCCTCCGACCAGGAGGCCAATCACTACTCGACACGTGTCAAGATTAGAAGCCAATCAGAGCGCAGCACGTGTCAACATCAAGAACCAATCATAACATGACACATGTCAATGTGACAAAGCTACAAGTTTTTCTATAAATAGGGGTCATTCCCCCACAATATTGCCGAATGCCATTTGTGTTAAATAATTCACAAGAACTCACTAAATTGAGAGCTTGATCTTTTGTACTTGTGTAAGCCCTTCACTACTAATAAGAACTCCTCTACTCCGTGGACGTAGCCAATCTGGGTGAACCACGTACATCCTGTGTTTGCTTCTCTGTCTCTATTCATTTACGTACTTATCCTCACTAGTGACCGAAGCAACCAAGCGAAGGTCACAAAACCTGACACTTTCTGTTGTACCAAAGTCTTCGCTGATTTTGTGCATCAACATTTGGCGCCGTCTGTGGGAAACGACACTTATTCCTACTCTCTTCAGCTGTGTCAAGCTGGTTTCTATCATTCGTACACTTTCTTTTGACCAGGCATCCCTATCCAACATGGGAAGCGAAGGAAGCCACAGCACACAGAATGACACCCCCCTTGCACATAGTGCGAAACAACGAAAGAAGGAAGGAAAACGAGTTCTTCTTCAAGCTAAAGTCGATGAGTTGGAAGCTCAGAACAACAAGATAGCAATGAGGAATGAGGTCCTCCAGGAGCAATATGAGAAGCTCTTCGAGACACTCCACGAAGCTAGGCAAGCTCAGACACGCGAGATTGTTGCCCCCGTGGAAGTCAACCATCAACTGGGTGCCCTCCAACATGGAGGGTCACATGCATTCGACATAGATATCCCTGATAGGGAACAGATTACCCCTCGACTTGATAATCAACATGAGGCTTCTCTTAACCCAGTTGCTTCGACCCGAACCATGAGAAGTGGAGGGAGACACCTCTTTGCTGAAGGGGCAGAAGGATCGAAAGCCGTCTTTCGCGATTGTCGGGATTTCCTGAAGCAACGTCGAGAGAATTCCATCCATATAAGCTCAAAGATTAATGACCCAAGGATTTCTGAGAGACTCGGTCCCCTGCCACGGCCCAAGCCGGCCACCAATTTGGGGAAGGGGCAACAAGTCCCAGAGAGACATGAGGGTACAGGGGACTCAGAGGTGTTCCGACAGACATACCCTGGAAGCCAGTACAGCGAGTCCAGGGAAAAATCACATGCCCTTGATCAAACCTTCCTAACTCCAATAAGAGATGGAGATTTACGAAAGAAAGCTCCAGTGACACATAACTCCGCTCAGGACCCCCTTGTCCTACAAATTCTTGAGAAAGTAAACAAGTTGAAGGCTGAACGTCAGGCTGAAATACCTGACTGGAACCAACCCAGGCCTGGCCCTCTTACAAGGAGGATCCTCAACACCCCCCTTCAAGCAAAGACAAAGCAAAAGCTTGGCTTGCAACTTTATACTGGAAAAGAGGACCCGATTGAGCACCTTAACCTCTTTGAGTCCACCATGGCATACCGGATGCACACCGACGAAGAGCGATGTCTTCTATTCCCCTCCACCCTCTCTGGTGGAGCTCTAAATTGGTATTGTCGTCTTACACCTGAGACGGTAGACTCATTTGAGGAATTGAGGAAACTATTTGTTTCCCAACACATTTTCCAAACCGATCGCTTGCACTCTGCAGATGACTTGTACACTATCCGCCAGAAGCCAGACGAGTCATTACGTATGTATGCTGGCCGCTTCAGCCATGAATACTCCCGGTGTGCCGAGGCAGACGACAAGACTGCCCTCAAAGCCTTCACGGCAGGCCTACGTGATTGTTTCTTTAAATACATGATCAATGCCAATACTTGGAAGACTTACTCTGAGGTGATGGCGCAGGCTTATAACCATGCCTCCGCCGAGGCAAAGACATATCAGGAGAAACCCCCTACAACCATCCTTTATCAACAAGTGGGAGGTGGAAGCCAGACTCACCTAAATGAGAAGACCTCGACTTCCCAAACAGCAGTGGCACCTTCCCATGCCTTGCATAATGCTTCACCGAATCAACAGACATATCAATTTCAAGGCAAGAGGAAGGATTTCCATCCTCACCACTCTCCTTTCAGTAAAAAAAGTAAGGGACACTATCCCGATAACCAAGGGTATCGCCACAATAACGCTCGCCCCCAGGCAGTCAATGCAGTGGGTCAAACCCGCGTCAAGATACCCCCTACCCCAAGGTATGAGACATACACGCCCTTGAATGCCACATGTGCGGCCATTTACCCCAGCATAGCTCACCTGATACCAAAGCCAAAGCCGAGGCACCCAGATTACACGCCCCCGAATAACGCGGGCACGTTTTGTTGCTACCATGAGCATAACGGCCATGATAGCGAGAAATGTATCATCCTCCGTGATCGTATTGAAGCTTTGGCACGAGAAGGAAAAATTGATCAATTCCTTCTTCACCCTCAAAGGGATAACCGTAACCAACGCCAGGTGAATGTCATATATTCCATAAGCGGCGGCACACCCATATCTGAATCTTCCAATAGGGCCATGAAAAACAGTGAACGAATTCTGAGGCCTGGTCACCAAGTGTTTCACGTGGAAGACATCAGGGGAGGGAAGTATCAAAAGCCTAACTGGGATCCGATATGTTTCTACCCTGAGGAAGAAAGATGCATCATCTACCCTCATAACGACCCATTGATCGTGGAGGCTCACATAGCCAACTTTGATGTTCGACGAATCCTCGTAGACACAGGGGCTTCGGTCAATATCATGTTTGCCGAAGCTTTCAGGGCACTCAGTGTAGCTGAACACTTGCTCGATCGCTCGATTTCTCCTCTGATAAGCTTCTCCGGTGATATCGTGCAACCCTTAGGGAGCATACATTTACCCTTTACTATTGGTACAGGCCCTTACACGGCTACCATTACCACTACCTTCCTAGTGGTTGACTGCCCAACGGCATACAATGTCATCTTTGGGCGCACAGGCATCAATGATCTCAAGGCTATGGTATCCACGCATATGCTGTTGATGAAATTTCCAACCCCCCATGGCAACGGCTACATCAGAGGAGATCAGCTTAGTGCACGATCATGTTACAACACTTCAGTTAAGCAACAACACTTGCCCAGACCCAAGGAAACCCTGTCTGTACATGACCAAGTCACAAAGACCAGCCTAGATGAAGCGACCTTGGATCTTCCTGATAGCAACAATCAACCCGATGATCCTCGAGATGACTCTTTCACCCAGCAAGCCCAACCTGCTGAAGAGTTGGAGAAGGTACCTATCTCAAGAGATCATCCAGACCGCATGGTGAATATTGGCACCACATTGTCACCACCCCTTCGGTTAGCATTGATATCTTTTTTGAAAGAGAACACTGAAGTCTTCGCCTGGTCATACGAGGACATGCCAGGCATCTCTCCCGATGTCATATGTCATCGTTTGAGTATTGACCCCAAGATCAAGCCGGTGAGACAGAAGCGAAGATCTTATGACGCTGAACGATACGAGGCAATGAAAGCAGAAGTTGAAAAACTCAAAGGCATAGGCTTTGTCCGCGAAGTCAATTACCCGACATGGGTAGCAAATGTGGTCCTTGTTAGGAAAAATCCGACCAAAGAAAGTCTTTCGCTTCAAAAGGTCTTGTGGAGGATGTGTGTTGACTACACCGACCTAAACAAAGGGTGTCCGAAAGATAGTTTCCCTCTTCCTCTTATTGACAGGCTTATAGACTCTACGGCAGGGTGTGAGCTCTTGAGCTTTATGGACGCTTATTCAGGATACAACCAAATCCTCATGAACCCCTCAGACCAAGAACACACGGCCTTCACTACTGACAGGGGACTATATTGCTATAAAGTCATGCCTTCGGCCTAAAGAATGTAGGAGCAACTTATCAGAGACTGGTCAATTCAATGTTCGCCGAACAAATTGGGAAGAACATGGAAGTTTACGTTGATGATATGCTAGTCAAAAGCAAACATGCTGACCAACACATCACCGACCTATCTGAAACTTTCACCATTCTAAAGAGGTATCGAATGAGATTGAACCCCAACAAATGTGCCTTCGGCGTGGGCTCTGGCAAATTCTTAGGCTTCATGATTAGCCAACGAGGCATTGAAGCTAACCCTGAAAAGATCAAAGCAATCCTCGACATGAAAGAGCCAATAACTTCAAAAGACATCCAAAGCCTTACTGGCAAGGTGGCAGCCTTAACCAGATTCATCTCTAAGGCCACAGACAGATGTGCTCATTTCTTCAAAGCACTTAAGGGAAATAAGAAGTACATTACATGGACGGAGGAATGTGCCAAGGCATTCAGGAACCTCAAAGAGTACATGAGTAAAGCCCCTCTGCTCTCCAAACCAGAAGTTGGTGACACTCTCATCATCTATCTATCGGTTTCGGCTTCAGCAGTCAGTTCTGTTCTTATTCGAATGGACAGTGGTGTCGAACGGCCCGTCTACTACGCTAGCAAGGCCCTACAAGATGCGGAGACACGATACTCCAACATTGAGAAATTAGCTCTAGCATTGGTCATGTCTGCTCGGAAACTTCGCCCTTATTTCCAAGCACACGCCATCATCGTGCTTACCAATCACCCTCTTCGACAGATACTCCAGAGTCCTGACACGTCTGGGCGAATGATCAAATGGGCGATAGCATTGGGTGAGTTTGACATCTCCTACCAACCAAAACCAGCCGAAAAAGGTCAAGCAGTAGCAGATTTCATCGCCGACTTCACATATCCTGTTGACATTGCTTCTACACCTGAAGCAGTAGCTTCATTACCATCGGAAGCTCAGAAAGTAGAATCAACGACCTCAGCATGGAGTCTGTATGTTGATGGCTCATCCAACCAACAGGGCTGTGGAGCGGGACTAGTCTTGACTACGCCCGACAAAGTAGCAATGGAGTATGCTCTTCGTTTCAAATTCAAGGCATCAAACAATGAGGCCGAGTATGAAGCCCTTCTAGCAGGATTACGTTTGGCCAAACACCTCGGGGTTAAACAAATTGATATTTTCAGTGACTCCCAATTAGTGGTCAACCAGGTTACCAACAACTTTGATGCTAAGGACAGCTCCATGGCAGCATATCTTGCGCAAACACAACTTTTGCTCAAGCACTTCCACTACCAGATCACCCAAGTTCCTCGAGCGGCAAACAGTCATGCAGACGCCCTGGCTCGCCTCGCCTCAGCTGTGGAAGACAAGATTGGAAGAAAAATTCATGTCGAACTGCTGGCAACACCAAGCACCATGGCCGCAGAAGTATGCAACTTACAACAGGGGGATAGTTGGATCACCCCGATCTATAATTTCCTTGCTCATGGCACCCTCCCAAATGATAAAGTCCAGGCTAAGCAAATTCGATACAAGTCTACCCGCTACCTGATCATCAATGATCAACTCTATAAGCGAGGTTTTAGCCTGCCATACTTAGGTGTCTTACGCCTGCCGAGGCGGAAATCGTCCTTCGGGAAATACATGAGGGAGTCTGTGGAGATCATGCTGGATCTCGGTCCCTAGCACACAAGACTTTTCGCCAAGGATATTACTGGCCAACACTCCACCAGGACGCCATCAAAGTATCCCGCTCATGTGACAAATGTCAACGATATGCAACTATTCCTCATTCCCCTCCAGAGCCTCTTACTCCTATGATCAGCCCTTGGCCCTTCGCCCAGTGGGGACTTGATTTGATCGGCCCAATGCCGGCAGGGAAGGGCAAAGTCTGTTACGCAGTCGTTGCAGTGGACTACTTCACAAAGTGGGCCGAAGTAGAACCCTTGGCAACCATTACTGAGGCAAAGATAGAAGACTTCGTGTGGAAGAACATCCTTTGTAGATTCGGCATTCCCAATGCGATAGTCACTGACAATGGGCGACAGTTTGACAACAAGAAGTTCAGGTTGTTCTGCTCTAAGTTCAACATCAACTTATGCTTTGCCTCTCCAGCTCATCCCCAGTCTAATGGACAAGTTGAGGCCATCAACAAAATAATCAAGCGCACTTTGAAAACCAGCTTGGACAAAGCTAAAGGCTGTTGGCCAGAATTTGTACCCCAAGTTCTTTGGTCATATCGCACTTCATATCGGACTTCAACAGGAGAAACTCCATTCTCACTTGCCTTTGGCACAGAGGCGGTTGTCCCTGTTGAGCTCGAGCAAGCAACATTCCGAGTCCAGAACTACATTCAAAGTGAAAATGACAAACAACTCACCCTCAACTTGGATTTAGTCGAGGAACACAGAAACCAAGCTCACTTGAGGAATGTCGCCTACAAGCAGCGCATCTCCAACTATTATGACTCTAGGGTCAAGCCTCGTTCTTTCAAAATAGGAGACTGGGTCTTAAAGAAAAGATTACTCTGCGACAGAGTCCCGAGTGAAGGCACACTTAGTCCAAACTGGGATGGACCGTATGAAGTCATTGGCATCAGTCGCCCTGGCTCTTACACACTTAGAAGCTCCGATGGCAAGACCCTTGGCCATCCATGGAACGCTGATCACTTGAAGTACTACTACAAATAGACTCACGATGTACAAGTGTTGAGCTATAGCCGTTCGGCATCCTATGTAATGAAGGCCATTTGGCAATGAATTCAATAAAGAGGTAATTTAGCCAACTCAGTCCTCACTCTTTTACATTCATAGCAAGCGATGCCGGAACCCTTCTCAATCAGAAAGCAATCCGTCTTCCACAGTCACTACAAAACAAGCAAATGAAGACCGTGTCAAGCGCCAAAAAAAAAAAAAAAAAAAAAAACAGCTTCATCCAAAAAGCTTCACCCGAAAAGCTTTACCTCCAAAGCTTCACCCACAAAGCTTCACCTAAAAAGCTTCACCCAAAAAGCTTCACCCGAAAAGCTTCACCTCCAAAGCTTCACCCACAAAGCTTCACCTAAAAAGCTTCACCCACAAAGCTTCACCCAAAAAAAAAACTTCACCCGAAAAGCTTCACTTAAAAAAGCTTCACCTACAAAGCTTCACCTAAAAAATCTTCACCTAGAAAGCTCCCTCTACATACTTTCATCTACAAAGCTTCACCATCAAAGCTTCACCTCGAAAGCTTCATCTACAAAGCTTCACCATCAAAGCTTCACCTAGAAAGCTTCATCTACAAAGCTTCATCTACAAAGCTTCACCATCAAAGCTTCACCTAGAAAGCTTCATCTACAAAGCTTCACCATCAAAGCTTCACCTCGAAAGCTTCATCTACAAAGCTTCAACACCAAAGCTTCACCTACAAAGCTTCAACACAAAACCTTGCTCCAAATAAACAAATTTTGTTCACAAAACCCAAGATGCCCTTGAACTTGTACAAAAACACTTGGGTAAACATAAACATTTTTTGTTTTACACCCACAAGGGCCCAAAATTTTCCTTCTTATTTATTCACTTATATATGTTCCCAAACATATTATAATAGATCCAACAACAAGCCAAAGTCCCAAGTTTCATAATGGACAAAAGTACAAGCAATTCATCAATAATGAAGGTGCTACAAAAATTGGAATCTGCCCCAAAATAGAAATCCAACCCAAGAGACTTTTTCTCTCTCTCCCTCTTCCGCCTCCTTTCATCTATCAAATTTCTGAAACCTCTGCTCTTCTCCAATGGAGCTGAATTTTGGACACCCTATAGTTCTTGAGCATATGAACAACTTTCAAGAAGGAACCATTTCTGTTTGAGCGACGGAAATTAAAGTGTTGAAGCTCCAAACATGACAGTCGGATTCTTGCAGATTTCGAAGCTGCTGTGATGTTTCGAAGATCTGGAAATATTTAACCATTAGTTCATTCTGAATTTTTGATATGTTATGAAAGAGACGATGAGGAACAACTTCAATGAAGAAAGCATGCCGATCTGAACAATAGAAAATGGAGTTTCGAAGCTCACAACAAATCTGACGGGTTGACAGAAAAATAATAACCAGTCATTCATCATACCTGGATTTCTGGAGTTATACTGCTCCGAGGGATCTCAAATTTGGATATGTTGTAGTTCACGAGCTGAGGAACAACTTCAATGAAGAAAGCATACCGATCTGAACAAGAGAAAATGGAGTTTCGAAGCTCACAACAAATCTGACGGGTTGACAGAAAAATAATAACCAGGCATTCATCATACCTGGATTTCTGGAGTTATACTGCTCCGAGGGATCTCAAATTTGGATATGTTGTAGTTCACAAGCTGAGGAACAACTTCGATGAAGAAAGTATGTTGATCTGAACAAGAGAAAATGGAGTTTCGAAGCTCACAACAAGTCTGACGGATTAACAGAACATTGATGAACAGTTACTCATCATACTTGAATTTCTGAAGTTGTACTACTCCGATGGATCTCAAATTTGGATATGTTGTAGTTCACAAGATAAGGAAAAACTTTCATGAAGACGACTTTGCAATCTGAGCTATAGAGAAAGGTGTTATCTTGCATCCACTCAGGCTGATTAGTGGAAACGAAAAGCAATTCCACCAAAGAAAAGATGAAAAAGAGAGAAAAGCTACTAATTGCACTTGATCTTGTCTAGTCAATAGCATGCAGCATCAAACACACAAAAGTTGGAAATATTTTTAGATAAAGCATATACGAATGTGTGACATCGAAACAAGGATTCGTTACTTTGACAAATTAGTAACACGCGAGACACCTCATTCGGCAACTCTCTTCGCCTGAAGACTTGGGGGACTCCCACCATATGCTACTGCACCTTGATACTCGGCAGTCTCACAACCACTCAGTGACTTGGATTTTTCAAGTCTCCAACCGAGAAGTTTTCCTCACTCGGGAAATTAAGGGAACACTACCTCAAACTACATGCTTCACTCACAAAGCTTCAACAATACAGGTTTCAACAAAAGCAAAAATTCAAAGAACTTTATGAAGAAGGCTTTGGTGTATTTAACACAATATGTTGAAATGAAGCAAAGCTTATTTATTAATATTTTCGATAAGCCACAAATATGTACATATACATGAGTCAAAATAAACAAACAAAAGGGAGCCTTCACAAAGGTTGCTTAGGGGAAGTCTCAGCAGTCGGTAGAGCCCCAGAAAGAGAAAGCACCGGAGGGTGGTTATCCGGAGCCTCAGTACTTGACAAAACCCCAGAAGGAGGAGGCATTGGAGGTTCATCATTTGAAGCTTCATTACCAGGTACAACCCTAGAAGACGAAGGCAATAAATGCCTTTGGAACAAACCCACAAACCGCTGATGATCAAGTAAAACCTTACCATCAGATTCCTTCATCTGGTCAAACTTCCTCTTCATGTTTGTAGCATAGTCATGGGCGAGCCGGTGCAACTGCTTATTCTCATGCTTGAGCCCTCTAATCTCCTGTTTGAGACTCATCACTTCAGCAGCCAATGATTCAACTTTGCGGGTTCTAGCAAATAGGCGTTGGGCCATATTAGACACAGAACTTGCACACTGAACACTAAGAGCCAAAGAGTCCTTAACAGCCAACTCATCAGACCGTTTGGAAAGTAGTCTGTTATCTTTGGGAGTGAGAAGGTTCCTGGCCACCACTGCAGCGGTCATATCATTCTTCATCACAGAATCCCCAACGGTAAGAGGACCGGTAGGGGATATGAAGGATGGGCGCCATATGTTGTCTGGAGAAGGCGTGGCTGTCTCTTCTCCAAGGTTCAAGTCAAAACGACGGTCGGAGGGTCCAGACATTTTCAAATGTGTTGAAGAGGGAAGAGGTCAGACAAATCAAGATCTTAGAAGTGCAAGAAATGAGCTTCTACTGGTAGAGATTCAAGTGTGCTGTGGAACTTAATGTCAGCCTCTATAAAAATCTGCACTCGACGGAGCTTCAGAAATCGAAGAGGCGTTTGCTTTCTCAAAAGCTGGGCTGTTCAGAGACCACGATGGCCGATCTCAGAAATCGAAGAGGCGTTTACTTTCTCAAAAGCTGGGCTGCTCAGAGACCACGAGGGCCGATCTCAGAAATCGAAGAAGCACCTGCTTTTTCAGCCTCGTCAGCACCTGTCACATGCACAATCAGCTTTGCGGAAATTACGGGCACTCTGTCGAAGATTTCTGGTGAAGTAGAAAGCACGTGAATCTTACTGTTCAATCACCGCTCTCCATATGCACCATCAACTCCTCGGGTACCACATATAACTTTGTCAAAGATCTCTGACAAAGTTTAGGCACGAGAATTTCGAAGTTCCAGCTACCCTACTATTACCCATAAGGGTAAAGGAACAGCACCACTGCTTGACAACTGGAAAGTCCCTATGTGTGTCGACCTCCGTGTTTTGCGGCAAGACAGGTTGGCAAGAACGTCCAACCTTTACTCACATTCGAGAAAAGACTCCCAACATAATTACTTTCTAAAAAACCGGAGTAGCACCGCTTTCCGAATCTCGAGAGTCAGATCCTCGACGGGATTGCTTGTTCGAAAACCGAAGAGGCACAACTCTCAGAACTTCGAGAGCCAGATTTCCTTAGATAAAGCTTGTCTGTAATCTTCACACGTAACATCAGCTTTCCAGATACCACATACCACTTTTTCAAAGTGCTCTGACAAAATTAAAACACGTGAAGCTGGCAGCTCCCACTACATTGCTGTGACCAAGAAGGGTAAAGGAATAGCATTACTACTTGTTATTGGGAAATCCCTATATACATTGACCTCCCTCCTCAACGGACAAAAAAACCTGCAAAAATGCTCAACCCTTTCTCGCATTCGAAAAGGCACCCTCAACATAACCTCTCGAAATACTCAGCTTTATTTCCCCCCGATAATGCCTCAGCAAATAAGCCACACCAAGAACAAGAGTATCTCATATCATCAGGGTCGAAAGCAAGAGTATCCCATATCATGCTTTCTCCTTGTCTTTGTCTTTGTCCTTGTCCACACCTGCAGGACAAGGAGAAAAAGAGCAGTCAGTCGGAACCTGAAATCAAACCTCCAATTTGGAACTGACTGCCTGGAGCCTTTGCCTGGTTGCTTACTTAGCATTGCTCTCGAGTACTCATCCTCAACTGCTGTCAAGGTCACGAATTCCACCGGCAAATACCTCATGACAGTTGATCAGATATTGGCTCTTTACACTGAAGCTGCCAAGCGTGGATGAGTCACTATGAAGGAATGTTCTGAAGGACCATTTAAATGCAAAGGTTGCACACCACTTCTGCCATGCAAAAGATTGAAGCAGAAGGTTCAACGGTGAGCTGAAACAGATCACTACAGCACGACACCTTTCCATACCACATTCATTATTCCGTCAACAGCAAAAGTATCCCATATCATCAAGGTCGAACGTACTCTAGATTTGATGGACTTGTTTTGACCCTCAAATTTTTGAGTCGGCCCTATACTCTGAAGGGCACCAGAAAACCCTCCAGCACAGTTCAAGAATAAGCCTGTGGAAAGTTACTTCTTCAAAAGCAAAAGTATCTCATATCATCTCTTATCCATTTGCTTCTCCTTATCCTGGCAGTTGAATGAGAGACAAGGAGAATGAGAACAATCAACCGGAAGCCGACGTCAAACCTCTGATCCTGGGTTGCTTACTTGGAAGTTTGACTGCTTACCTTGTCTGTCACCTCTTTCGGCAGATCTCCTAGCTCGGCGACTTGGGGGACTCCTACTATAGGGTTTGTATCACACTTGACTAAGCCCGAAACTACAACTAAGCTTCAAGTGAAATTGATACATTACCTTGTGCGTCAACATCAGCTAAATACACCATTCCCGGATGGAGGAAAGGTACTTCCAGAGAATGGCAGATGAAGATCAGACCACACTTCGGTACTTAGAAGTTTCGTGATTACTCAAGGGATTGGATCTTGCAAGTCCCCAACCGAGGAGTTTCCCTCACTCGGGAACTTAGGGGAGCACTGTTTGTACCATACTTGACCAATCCCGAAACTACCGAGCACCGGCCAACGCTATACTGTTAAGGACCCAGAAGAGTTCCCCTCCGACCAGGAGGCCAATCACTACTCGACACGTGTCAAGATTAGAAGCCAATCAGAGCGCAGCACGTGTCAACATCAAGAACCAATCATAACATGACACATGTCAATGTGACAAAGCTACAAGTTTTTCTATAAATAGGGGTCATTCCCCCACAATATTGCCGAATGCCATTTGTGTTAAATAATTCACAAGAACTCACTAAATTGAGAGCTTGATCCTTTGTACTTGTGTAAGCCCTTCACTACTAATAAGAACTCCTCTACTCCGTGGACGTAGCCAATCTGGGTGAACCACGTACATCCTGTGTTTGCTTCTCTGTCTCTATTCATTTACGTACTTATCCTCACTAGTGACCGAAGCAACCAAGCGAAGGTCACAAAACCTGACACTTTCTGTTGTACCAAAGTCTTCGCTGATTTTGTGCATCAACAAATCGTTTGTATACCTTATACAAATCAGGATCCAAAAAGGCCAGCTCATCTATTGTTACTCTTCTTGCTGTACACAAAATTTCAGCCTCATTTGCCTGCCTTGAAGAAGAAGGTAGTATTTTTACAGGGACTTTATAGGTTGAGAACCTGCAAGTTTAAAAAGAAAATAAGAAATTTTGAAAAATCAGCATGTTTAGAGGTTTTAACAGGAATGACGATTTTAGAAGTGCACTGACATTGATTTATATGAGTTAACCTCCGGGATGTCTGGGTCGATGAAAAAAAGGGAGGAGCCAGTACTATTCAAGATGATGTTCTCTGTTGATGGCAAAAAATAATAACAGAATTGTAAAACAAATATTAGCAAATATCATAGATGAGTAAATGTTTTTAATTGGATGGTAGATGTTTAAATGTGAGGAAAAAATTGTAATGGATACATATAAAAATGTGGTAAAATAATTTGAACATGCAATGCTAGAAACGAAATATAAACTGTAACAAATAGGTTCTAACAGTGTATAAATAAGAAATAAAAAAGAAAAAAAATAAGATATAGCAAGAAATGTAAGAACATATCCAAGTACAGATAGAAAAAATGGGTTTTAGTTAAATGAGTTACCTAGGTAAATCTTGACTTTTAAACTTGTAAATACAACAATAATCGGCAAAGACAACTTCTGGATCGATAAAGACAAAAAGCTTCTGCAATATCTGCCCACAATGTAACAGACAATTCTTCTTTTCTGTGCACAAAACAAATGAGAAACAAACACTAAATTTTCTTCCCAGCCTAACAGAGAAAATGATATTAACAAATTGGAATTGCAACAGTTAAGGAAAAGAACAACATGATATTCTCAATGTGTATATCACACTTCTGCGCTAGTCTTTGATTAATCTGTTTTGATTCCAATTGCTGGACCGCAGTTATATGGCCAATCACATCTTATGATTTAAAAAGTTAATACAAAAATAAAGTCAAAACTCATTTCATTGAAAAAATAACAGAAATGTTTTTAATTGATTGACATGTAGATACAGACATATATATATATAGACAAATATACACGTATTGATGTTACCTGTAAGAATATCATCTCTGTTCAGACGGGGATAGAGCATGTTGAAATCTAGTAGGAAAAACCGATGTCGAGGGATGGGTGGAAAGATGGTAGATAGTTTTTTAAATACTGTTGTACCAGTGAATATAACCTGGGTTTCATGCGGCACCACTTTATACTGTCTTTTGATTTTGACCGTGCGAAATTTCATGATTTCGTAACAACTACCAGCGTCAATCTTTGAGACTACCAGTTCACAATCGATGTCTGACGCAGATGCTTCAACCGCTTTGTTCTTCGTAATTGATCATATGCCATATTAAGAAAAAAAAAACAAAAAAAAAAAACAGAATTAAAAAACTTATGAGCAAGTAAATAGCAAAAAACATTATATTTTGGTACATAGAGATTGAATGAGCACAATGGATAAATAAACTAACTGAAAATATGTCAACTATCACAACCAAGATTTAAAAAACACTTTAGACATGTTAAAAAATCAAACTGTTGAAAAAAAAAAGAAATATAAAAACATAAATATAAATTAACAAACTAACAAATGAAAAAAAAAACTTATGACATAACTATAACTGTTAAAATACTTAATTTAAATTATGGGACAATGATGGCTTACCGTTTCATCAACCAAGATACAGTGTAGTGTTACGTATTTGTGAACAATTGCATAAATGCTAGATTTCCATATCCTACATACACGAATCTTTATTTTGTCTGCTTTAATGTAAGGACACAATTCTGCAATAGGGGGTGACCTTAACTGTTTCCATTGAATCTGTTAAAAGAGAAATAAATTTTATAAAGATAAGAATCAGCATAACACAAATCTATAAACAAATATGAAAGAAAGGATTGATTTCTTTCATTCCTAATTAAATAAATGGTTAAAATAATTTGTGGGTAAATGACTACAAACATTACAAAAGGTGTTGTTCTTTTCGCCAATAAATTGCGGGATTCATCAACATCCGTCAAACTCCTACTTCAATTTTACAAAAGCAGCACAGAAAAAATAAAAAATTGAAAACAAAGTTTGACAAAGGGGCACATTGACAGCAAAGTTGCAACAGATTAAGGAAAAATGTTGAATCAAACAATTGGATAACATTTTCTCATGCACCCAAAAAAACCCACAAACTCAAAACCACAAAAATCCAGTCTAAACATTGAATCATATACTTGGATGCACAAAAGATAAACTAACAAATTCAAAATGAAATAAAAATAATTAACAATAAGCAAGCACACTATCCTTCGAATTAAAAGCACATAATTTCAAAACTCTTCACCTTAAACACAGATGTCTTCGCAGGGTGCAAATAAAAACCTTACATTGATTTCGTATTTTCCGAGCAACTGCAGGCTGCAGAATTGCACAAAACACCGACTGAAAGCAACAACACGAAAATTTGCAACGACCCGAAGCAAGAATTTTTTAGGCAAAAAGGATTTAAGCTGTGAGAATGACCGCGAAACAAAGATGGAAATGAGAGAAAACAAAACGGGTTAAAGCGACAGTGAAGCAAAGTTGAAAATGAGAGGAAACAAAATGGAACAAAATAAAACCCAAACAAAGCACCACACGATGACCAACACGTGGGCCTGACAAAACTGTGCTGCATCATATTTTTGTGTCAGGAGAGGCACTGTTAAATTTACTGTGCATCATATTTTTTAATATTTTTCGGTCCATCCACCAACTATACATGGATTTAAAAAATTAAGAATGTATAAATTTTTATTGTTAGTTGTGCCACAAACCACGTGACCCTGTTTTAATCACATTTTTTAAATATTTTTTTTGTTTTCCCAACAGCTATACATGGGTATGCTAAAAGGAGAAAATATTAAAAAACAAAAACCAAACACACCAAACCAGCTTTTCACATTTTTTAATCAATTTTTTACTCTCTAACCAAATTTTTTTATAATTTTTTATTTTTTTTTGTGCTACAAATCATCTGCTTGGGCTTAACTCCTGACATTTTTTAATTTTTTGTCCAACAACCCATTACTTTATCATTTTTTATTTGTTTTTGTGCCATAAATCTTGCATGCAACGTTAGAAAACTAAGAACAGGGTCAAAGAGCACAACTACCAACCAAAAGCAAGTCAGAAAGACAGACATGCAGAATAATAAAAGTAAATTATCTTCCCTAGAAAATACAAAACCCACGCACGGAAACAAAGTCCAAGCCATGCATAACCGGCAAATAGCACAAAATGAGGTCAAATTCGGGATTTTACTGTACAAAAAAGACAAAAAGGAATGCCTGAAACCAACTTGAGGGGCATTTTGGTCCGCACACTGCCCTAGAACAGTAACCACCCGTTTGAGTGTTAGTATATATAGAATGTATGGCTCGTAATAAACAGTTGTAACTAACAAGAAAGATTACTACATTTCCAAAGATTCCTTATCTCTCTAAACCCTCTCAATCTTCTTCTTTCTGCATAACAATTCTTACCAAATTCTTCAATGATTTACATGGTATCATCGTCGGAACAAGCATAGAAGCTTGACGGTTCTTCGATCTTGGTTTCATCTGCTTCCACTACATTTCAAGTTTCCTCTGCAATACTGTGATTCTTTCTGGTAAATTTGGGTGCTTTGTCTTCACCCTTTCTTTTGATTCTACGTTCTACAAAGTGTACACACCAAGTGTTTATGGTTTGTTCTCTGTCAAGATTACTTCAAGATTTCGTCACAATCTGCAACAATGGTGACAGCTTCTTAATTACAGATTCTCCAATCTCCAATCACTTCATTCATTTCATCTGTTTCCAGCTTGGTAAACATGAAATTGGATGATACGAATTATTTGGCCTGGCATTTCCAGATGTAGTCACTTCTTGAAAGTCATAGCATCATTGGGTTTGTTGATGACTCAACAGCATGTCCTGCCCAGTTTAGTCAAGAATCTTTTGATAACTCTGCAGTCTTATCTGGTGATTCCTTCACAAGGGTACCATCAGATGAATATAAAATTTGGAAGATGCATGATAAAGCATTAATGTAGTTAATCACTGCAACTTTGTCTCTTACTGCAATTTCTTGTGCAATTGGCAATACCAGTTCCAAAGATTTATAGACTTGGCTTAAAGAGCAGTTCTCTACAATCACAATAACAAGCATCTTTCAATTCAAATCCGAGCTTCAGACTATAAACAAGGGTAATGATTCCATCACACTATATTTGCAAAAAATTAAAGAAGCAAGAGATTTCTTGACTGCTGCTGGTGTATTTTTTGAGGATGATGATATTGTGATTCTTACACTAAATGGTTTGTCTGCTGAATTCAATACAATAAGATCTATGATTAGGGGTCGTGAAACTGTGATATCATTGAAAGATCTTCAATCTTAACTACTTGCTGAAGAAACTTTGCTTGAAAATGTATCTACATCACCTGTGTTATCTGCACTCATGGCACAAAACAATGGTTTTACTTCTAAGAATCAATCTTTTTCCAACTCTGGTGGCAACCATGTTAGTCCTAACTCTAATGCATACAAGTCTTTCAACAACAACAACAAAGGCAAAAATCGGTTCAATTCCAACTTCAATTCGAAGTTTGGCAACAACAAGAATTTTCATTCAAGTCATGCTCCTGGAATTCTTGGTACATCACCACCAAGATCACAAAACTATGGCTTTTAGGCTTAAACTTGCCAAATTTGTGGGAAAAACAATCATCTGGCCTTTACTCGTCGATTCAGGAATACAAATTCGTCACAGGGATGCTAAATTTGTGTCAAGAACAACCATCTTGCTGATACTTGCAAATATAGAAATACAAATGTTTTTTTAGGTTGTCAAATATGTGGGAATCCCTATCATAGTGCAGAAACATGTTTTCAGAAGACTTCTACTTCCCCAATGAATGTCATGCATGCTACCACACCTAATGGTCATTACTCTCAATTCTCAGTGCCATCTGCACCATCACAACAACAAGTTTGGCTTATTGATTCAGGTGCCAATAATCACATGACTTTAGAATTGAGTAATCTCATTGGCAACCCCATATCCATCAAATGAAACAATCCAGACAGTTAATGGTGACAGTTTAACTATCTCTCACATTGGTTCAACTCTCCTCACAACTCCAATGAAGCCTTTTAAGCTTAATTCTATTCTTTATGTCCTAAAATTGTCTAAAAACCTATTGTTTGTGCATAGGATATGTTTGGATAATAATTGTTGGTTGATTTTCAATGCATTTTCATTTTGGATTCAAGACAAAGCCATAGGGAGGATACTCTATAAAGGGCTGTGTAATAATGGATTGTAACCTATCATCTCACCAAGTTCTCATGCAGTCATTAATAAAGGGTAATATGTAGCTTTTCTTGGACAACAAGTTACAATCAGTATTTGGCATAAGAGACTAGGTCATCCTTCTAATTCCCTAGTCTCTTAAGTTTTAAGAACTTCAAATGCCTTATGTGTTGATATATACTTTCATTGTGTCAAACATGTTTAGAGGGTAAATTTAGTAAACTACCATTTTCTCCTTCAGTTGCAAAGTGTGTAAAACCTTTTGATATTGTACATAGTGATGTGTGGGGCCCTGCTCATTGTGTGTCTTTAGAAGGATTCAAATACATGTGACCTTCATTGATCATCGTACCAAGTATTGTTGGATTTTCTCCATATCAATAAAAGTGATGTTTCTGCAACATTTGTTTCCTTTTACAAATTCATTTTAAACCAGTTTCATACATCCATAAAAACTCTCCAAAGTGATGGTGGTGGTGAATATATAAGTAAAGCATTTCAAAAGTTTCTTTCTAATAAAGGAGTGAGCCATCAAATGTCATGTCCTTTTACACCAAAACAGAATGAGATAGCAAGGAGAAAACATAGACATATTATTGAAACATCCATCACTTTGTTACGATCTGCTTCATTACTATCCTTGTTTTGGTCTTTTGCTTGTCAAACCTTAGTATACTTAATCAACAGAATGTCATCCCCTACATTAGACAATAAATCACCATTTGAATTGTTGCATAATTCAATACCTAAGATCCAACATTTGAAAATATTTGTTTGTTTTTATTACCCTTGGTTAAGACCATACAACAACACCAAATTAAACCCAGAACAACAAAGTGTGTCTTTTTGGGGTATGCATCCAAGTATAAAGGGTATTTGCTATGATGTATTTAGAACGAAAATTTATATCTCTAGACATGTGATATTTGATGAGATAGGTTTCCTTACCAATCTTTGGTTCCCAAACATCACTCTGTCACTATTACACCACTACCATCACTCATACAAGCACCAATTCCAATACCAGATCACAATAATGTCTTTGTTTTGACAGAACCACAAAATCACTTCACATTGAGTTCCTCACCAAGTTCCACACAATTAGGCTCAGCTCCTATACCTAGTTCCATGTCAAATATTGTTATCAATCAAGCTTAAGAAGACTCCACTACATTTCCAGTTACAGTTTCAAGTTCAAATTCAGAAGATTCAAGCACCAGTCAATCCATTGCTGCACTAACAACACAACCCTTGTCTCCTACACTTTCTGTGGTACCTGAATTCCAACCTGAACACTTGCAAGTGGTTCTATCTATTCCTCTAATCAATCTTCACCCTATGTAGACAAGGTCAAAGAGTGGCATCTTAAGTAAAATTGCTCTACTAAATGATGTACATGAAAATGGAGGAGTTGATTTGAGTCAAGTTGAACTTGCAACAAATAAGTTTGCATTAAAATCCCCAGTATGGTATGAGGCTATGAAAGATGAGATGTCAGCTTTACACAACCAAGGTACATGGTTATTGGTTCCTCTACCACAACACAAGAACTTAGTAGGTTGTAAATGGGTCTTTAAGATCAAGAAGAATGCTGATGGTTCAATTAGGAGAAATAAAGTAAGACTAGTGGCTAAAGGGTTTAATCAAGAAGAAGGTATTGACTATGGATAGACTTTTAGCCCAGTTGTTAAACATACAACAATGAGATTAATTCTAGCCTTATCTGCACACTTTGGTTGGACATTGAGACAATTGGATGTGAAAAATGCCTTTCTACATGGCATCTTGCAAGAAGAGGTGTACATGGCATAACCACCTAGATTTGTTGATACCAAACATGGAGACTATGTTTGCAGATTACGTATATCCTTATATGGATTGAAACAGGCACCAAGGGCCTGGAATGAGAGATTCACTAGTTTTCTACCATCTTTGGGGTTCAAATCCACATATGCAGATTCATCATTGTTTGTGAAAATTGTTGGTAGTTCTGTGGTGATCTTGCTATTATATGTTGATGACATCATTATAATAGGAAGTGCAACACAAGCAATCATTGAGGTTATTCAATCTCTCACTCATGAATTTGATATCAAAGACTTGGGGCCACTTCACCACTTTTTGGGGATCCAAATTATGCGGAAGAAGAATGGTTTATTCCTATCTCATGACAAGTATGTCACATATTTGTTAACCAAGTGTGAAATGTTATTGTCTAAACCATGTGCTACTCCATGCTTGCCCTACAACATATTGCTCAAAGATGATGGAAAGCCTTATAATAACCCTGCACTATATAGAAGTTTGGTTGGTGCCCTCTAATACTTAACATTCACTAGGCCTGACATTGCTTTTGCAGTGCACCATGTATGTCAATTTATGCAAAACCCCATAGAGTCGCATTTCATGGCTATTAAAAGAATTCTCAGATACTTAAGAGCCACTCAAGGTTGTGGTATTCATTATGTCAAAGGTTCATTGGATGTCACTGCATATAGTGATGTAGAATGGGCATGGGACCCTAATGATAGAAGATCAACCACTGGAATGGTTGTGTTTCTAGGGTCTAATCCCATTTCATGGTCATCTAAGAAACAAAACACTATTTCTTGATCATCAACTAAAGCTGAATATCGGGCTTTGTCAACTGCAACAGCTGAAATCGATTGGATCAAACAACTATTGGTTTTTCTGCATGTTCCATTTTCTGATAAACCACTCCTCTTTTGTGATAACTTATTTGCAATAGCCTTTACTTGCAATCCAATTCAGCATCAACGCACTAAACACATTGAGATTGATGTGCATTTTGTTCCAGAGAGGGTAGCAAAACAGCAACTGCATGTGCATTTCGTGTCTTCGAATGAACAGTTTGCTGATATACTTACAAAATGACTCTTTGCACCACTATTTCAGACACATTGTGCCAATCTTAGGCTCAATTTCTCTGCTCCTGAGCTTGAGGGGGGATGTTAGGAGTATTAAGATTCTATGACTATGGAATTGACATGTGTCAAAAAATTAAGAAGTTAGCTATTATACATAGTTTGTAATAAACAGATGTAACTAACAAGAAAGATTAATACATTTCCAAAGATTCCTTCTCTCTCTAAACCCTCTCAATCTTCTTCTCTCTCTGCATAACAATTCTTACCAAATCCTTCAATGGTTTACAGCTACTTACTTTCAATTCTCAGTGCCATATGCACCATCACAACAACAAGTTTGGCTTATTGATTCCGGTGCCAATAATCACATGACTTTAAAATTGAGTAATCTCATTGGCAACCCCATATCCATCAAATGAAACAATCCAGACAGTTAATGGTGACAGTTTAGCTATCTCTCACATTGGTTCAACTCTCCTCACAACTCCAATGAAGCCTTTTAAGCTTAATTCTATTCTTTATGTCCCAAAACTGTCTAAAAACCTATTGTTTGTGCATAGGATATGTTTGGATAATAATTGTTGGTTGATTTTCAATGCATTTTCATTTTGGATTCAGGACAAAGCCATAGGGAGGATACTTTATAAAGGGCTGTGTAATAATGGATTGTAACCTATCATCTCACCAAGTTCTCATGCAGTCATTAATAAAGGGTAATATGTAGCTTTTCTTGGACAACAAGTTACAATCAGTATTTGGTATAAGAGACTAGGTCATCCTTCTAATTCCATAGTCTCTTAAGTTTTAAGAACTTCAAATGCCTTATGTGTTGATATATACTTTCATTGTGTCAAACATGTTTAGAGGGTAAATTTAGTAAACTGCAATTTTCTCCTTCAGTTGCAAAGTGTGTAAAACCTTTTGATATTGTATATAGTGATGTGTGAGGCCCTGCTCATTGTGTGTCTTTAGAAGGATTCAAATACATGTGACCTTCATTGATCATTGTACCAAGTATTGTTAGATTTTCTCCATATCAATAAAAGTGATGTTTCTGCAACATTTGTTTCCTTTTACAAATTCATTTTAAACCAGTTTCATACATCCATAAAAACTCTCCAAAGTGAGGGTGGTGGTGAATATATAAGTAAAGCATTTCAAAAGTTTCTTTCTGATAAAGGAGTGAGCCATCAAATGTCATGTCCTTTTACACCAGAACAGAATGAGATAGCAAAGAGAAAACATAGACATATTATTGAAACATCCATCACTTTGTTACGATCTGCTTCATTACTATCCTTGTTTTGGTATTTTGCTTGTCAAACCTTAGTATACTTAATCAACATAATGTCATCCCTTACATTAGACAATAAATCACCATTTGAATTGTTGCATAATTCAATACCTAAGATCCAACATTTGAAAATATTTGGTTGTTTTTATTACCCTTTGTTAAGACCATATAACAACACCAAATTAAACCCAGAATAACAAAGTGTGTCTTTTTGGGGAATGCATCCAAGTATAAAGGGTATTTGCTAAGATGTATTTAGAAAGAAAATTTATATCTCTAGACATGTGATATTTGATGAGATAGGTTTCCTTACCAATCTTTGGTTCCCAAACATCACTCTGTCACTATTACACCACTACCATCACTCATACAAGCACCAATTCCAATACCAGATCACAATAATGTCTTTGTTTTGACAGAACCACAAAATCACTTCACATTGAGTTCCTCACCAAGTTCCACACAATTAGGTTCAGCTCCTATACCTAGTTCCATGTCAAATATTGTTATCAATCAAGCTTAAGAAGACTCCACTGCATTTCCAGTTACAGTTTCAAGTTCAAATTCAGAAGATTCAAGCTCCAGTCAATCCATTACTGCACTAACAACACAACCCTTGTCTCCTACACTCTGTGGTACCTGAATTCCAACTTGAACACTTGCAAGTGGTTCTATCTATTCCTTCAATCAATCTTCACCTTATGTAGACAAGGTCAAAGAGTGACATCTTAAGTAAAATTGCTCTACTTAATGATGTACATGAAAATGAAGGAGTTGATTTAAGTCAAGTTGAACTTGCAACAAATAAGTTTGCATTAAAATCCCCAATATGGTATGAGGCTATGAAAGACGAGATGTCAGCTTTACACAACCAAGGTACATGGTTATTGGTTCCTCTACCACAACACAAGAACTTAGTAGGTTGTAAATGGGTCTTTAAGATCAAGAAGAATGTTGATGGTTCAATTAGGAGAAATAAAGTAAGACTAGTGGCTAAAGGGTTTAATCAAGAAGAAGGTATTGACTATGGAGAGACTTTTAGCCCAGTTGTTAAACATACAATAGTGAGATTAATTCTAGCCTTATCTGCACACTTTGGTTGGACATTGAGACAATTGGATGTGAAAAACATCTTGCAAGAAGAGGTGTACATGGCATAACCACCTAGATTTGTTGATACCAAATATGGAGACTATGTTTGCAGATTACATAAATCCGTATATGGATTGAAACAGGCACCAAGGGCCTGGAAAGAGAGATTCACTAGTTTTCTACCATCTTTGGGGTTCAAATCCACATATGCAGATTCATCATTGTTTGTGAAAATTGTTGGCAGTTCTGTGGTGATCTTCCTATTATATGTTGATGACATCACTATAATAGGAAGTGCAACACAAGCAATCATTGAGGTTGTTCAATCTCTCACTCATGAATTTGATATCAAAGACTTGGGGCCACTTCACCACTTTTTGGGGATCCAAATTATGCAGAAGAAGAATGGTTTATTCCTATCTCATGACAAGTATGTCACATATTTGTTAACCAAGTCTGAAATGTTATTGTCTAAACCATGTGCTACTCCATGCTTGCCCTATAACATATTGCTCAAAGATGATGGAAAGCCTTATAATAACCCTGCACTATATAGAAGTTTGGTTGGTGCCCTCCAATACTTAACATTCACTAGGCATGACATTGCTTTTGCAGTGCATCAGGTATGTCAATTTATGCAAAACCCTATAGAGTTGCATTTCATGGCTGTTAAAAGAATTCTCAGATACTTAAGAGCTACTCAAGGCTGTGGTATTCATTATGTCAAAGGTTCATTGGATGTCACTGCCTATAGTGATGTAAAATGGGCATGAGACCCTAATGATAGAAGATCAACCACTGGAATGGTTGTGTTTCTAGGGTCTAATCCCATTTCATGGTCATCTAAGAAACAAAACACTGTTTCTTGATCATCAACTGAAGTTGAATATCAGGCTTTGTCAACTACAACAGCTGAAATCGATTGGATCAAACAACTGTTGGTTTTTCTGCATGTTCCATTTTCTGATAAACCACTCCTCTTTTGTGATAACTTATTTGCAATAACCCTTACTTGCAATCCAATTCAGCATCAACGCACTAAACACATTGAGATTGATGTGCATTTTGTACGAGAGAGGGTAGCAAAACAGCAACTGCATGTGCATTTCGTGTCTTCGAATGAACAATTTGCTGATATACTTACAAAATGACTCTCTGCACCACTATTTCAGACACATTGTGCCAATCTTAGGCTCAATTTCTGTGCTCCTAAGCTTGAGGAGGGATGTTAGGAGTATTAAGATTCTATGGCTATGGAATTGACATGTGTCAAAAAATTAAGAAGTTAGCTATTATACATAGTTTGTAATAAACAGATGTAACTAACAAGAAAGATTAATACATTTCCAAAGATTCCTTCTCTCTCTAAACCCTCTCAATCTTCTTCTCTCTCTGCATAACAATTCTTACCAAATCCTTCAATGGTTTACAGCTACTTACTTTCTTTTGAAATATGGATGGCTGACACATAAAGCTTAATAGCCGCACAAAAGATCAAATATTTTTGTTCTTTTTTTTTTCTTTGAACAATTGTTTGAATGAAAGGAGCCAGAAAAAGAACATGCCTTTATGGAAAGCTATCTAGCTGAAAAACCTTAGAGAGCTAGTCAACTTAGATTGGTGCTTTTCTTCATCGTGAAGATGTCCTCTATTTCCATGCGTGCAAAGTTGATTTAAAGATCTGCTGCTTCCTGAAAAAGCACCCGATTTCGTTAAAACAATGTCTCTAGCCAAATGCTTATTCTGAAAGCGCAGCACCAAAAGTAAACATGCTTATTTTGTTGTGTTATCTTTAATGGTAATGTCTTATGGCTTCACCCATAGGCCTCAATTTTTGCTGCTCTCTTTTCTTTGAATCTAAAGAAGACTTGGGAAATGGGTCGTATTTGTTGTGTTCGTATCGTTTTCTTGTCATATTTATTACCTTAATGGGTCATGTCATGTCAAACTCGTTATCTTAATGGATTCTTAATTGGTGACCCGATAACAACTTGATTCATTAACGGGTCAAGTTGTTTTGTGTCAGGTTAACGGTCAGGTCATGCAAGAAATTGTCATGTTTAATGTCTAGATCTGGCAAACGATATCTTATAGGATGATCTGATAATGACCCGTTTTGTAAACGGATTATTAATAGGTTACCTGATAACAACCAGACTCATTAACATGTTGACCTGAAACTTATTGTTTACGTGTCATTTCGTGTCGGGTTAACATGTCATACAAGAAATTGCCAGCCTTAATCTTAAGCAATATTTGGTTAATTTAATTCATTTGAGTCATTTATTTTTTAAGGAGATGTGATTATTGGACCAAAGAAAAGTTATAATGGTGAAGAAAAAGTTTATTTATGATTTGTATTAATTTTATAAGGTATATCTTGCATCTGTTTAGTATAAAAAAGTTTAACATTAAAGAAAAAGGAGTACAAATGCTTAACGCATAAGAAAGTCTTTCAGAATTTGCTACTTGGTCTAAATTTCTACTTTAAACAATTTTATGGTTGAATTACCATGTGGATGTCAAACCATTTGCATATATGCTTTAGTTAAATGCCTTTCATATACTTTTGCATAATCCATTAATCAGTTTTAACTAAATAATCTTGTTATACTGCAATTTGCTCAATTGTTTGTGACCATTGTTTCGGTTGGAACTGGTCTTTATATGCGATTTTGTGTATTTATTTATTTTTTGGTTTTACGATTATGTGAGGGCAAGTTTTGGCGTAACGGAAATGTTATTCTTTTATGACCAAAATGTCACAAATTTGAATTGTGAAAACAACTTATTTGCAAAGTAAGCATAAAGATGTATACAATAGACGTTTTCCATTTCGTATCTCACAAAGCAGAGAACATTGTTGACTTATGATTGCTCTTTTGGTTTTTACGATTATGTGTAGTTCGATTGCTGGAGACCGAGCTCTGCTCAATGTTCAAAAAATTTCCACGGCTACATGCGCTACATTTGATGACAAGGATGCTTGAGGTGGGTCGATATTGCTCATTTAGGCTTATGGATAGTTTTAGGATTTTGGTTGATGAAGTTTTTGTAGGCTTAGCTTGAGATCATGCTTAATTTTAGTAATGCGGGTGTAGTTTGCCTCTTGGACTCATTGATTCTTTCGCCCGTTTGGGTTTGATATTTGGCGTCTTGGTTGCATGATTAAAATTATCTTATGATAATTTTGTATTACAAAGAAAAAGAGTATACTAGGTTCATTACACATACGAAGTTTTGCTTATTTGCAAACAAATCACAGTTTAATATGTGTGCATAAACTTTTATTTTTGTACTTGTAATAAGTCACTTCATTAGAAGTGTCAGTCTATAATTTTTAGCCAATACGAGATGACTTCTTTTTATTGAACAAACAGTATTATCTACGCTAAAAAGAAGGGGATGAGATTAGTATCACAATGGACTAGCAATAAAGCAGTTCAAATTCATCTTTAGCGAGAATCGAACCTATAATCTCTAACTTACAAATGAAGAGGAATACCACTAAATCATAGTACTAAGTGACATGAGAGATGACTTATTAAATGTAAGGAGCTAAGCATCGTTCTTCGACTAACATGTTTCATATTTTACGACGGATCCTATGTTGGCATGTGTTTTGACAAAAAATTAGTAATCTTAAGTCTCAGCCCACATCCCCTTCTTTGGGCCTAAACAAAATAAAAACTTGCAGTATTATAGTAAAAAGCTTAGACAGCCGAACCAGCTTTCATGCAAAATGTGGCCCAACAAGTTTAGTCCCTTATTTGTTGCCGGTCTCCTCTGAATGTTTCTAGGGTTTTTTAGAGCGTGAGAGACGGTGGGATTGTCCTCATAGTTCAAGAATTTAGAAGGGTTTTACCGGAGTAGTGAGTACAAACTGCCATGGATCCTTCAGCAATGAACAATCCTGAACTGCTTAACTTCATAAACGTAAGTTCTATTGTCCTTCTCCCTGTTTGGTTCCCGATAAAATTCACGAGGAAGAAAAGAAAGCCAGTTGCTTCTGATTTGAGCGGATTAAAACTCTGAATATATTTGGGGATTTACGGTTTTGGATTTGTTTTTGTATGTATACGTTTTGGAATGCATATATAATTTCACATAGATCTATACATGCTTGATTACCCATTTGAAAGCTGTAATTTTAGCCCTATGGGTTATCCGTCAAATTTTTTGCTTTTATGAATTTGTATGCAAGTCTCAAGCAAACAATTTCTCCCTAATAATAGTCTTAAATGAGGGTGAGCCTTGACGGAAATGTTGCTCTTTTGTGGCCAATAGGTCACGGGTTCGAGTTATGGAAACAGCCTCACAGACGTTCCTCCCCGACCCTCGCAAAAGGGGAGCCTTGTTGGCTTGGGGTCGCTAAACAAAAAATAAAATAGTCTTAAGAAATTAATCGAACCCTTATGCATGAGTAATTGGCAGTTTTGGAGTAGATTTTTTGTTATCGTACTATTTGGTTTTTGAAGAAATGTAAGGATGGAAATCTTTATCTTTCAGTGTACAGTTCAATGCATCAATTCTTTAGGGTGACCGTCTTGAGCAACATTGTCGAATGCCTAAAAATTGCTTCCAAACTTCGCCCTCGGATTTCCATTTTGATGCTTAACATTGTGTGATAGCCGGTTACACCTGAATTTGAATTGATTTTTTTCGTACTTTTTATCGGAGGAAAAAACATGAGCATAGAAGAATTTTATGAAGATATTGATGAATTGACGAATTTAGATGTCGCCTCTATAGCCTTGAAACTAAGTTCAAATGATTTTTTTTGATTGGATATGCGTTGATTAATGTTCTGGCGATATCCTCTGTAGCTTTGTCAAATCAAAATAATGTTTTTCAAATTCTTGCACAGCCAATTGCTATGTGATTATTGCTGCGGTATACCTGTTTCTGGTGTTGGTTTGTTACGTTTCTGTCAATATACTTATGCCATTGATGGTTGATTTTTCTTAAACAACGCCGTGCTTGCTGTGCAGCAAGAGAAGGAAAGAGCAATGGTGAATGAGATGGTGGGAAAGCTTACGAATGTGTGTTGGGACAAGTGCATCACTGGTACCCCCGGGAGCAAGTTCAGTTCCAGCGAGTCCGCTTGCCTGGCAAACTGCGCCCGCCGGTATCTTGATATGAGTATGATTATTATGAAGCGTTTTCAGAGCATGCAATGAAGGCTTGGATGTTTTCCGGGCTTTCTCAATTCCTTGACTTGGTCCATTTTTTTGCTTCTCAAATCAGTTAAATTCAGTTGAAAATGTTCCGTAATGTTGGAAACGGATTCTTCCCCCTTTCTTGAAACTATTGTATTCGATACCTCTATTGTGATCACCGTGATGAAAGCATTACATGTTGCGCCGGCAGCAGGGCTGTAAATTTGATGCTACGAGAGTTTGAAAATTTTTAGCGAGCAAAACACAATGTGTGAAGTATGACTCAGAATCACGGGTATATCTACGAGCAAAGTAGTGGCCCGTCTGAAATGCTTTTGTAGAAAAGCATTTATGCTCATAGCATAAGTGCTTTCTGCAAAATCGTTTGTTTTTTTTGTTTTTTGTTTTTGGAGGCACAAGAAGCTTTTTAAGACAGATCCAAGTGCTTTTTGAAAAGGGAGTTTTAACAAAACATTTTTGGCACATTCATTTTTAACGAAAAACCATATTTTTACCTTTAACTGACACTATTTACTATACATTTAAAAAGGGTTTTTCGTTAAAAAAGAAGTTTTTTTTTTAACTTTTCGTTAATTTTCCTTTTTGAAAATGCATTTGGAAGCACCTCCGAGGAACCACTTGATAAGCACTGCAACTGCAAGTGCCCTGTAATCTAGAAAGTAGAAAAACTTGGAGCATAAATGTATTTTTCCTGCCAAATGTCTCCAAAAGCACTTGTGAAGTTATGACTTTTGAGAGTGCCCTTCAATCCTTTTAGATTTTTCTTTCCTATATTTAAAATTCAAAACTTTTTTAAGTTTTATACGTTATAATTCTGAAAATAAAAAACAAAATTGCATTGGTTGCTTAAAAAGTAAAACAAATCACTCGTTGCGTAAAAGGCCAATATCTTAGAATTCACACAAACTTTTCTACTCTCCTATCACTCCATTCTCTCACAAACTTTTCCGATCGGAGTTCAAGATGTCTACGTACTTGAACCCCTGATACGGGGACAATGACGACATTGTACGTGTGATCACAGAGGACAAATCATGTACTTTGAGCCAGATGATCAATCGCTTTCGGTTCATCAGGAGCTCTCAATTACTTGGAATGTGATGAGAAGCTACTATTCAGACTATGACGTCAACCAAAATAAGTACATAGTGAATTTTACAGGTTTAATGGTTGGTGTACAAATACAATTCTCATCACTCACATTCGTTGTGGGAAATTGTATTCTCAATGACAATTGATCATACGGTATCTGAGCAGATACGTTTCCCGTTCGTTTGGAATAGGTTGCGCTGGAAAAACAGCGGCGACAAAGTAAGATTAAAACCGTTAGGGAGCGTAATTAACATGATTGATGAAATTATGTAGCGTCATCAAGGGCAAGCTGCCTTGGGACGCAAGAAGCTGGACATTCTTTTCACCTTTCATAAGCAAATTAAACTTTCGCATCAACAATATGAACATTATCAAGAGCTCGAACGTGCTGTGATTGAGTCATTAGAAGAAGAAGTAGGTTCGGATCAAAGCCTGCAACTAAAGCATCAATTGAGTTCTTGGAGAAGTTGATAATCGACAAGAAGGTGTTGGAGATGGGAATGTGTGTGGTTTGCCCGGAAGAGATGTTGCGTGGATGTAAAGTCACTCGTTTGGCGTGCTCTCATGCGTTTCATTCAGACTGCATCGCAAAATGGTTAATGATACGGCTTACTGATGATATAAGATCCTGATTTGAACACACGGTGTATGTTTTTGCTTCTGCAAATCAGTTAAGTAACAAAGTTGTGTTAATCTGGAAACAGATTTCATATTCTGATGAATGAAGTACATTTCATAGTGCTAGAAAATCTTTGTCCAGACAACAGGTAAAACAGAAAGGTGAAACAAATTTCGAACATACACGAAAAATTGCTTCCACATTTATACCATGAAAACTGAGGTGGTTAAATTACAGATGTGGTCAAAAGAAAGAAAAAAAAGATAGACTCGTGATGGCGTTGCGGCACATTGGAAAGAATTAACTGCTTGAGAGAGCTGTTCTTTCAAACTTCACACTTACATACAGACAACATAACACAGCTTAACATTTTCAAAAGCTCGCGCAGCCTTTCCTTGTATTGTTTTCTTTAGTATAATAGCCTTCCTGTTCATCGAGTATCTACAAACTTGTATGAGATTGTCTAATTTCTGGTGTCGACTTGCCATTGATACCATTTCCATCAGTGACCCGCTTTGAATCCCCAACTCCAGCAGCAAAAGCAAGAACTTCAGGTGCTATATCTATACTTCCACTCCTCCTTCCCCAACTAGAACGTCTTGGATGCGAGGCAACGTGTCTCTCTGTGCTCTCTGTTCGGAGACTCCTGCTTAAATCTTGGGACCTATCGGCCTCACTTACTCGGGGGCCCTTGTTTACTCCATCATCGTTGCTAAATTGCCCTTCATAATCGCCCATCTCTCCTGAAGCGTCATTCCAGAATGGCTTCCTCCCCATCTCTATGTCACTCATGGCTCTCCCCATGACAGGACTAACAAAGTTGGCGCCGACTGGTGCAGGAAGAACAGGATCTTTTGGAACTTTTGCCCTGAAATTGTTCTTGGATGGAGAAATACTAGTGCAGAATACCTCCATGAAGTTCTTAATTGTGCCTTTGTTGAATGGGTTCTCTCGTCCATCATACCGGTATCTAAAGTTTTCATAAGTAGACTGCCAATGCACAACAAAATAGAACTCTAACGTTACAAGATCGGAAAGAAAAAAAAACATGAATTCAAAAGTATAGATGGATCTACATGAATAAGCATCACCACACACAGCACAGCAAAATTGTTTAATGAATGAGTTTCTAACCTGGTTCATACTGATGAGGTATGAGTGGAACACAGTAAGACCGCCGACAAACCAAAAGGCAATGAAACTGTAAATAATGAGCGCAATGGAGGCAGGAGTCTTTATTAGCGCTTTCCAAATTGATATATCCTCGCCGTGCATGATCCTCACAACGTAGACCCAGCAAAACCCCTGTACATATAAGCAAAGAAGAGTCGCAGAGAACACGAACATGAAGAAGAACCTGTAGTTCCGCTGCACACAGAAATCAAAGGCAGGTTTACATAAATTTGAGCAATTGTTTTGAGTTTTTGCGATTCTTCTAATCAATTATAAATTAGTCATCCAATCAAACTAAGCACCTCCGCAGAAGTGAAAATATTAATAGAAAAGCACCAAAGTTTAGATCCTGAAAGAATGTCCCTTACCAATCCAATACATTGGCCAACCCAAGGGCAGTGATGGTCGAATCGCTGCACGCAGTTATTGCATATGGAACAGTGAGAACAACGAGGAGGTCTGTAAAGCATGCAGGTGTCACAGTATTTGATCTTCACAGTAATACCATTGATAACTACTTCCTTTATGCGTGGAAAACGTGACTGTTGCGATTCACTTGACCCACTCTCCATACTCGCATCATAATCCTCTGGCTCTGGAGGGGAAATATTACGAGGTACTATACCAGGATCTCTTCCTGAGGTTAGCATAAGAAAAACCAAAACCTGAGAAAACAAATACACACGCTTCCATTCGTCAGAACACAACTTGTTGCACCAAACTTCAGAAATTTGACCATCATAATTCTCGTTGGCAGTTCATAGTTCAGGCATTCATGAAAAGAGAGTGTCGAATAAGTAGAAAACTACTATCACAAAAATCATGACCTTCAGTTATACTAATAAGCTATGCCTTAGTAAATTCCAAGCTTGTGCGTTGAGCAAATGCGTATACATACAATCTTATTAACCACTACAACAGAATTCAAATAGGAAAAGGACTTACAAGTAGCGTCCATAGAGAAACGGCAACAATTACTGAAATTCCCAAGTGATCAATGAGTTTCCTTCCTACGAAGATGCAGAAAACTGCAACAGGCACTGTAAGTAGGAATACTGTTAACGGAAGAGATCTAACATCGGGTCCAAATATAAGCCTTCCACCAAGTAAAAATATCTGCAGAATAAACAGCCAACAATGTGTTTGAGTAAACATAAACGCATAACAAAGGATGCATATGCTGCCACTTACAAGGAAAGACAAACCAAACGAAAAGCTTAAATGCCGAATAGTCAAATCGTCATATATTTGAAAGGATATCCTCCCTTATGCTACAACATGATCAATAAGCATAAGTTTCGGTCTCTGAGGATTGTATGGTTAAAGGGTATGCTGGGAATGCCATAGCAGAGACCTAAACCGTAAACTCAAAGACGAACAAGATAGCGTGCCCGCCTCCTTGCATTCGAGTTTGAATCTCCTCCAATAAAGTAGAGTAGTTCATAATGTCGTCTTGCCAAAATATAAAAAAGTAAAAATTGGACATAATCCCCAGTTTTCCAAGAAATAATTAAAGCTAATTTGTGTCCGGTCAATCACCAAACAAATTACCACTTCTTAAAAGCAGTCACAACCCAAATCAATCAACACAATTTTGCATCTTTCAACACCTTCCTAATAAAAAAGCAATCACCTTTCAATCGAACACTCAAAAAAAAAGAAACCCCTTTCAATTTCAGCAACTGGGTAACTCCAAGATTCCCCAAAAGTGAGCAAAATCAAGAAAAAGAAAACAAAACTTCACATATGAAAAACAAAACCCAAGTGAGAGATTTAGCTTACGTTGCTGCCTTTCCAGGTCTTGTAAGTCCTGACCAGCTCCTGCCCACCGGCAGCAGCGCCGCCGTCAGGGGAGGGCCGATGGCGGTGATGCGACTCCGCATCCATCATGTGCTCTTCGGGGGTGGGCGTGGGGGCTTGCGTCAAAGGAAACGAAATAATTGGAAAAGTAAGAAGCAAAAGTCAAAGAAAGGTTGGTTGTTTAGTGGTGGGCTGGAGTTGACTTTTCCACAATCAGCATCATCCTCTGGAAGACTGAATAGTAAAAAAATCAGAAGAAGCTCTCTCTCTCTCTCCCAATTGGTTTAAGGCATGAAGTGTCAGATTCCGGCAACTGCTGGAGGAGGAGAGAGAGATAAGTGGTCAAGTCTTGCAACTACGTCTACAAATTCAATCATACACCATGCACGTGTATTTATTTGACGTATAGTATCATCCCACCATTATGATATGAGTAACGTTATTCATATTATATTTTTGTACCACATTTTCATATCATCTTATGTGACATTTGATGTGGACAAGCACATAATTTGAATTAATCAGATTTTTAAATTTAGTTCATTATTTAATAAACTAATAATTAAGAAAAACTAGTTAATTAAATGATGATTGTGGTATACGAGGAATCATTCTCCTTCATTTCCTTGGGTTTTGCAAAATTTTCAAATGATGTGGCTGTCTACATCAGATGTCACCTAAGGTGGTATAGAAATATGATATAAAAACATGGGAGCAGTTTTGCTCACCACCATAAACTATGTTGTATGCTCACCATACACCTAATCAATTAACACGTGTTCTTTCACCTAACTCTAGTTAACTTTCACATTAAATGTTAGTTTTTCAATTTTGAAAAAAATTAACCAAGATTAAGTGAAATGAAACGTGTTAATTGATTAGGTGTATGATGAGCATATATAATAATTTATGTTGGTGTGACACGTGTCATTTCACTTAATTTTGGTTATTTTTTTAAAAAAATTAAAAAACTAACATTTAATGTGAAAGTTAACTAGAGTTAGGTGAAAGAACACGTATCAATTGATTAGATGTATAGTGAGCATACGTCATAGTTTATGATGATGAGTAGAAATGCTTCTATAAAAACATGGTATGAATATCATTATACGGGTAAGTGGCTGTTTTGAGGACAAACCGTCAAAGTCAGTTAGCATGATTCGTCTCTCTCTCTCTGTCAAAACATGGATTTTCTGATGCCAAAAACCATATTTGATTCGGGGTTTTGGGCTGCAAGAGATCTTGGGCACTTTGCAGGTGTTTGTCTTATGGGCCTGACTTATTCGTTTCAGACTTAAGGACCCCTTATGTGAGCACGCGTAGAGAAAAATGATTTTTCCGCCTTGGTATTTTGGATTGAATTGGAAATGGTGGTACCTATATTGGATTATCGATTTTAATTAAATCCAAAAAACCAAATGACGTCGTGTTGGTATACGTATACCTTTTCGAGTCTAGCCACTTACTTTGTGGCTTGACATTCTGAAATAAGGGTTTTCGTTCCGTCCTCCACCCAATCCCCTTAATTGTTCGAAGGTCTGTCACATCGCAATAGTTGGAGAAGTCGGGCATTCATCTCATCAACACGTGCACAAATACTTGTCCATTTTGCGATCTCTCCTACATTGCCCAATTAAAGGGTTTGACGGGTGCCACATTTGGTACTCCTTTGGGGATTTGTGCAATAAACAATCAAATTG